>NC_140602.1:27215451-27675451 GCF_057381915.1 Diplotaxodon limnothrissa
ATTGACGGTCGCCATGAGAACTATACTTGTCTGACTGCATCATGCTAAGTGTAAAGTTTGGTGTAGGGGGGATTATGGTGTAGGGCTGTTTTGGAACTCTTAATGCTTCAGCATACCAAGACGTTTTACACAATTTCATGCTCCCAACTTTGTGGGAACAGTTTGGGGATATCCATTTCCTGTTCCAACATGACTGTGCACAGTCCATAAAGACATGAATGAGAGAGTTTGTGCAGGCCAGTCCAGTTCTTCCACACCAAAGTCCTGACCTCAACCCGACAGAACACCTTTGGGATTGATTAATCAGAGTAGAGACTGTGAGCCAGGCCTTCTTGTCCAACATCAGTGTCTGACCTCACAGAAGTGTTTATGGAAGAATGGCCATAAATTCCAATAAAGACAACCCTAAACTGTGGAAAGCTTTCCAAGATGAGTTGAGGCTGTTATAGCTGCAAAAAGTGGGCCGAAAAAATTAACTGAAATAAAACTGAAAGTGATTTAAAAACAAAGAAATCTAATGTAAAATAAAAAACGTTACACTAACTCTGCTGACCAGCTTTTTGGAGCACATTAGTTAACACAAGATTAAAGATGGTAAATGGTCTGTATTTGTATAGCGCTTTACTGGTCCCTAAGAACCCCAAAGCGCTTTACACATCCAGTCATCCACCCATTCACACACACATTCACACACTGGATTAGAGATTAAAGATGAGACTTTCTCATTTTAATCAACTTGAGGAAGATATTATTTTAAGCAACAATTTCACTATGAATGGCAAAAGTGAATATGTTGACACATTCAGCATGCAATATAGTATTTTTCCAATGAAGTTCACAAGGCTGAAGTAACAGGTTTTTACTTTGTTTCTAGAATATTTTCAAATATTTGAAATGCAATTTATTAAAAGGGCAAAAATGTGCTGACTATTGAAGAGAAACATGTCCAGCAGGGAGGAGGGGCAGGAAACACTGATGTCAGCACGGATGAAGTGAAGGGAGGACTGCTTTGCTTTTTCCTGTTTTGTCCCCACTTCTCCTCCCCCTCCTCTTATCACTGAAGTGGAGATGGAAAGAACGGGGATCAGAGCGCGGACGAAGGATTAACAACTGAGTGAAAATGGGGAAAGATAAAGGCAAACAGACTGACACAGTGTGAACGAGAAAGTGAGGGGAAACGGATACCAAAACGAGTGAAGGCGTTGAATAGATTAAAAAGTATACCACAGAAGAAGCCACAAAGATAGAGGGCTGAATAGCTGTTTCTGGAGTTGGGTGGACCCTTTACGAGAAAGTGTCGACATCAACCACCGCAGCTACCATGTACAGTGGATATGGAGGTATGGACAAGTGTAATGCCCTCACAGAGACTAGCTTATCTCTCTAATCATTAACTGCTTATGTTTGTCAGAATGAATTCCCAGTTGCACGTTAACAGGCCTGTAACTTATTAGGTGATGGCCAGAGAATTTGACCCCAAAATACCAAATTTAAGTTATTTTTATAGTTCATATTTTTCAAGTCTGTCTACTAACAGTGCTTGCTGTTATGTATGTGCAAAACAATGAAACTTGTGATTTCCTTCCTCAGTTACAGAGGACAAATTCCACAGTACTCTTTAAAAAATTTCCACTAAAGTTAAATAGACCTCGTCAGAGTTTATCGATTCAGGTGTGGCTACAAGGGAGTCGAGTACAAACTTTTCTGTGTTGATGTGTCTCTGCCGATGTAGTTTGGAAGAACAATATTGCATTTGTTTAACACAGGCTGATCCTCAGTTGAGCTTCAGATACACTTTTTTTTAAAGATATTTTTGTACGTGATGAGGGCCCGCTCTCCTGTTTGAATAACTGATGAAGACATCGGCATTGCTTTTAAACATATTTGAAACATACAAGAGCACATCTGACCTTTTTGTTTTTTTACATATTGTCAATTTACAACTTTTTCATTTTAAAGTTTGTTTTTATTGTTATTGTTCATAATGTCTCCTTTTCTCATCAGTGATGAGACTTGATAGTGTGTAACAATGATAAGACTGTTACTCAAGTTTGAGGTGTGTTTTGTTTCTGTTATCAGTTTTTCATAGTGACTCGCCGAACATAGTTATGTTATGTTCCTGGTATGTTGTGGGTAGTACATATTAAAAATAGTTTAAGGTAGGACAAGAGAACTTAGCCTCTGATGTGGTGGGTTGTTTTTTTTTTTGTCTAATAGTCCCCTCTACTTGGATGCATCATCTTATATCCTAAGTGTCCTGCTTTTATTAATAAACAGAGTTCTGTCTTAATTTTTATGTGACTTATTTCAGACCTTCTGTTTGAAGCTAGATTCCAGGTAAAAGTGTTGTCATATTAATTTAAGACTGATATTTATTTTCAGACTTTGTTTGGATTGAGGTAAAATGATGGTCTGTGTTTAATCCTTTCACAAAGTGAATCACATGTTGGAAGGCAAACTTCTTTAATCTGCAACAAGTTTCTGCTCAGTTTTGTTGGTCACCATAGTGGCAAGTCACATGACAATTGTGTAGTCTTCTGGTTACGTAAGTTGTTTAATGCTAACGGGGGTTCTGATCTTTGCTAACCTTGGTTTTAACCCATTTTTGCAATACATGAAAAGTAAATTCAGAAGAAATTCCATTTAAGGATTATGTGTGTATTAGCAGCACTGGTTTGGTGAAAATCCTACTTGTAAAGAGGCCTTGATTATGGAAGGTATAGGTAGTGTTTGAATTCTTCTTTATGAGATTTCTATGTTTATCTTCAGGATAAACATCAGTCACTACTTTTAACATTGTTGATATCTGTTTCTGTTTGAGCTATGACCACATCTGTTTTAATGAGATTATGAAAAGGATCAAGGTAAGACTTGTTTCAACCGAGAAGTCTCACTATATGAATGAGAAGCATAAAAAATCTTTTTCTTTTTCACTTTGTCGTTTTTGTTATCAGGCCTTCAGTTCATTGTCTCAAACGGGTTCTTTTTCTTTCCTGGAAACAAGCGAACATGGCTGCACTGTAAATGTGTTGGGTTATTCCTGTGACTCAGTAAATCCAGAAACTGCACTAGTCTTTTCCTGACCCTGCCCTTGCAGGATGTACAACACCCCCACCCCCTCCAGTTTCCTTCTCACACAGACAGTAATGTGAGGAAGGAATAGATTTAGCCATGAAAGAAAAATATATGAAGAGTGCACAGGGTGTGGGAGAAGAAACTATGAAATGGTAATGTTGCAAATAGAAGAAACTAGGTTACAATAGAAAGCATCAAGTCATTGCTGGAAATGGAGAGCAATGCTTTCTTCATCTCATAGTCAAGCAAAACGGATGTGATTATATTTATAAAAACATGTCAGTTTATTTCTTATTTATCTAATCATTAGGAATTTTAAAAGTTGCAGTTCTTTCTTTCAGGTGTTTTTGCTTGATAACTGGTAGAGTCTGGGTGCAGAGACAGAGGAGCAAGCTTGACACAAGTGTTTTTCCTCCTCTCGTGTGTGTGTGTGTGTGTGTGAGAGAGAGAGAGAGAGAGAGAGAGAGATCTGCCAGTCTGTCTAGATTTGACATTCCTTTCATGCTGGAGATGCATGAAAGGAATGACATGACCAAGGGACCACTTTCAATAAACACAGCAATTTTTATATGTAGTGAGTCAAGAAATCTTATTCAGCAGGAAGTAAAAGATGATCAGTCAGTGGAAATTTTAAACACAGCATTGCTTAAGTATCCTAAATACTGTGAAAATAACATCTATCAAGCTTATTAGGCAGGTGATCCTGATATTATTGTTTTGGTCCCCTTTTGCTGCAGTATGAGCGACGCTAGCTCGTCCATTGAATCGGACCATTCTTTGCTGCTGATGTGCGTCAGTAAGCCTTGATCACCCATGACCCAGTTGCTGGTTCACCACCATTCCTTCCTTAGATCACGTTTAATAGATGGGCAACTTATTAAAACACATGTAATCACTACATGTGTTTCGTGGACTAGAAGCACCTCAACGTGCGAAGCCACAGTTGTCACTCAGAAAAAGGTGGATTTCCTATTCCAGTTTGGGAACTGGTGCCCCAGGTGGAGGAATCCAAGTATTGGGGGTTTTGTTTAAGAGTAAGGGGAGAGAGGAGCTGGTCACTGACATTGACAGTGATGCGAATGTTGTACCAGTCTGATATATCATGCTCGAAATTTCTAGAATGGTCTGGGAGGGAGAGGTCAGACGGCATCAGACAATAGGTGTGGTGTGACAGCCTTCCATTCGCCTCTGTGGTAATCGAGTTTGAGGCACAGGGCCATAGCGCTAGTGTAGATTTGAAACCATGAATGTCAGAGGAGATGGTGTGACTGGAATCTTTTGTTATCATTGGCCAGGACTGCACCACTGTTTGGATCATGTAGGGAACAAACACAGTGTGAAAGACACCCTGTTTGTTAGCTGGATCTGGCCAATGTCTGAATGAGTTAGTAGTTCAACTAAAGCTGATGATTTACTGCAGTGATTTGCTTGTCTCAGTATCATAATAAAGCTAGAGATTACTTATTGGACAAGATAGGATGTGACAGCGAGAAATGTGCAGATTACCATTGACTTGTTTGAACCTGAAATCTGACTTGGAACACCATCAAGGTTGGTTTTTCTATTTGAATTTATTGGTGTACCATTTGTTTATATAGTAATAGCTCATATGCATATAAATGCACAGAGTCTGTGGTTCTCAGGACTTTGAGTTTTCATTCCAGACATTTTTAGATTTAAAATATAAAGTCATTCCCAAATGTCAACAATGTAAATATGATGAGATGATGTGGAAAGAGCACACTGTTTCTTTAGATTCATGTCTTGACGCTGATTCAATCTGCATAGCTTTTTAAATCAAGTAAAAATGATCTAGTGCTTGAATAAGGATTCAGTCCCTTTTAGTGCATATACTATGTACATGTTGGTAACATTCACTCAACTAGGCTGTTGTTAACCTGTGGTTGTTTCACTTATTTTGGTTCTCAGTCTGATGCGCATGCAAATTAGAACAATGTGTGTGAGAGTGCTGCACAAACAAAATGAAACCTCTTTAACCTGTCCCAGCTGTCATAAGGCTGAATGCAGGGTGCAACCTAGACTGAGGCCAGTCCATCACAGGGTTGCTAACCAGTGCACTACTGTGCCACCTCAGTGTAGTGGGGTCCCAAGATATGCTGGAAAAACATAGAGGGGTTATTAAACCATTAACCAGGTCCAGTTATCCTGCTTTTACTGCTCAGCTGACTTTTAGTTAGCATTACATGATGTACTCACATACTGAAAGTGTATGTGCCTTTGCGCGTGCATGCGTGTGTGTGTAAACAGCATGAAAGGCCCAGCACTTTTCCAGAAAGGGACATGGACAGCAGAACCTCATTACATTTTAAAGGAGATTCCCATTGGATAAATACACATGTAATCTAACAATGTTTCACTGACTCCTTACAGAGCACTGTAACCATACAGAGCATTCAGATACAGTGGGGCAAAAAAGTATTTAGTCAGCCACCGATTGTGCAAGTTCCCCCACCTAAAATGATGACAGAGGTCAGTAATTTGCACCAGAGGTACACTTCAACTGTGAGAGACAGAATGTGAAAAAAAAATCCATGAATCCACATGGTAGGATTTGTAAAGAATTTATTCGTAAATCAGGGTGGAAAATAAGTATTTGGTCAATAACAAAAATACAACTCAATACTTTGTAACATAACCGTTGTTGGCAATAACAGAGGTCAAACGTTTACTATAGGTCTTTACCAGGTTTGCACACACAGTAGCTGGTATTTTGGCCCATTCCTCCATGCAGATCTTCTCGAGAGCAGTGATGTTTTGGGGCTGTCGCCGAGCAACACGGACTTTCAACTCCCGCCACAGATTTTCTATGGGGTTGAGGTCTGGAGACTGGCTAGGCCACTCCAGGACTTTCAAATGCTTCTTACGGAGCCACTCCTTTGTTGCCCGGGCGGTGTGTTTTGGATCATTGTCATGTTGGAAGACCCAGCCTCGTTTCATCTTCAAAGTTCTCACTGATGGAAGGAGGTTTTGGCTCAAAATCTCACGATACATGGCCCCATTCATTCTGTCCTTAACACGGATCAGTCGTCCTGTCCCCTTGGCAGAAAAACAGCCCCATAGCATGATGTTTCCACCCCCATGCTTCACAGTAGGTATGGTGTTCTTGGGATGCAACTCAGTATTCTTCTTCCTCCAAACACGACGAGTTGAGTTTATACCAAAAAGTTCTACTTTGGTTTCATCTGACCACATGACATTCTCCCAATCCTCTGCTGTATCATCCATGTGCTCTCTGGCAAACTTCAGACGGGCCTGGACATGCACTGGCTTCAGCAGCGGAACACGTCTGGCACTGCGGGATTTGATTCCCTGCCGTTGTAGTGCGTTACTGATGGTGACCTTTGTTACTTTGGTCCCAGCTCTCTGCAGGTCATTCACCAGGTCCCCCCGTGTGGTTCTGGGATCTTTGCTCACCGTTCCCATGATCATTTTGACCCCACGGGATGAGATCTTGCGTGGAGCCCCAGATCGAGGGAGATTATCAGTGGTCTTGTATGTCTTCCATTTTCTGATGATTGCTCCCACAGTTGATTTTTTTCACACCAAGCTGCTTGCCTATTGTAGATTCACTCTTCCCAGTCTGGTGCAGGTCTACAATACTTTTCCTGGTGTCCTTCGAAAGCTCTTTGGTCTTGGCCATGGCAGAGTTTGGAGTCTGACTGTTTGAGGCTGTGGACAGGTGTCTTTTATACAGATGATGAGTTCAAACAGGTGCCATTCATACAGGTAACGAGTGGGGGACAGAAAAGCGTCTTACAGAAAACGTTACAGGTCTGTGAGAGCCAGAGATTTTCCTTGTTTGAGGTGACCAAATACTTATTTTCCACCCTAATTTACGAATAAATTCTTTACAAATCCTACCATGTGAATTCATGGATTTTTTTTTTTTTCACATTCTGTCTCTCACAGTTGAAGTGTACCTCTGGTGCAAATTACTGACCTCTGTCATCATTTTAAGTGGGGGAACTTGCACAATCGGTGGCTGACTAAATACTTTTTTGCCCCACTGTATTTACTGTGTAATGTAGACTTTTCACTGCTGTCAAAGCGTAATGTTATTACTTATCAGACAAAAAGAAGCAAATGTCTGAATGTGATGGAAATGGTATCACTGAGCTTTTCCACTTGGTCTGTTGGTGTGCTGTGAACTTCTGACAGGCTCAGTTTGTCTATGCCTTTATCTCTCACTCCCCCTCAGCACTCATGTTTTTGTCAGTACTTAAAACTAGGTTAAGTCAACATAATCTCTCTCTCTCTCCCCTCTATGTGAGTGTATAAAAATCGTCTTGACAATGTTCTTTTTAACCAGAAAAAATATGTTCATGTTTACAGGAAATGATAATATGAAAATTGGAGACCATTAGATCATTAAGGTATTCTTTTCAGTCTCAGTGATGTGGTTAAAATTGACCTTTTCTCCCCAGCCACAAGATTGTGCCCTTTGGACATGTCTTCCTTTGTTAAATTTCCTGTCAAGAGAAGGAGTTCCATCTGACTTCCTGTTGGATTGTGACATTTCCTGTGATGTGGAAGGAGGGGGGTTGGTACTTGCCTTGCGAAGGCCTTTCAGCTGTTTAAAGAAACAGGATGCAGGACACTGCATAGGCCACACTAGGAAAAACTCTGCTGAAAAATTTATCAGCTGACTGTAGCCTCAGTAACACAGCACAGACTTCAAATATCAGTTCAAATGTTGTAGCAACAAAATGGATTCACCGAAAGATAAGAAGGAAGTTGGATAGAAACCTTTACAAGATTTAAGATTTATTTGTTCCCACAGCACAAAATACACAAAGATACAAAAAACTTTAATTGCATTTCTGTTAACTTTTACCCACACTGAAAAATTGTCATTTCATGGCATTCCAATGGTAAAGTCAGAAAAGCCTAAACAATTGGGTTTGTTTTGCCTTTTAGGAAGGCAGAACCATTCATGCTTCACTACCAACACAAGCAAGCAATTTATTTATATAGGACTTTCAGACAACTCCCAGCTGAAAACAAAGTGCTGTACACTTGACATGACAAACGAAAAATCATTAATTACATTAAATTAAAAATAAAAATCAGCACATTAGATAAAATGAAAGAAGTAAAATCATAACTGCAACACAATACTTTGTGTTTGTAGTTTGTATTTAAAAACACTGCTGCAGCCTGGTCAGTGTTCTGTTTGTGACTTATTTAGTAGGGTGCAAATACACAACAGTGGCAGCAAAGTTTATGTTTTACACTTTTCCTACAGTTTAGATTCAGTTTAGATGCCTGCAGTTTACATTCCTACATCTTGCTTGTTAACCTTGGGTTGGTGGGGCTGCTCTGACTTCCTGGGTTGGGAATCCTAGTTGTGGTAGTGTCACAGATGAAGATTCCAACTTGATCTAGACCTTATGTTGTGGGCCTATTGCTGGGCTGAGTCGAGACCTTTGAATCTTGTTGCTCATCTGGGTTGATTGATGCAAGTTTATATTAAACATGTTTTCAGTCAGCACATCTTAGATGGCCGCTGCAGAAAGCAAAGAGCACACATTTGGACAAAATGTTTTCCTGTTCTTGATTTGATCAACAATTGCAACAATTTTGGTGGTTTGAACTAGGGCTGCCACAAACGATTATTTTGATAGTCGACTAGTCACCGATTATTTTTGCGATTAGTCGACTAATCAGATCATCATCCATTGGACGTACAGCGTACTGCTTATTGCACCGGCAGCATCTGGTCTTATATAACTATCATTAGCTTACAGCTTGGAGTGTTTGTGCTAACTAAAAATAAAGACAAGATGGTAGTTTATTAATTTTTAATGAAATTTGCAGATTGTTTCGGTGAAGTTTAATAAACTCCTTGCTTTCTAAAATATAACAGGACACCGGAGTATATTCTCCAGAGTCTCACACTTCTGATAATCAGCTGTCTGCTTGACAGTTTTAGCTGTGCAAAAAACTATAACTTTAATCTCAGCCAAACCGATTTACTCAGGAACAAATAAAATACTAAAGAAAGCCAAACAATAACATTTTTAAGTTATCTAAGTGACTTATATATATGTTTAACCTGAGTAGCGAAAGACGGCGGTGGGTTTGAAAATGATTTGCCGGGAGTCCGGTGTTCTCACGGCTCTAGTTAGCCTTGCCCCCGCCTAGCTAACGAGCTAGTGGGTAACAGACGTCTCCGAAAACGTCGGAGCGCTTTTGAAAATATGTGGTGTCTTGATAAACTGAGCAGATATTTGAGGTTTACACAGCTACATTCTCGCCTGAAAATATGTTAAACGTTTATTTTGTGACCCAGAAAGAATAATAAGAGTAAAGTTAAAACTAACTAGCTGCCGCCATTGTTGACAGCTGCGCTGGGCTGCGCTATGAATTCTGGGACACAGCTTCTTCTTCGGGGTTTAACGGCAGCTGGCATCCTTGTACATGCAGTGCTGCCATCTTCTGTTTCAGTCCGTTATTACATTCTTAAATCCTACTACTCATTCCTGCGTCCTTTGTGATCTTACAAAGCTTCAAACGATGCGTCGACTATTAAATTAGTCGTCGACGATTTTAATAGTCGACATAATCGTGACTAGTCGACTAATCGTGGCAGCCCTAGTTTGAACTCACTGTTTGCTTTGGTTTTCATTTTTAAAAGTAGCAGTTTAGTTGTGCTGTGTTGTCAGCAGTGTGCTTTTCTTCCTCTGCTCTAAACAGGGACTCCGTCCCGAACTCTGTCGACGATGTCTCTGTCCATTCGCCCAGTCAGACGCCTTACCTCCAGATCCATCACTAGGAGCCAGAGCTTTACTGGAGTCAATACCCACAACAAACCTTACCGGTATACACATGCATACATACACACGCAAATCCCTCCTAACCATGTGTTTTTCTCTAGTGTAAAACGGCTTGTTTACGTACTATCTTGTACTTATGTGTAATAACTTGTCATAAGGACAAGTGTCTCTTTAATGTGATATATTGATGGTCTGTGACATGCTAAGGTTTCAGTCATCAATTTGATTGATCATCAGTGTTTGTATATGAGCCGTGAGCTGTACAACGCCCAGGTCTGGTCTTGAGGGATGTTATGGCGATCTCATAACTTTAGGTCAGGACTTCTAATAATGACTTGGTGTTTGTGGTGCTGCAGGAACCTTGTGGTGTTCAGCACTCCTGGTCTCAGCAGGAAGCCCAGCAGAGCAAGCAGATTGTTTACTATGTCGATCAAGGCCAACCCCCCACCGAAGGTTCCTCAACCAGAGCGACTGGATGAAGTGTATGAAGCACTGAAGAAAGGCCTTCAGTGAGTATACACTCAACAAATGCATTTCAGAGAGAGAGAGAGAGAGATTATGAGTGTGTGTGTCTGTGTTCTCAGGTCTTACCTGCAGGTTCATCAGATGGACTTGGACACACTTACCAGACAGATAAAAGAATCAAAGAGGAACTCTAGACTGGTATGTTGTTACTTTTGGCCCAGCATAAGAATAGATAAAGTGATATAGTTTCAGTTGCTGATGACTTGATATTTTCTGCCTTGCAGGGTTTCCTGTATGAGCTGGACAAGGTGAGCTTCTTTGAATCCTTCAGACAAGCACATATTAGAAATAAGTCAATTTTAATATTACCATTCTTGTTTTAAAATCCTGTGAAAGCTTAGTTATAAATGGAACAAATGCAAAGAATAAATGTGACTTTCTAATTTCCTTTAATCAGCAAGTAAAGGTGACTGAGAGGTACATTAGAAAACTGGAGTTTCACCTCAGCAAGGTAAGACCAGCGTCATTTCCTGACATGTAAGAGTATAGTTGTGAGATGACTTTTTGTATGACTTGCTAATTACATTGCTCTTTGTGCACAGGATGAACAGATGCTGAAAAACAGTTTGATAGAACATATTTTCTACAGCTGTCGTGGCTGTGTTTCCGTTATGATCCTGCATTTGTCATTTTTAAATTCGCATTGTTCATTAGTGTATAATTGATATTGTAACAAACTAGTGATCAGTATACATACATCAATATATTATTACTTTGTTATTATAGAGTACTTTTCTTTTTTTTTTTTTTGGAATTTGACATGAAAAATGAATTGAAACAATTTTGAACTAAGGCTGTACGTGCCAAAATGTAGAACAAGTAGAGCACTGTGACTGCTTTTGGGATACAGTCTTTTGCTTGTATACGTGTCATTGTGCACAAGCAAAAGACTGTGGTGGTGGTAACGCACTTTCTAGTGGCCACTGTCTGGATTACTAGTTGGATGATGAGGTTTGGTTTTTAATGATGCTTCACCTTCACCGGTGCTTCATTCAAAATAATATAAAGTGGACTAAAATGACCAGCTGCAATGTTAGTACATTTTTACCAACTCAACGTGAAACATTTATTTATTTTGCTGTAGTTACTACACAGAGCTTGTATTAAGCTGTGGTGTTTAAGCACACAGCTTCCTGTCACTGCTGGACAACCTTACTGTCTAGAACAAGACTGGCTTTGTCTTAAATTCTACTCTCAAGTGAAGTTGCTGTGAGCTTTTCCTCTCTACTCTCAGATTGAGGAGTTTTATGAGTCCTACTGCATGCAGAGGAGACTCAGGGATGGAGCCAACAAGATGGTGAAAGCATACACCGCTTCCTCAGGAAGTAAGGAGGCCAAGGAGAGTTTAGCAGAAGCCAGTAAAGGATACAAGGAGTACACAGAGGTAAAAAAAAAAGTACAAAGGCATGCAGTGGAAAATCGTTTTAGGTTAAACTGAGAAAATTGCTAAATGTCTAATTCTTGTAGAAGAAAGGAGCCATTGCACGAGCAAGTAGTAATAGGGAGTAGCGCTGTAAGTAAGACTGTACAGAAAAGACTGCCTGAAGGTCTCAATCTTTTCATTCTCTTTAGAACATGTGTGTGTTGGAGAATGACTTTGAGAACCAGCTGGGGAAGTTCCACATAAAGATGAAGGGTAAGAAGTAGAGATCATGTGGTGATATGACGACACAAAATCTTAAATAGAGGTAGAAACTCAATATGACATACGTTATGTGTGTGTCCCTTCTGATATGACCCTTAATTAATTGCAATGTTTTGGGGTGGTTTCGCAGTTTGACAAAATGCTAAGTCTGTTTCCACTTGTTCTTTCTTTTAGGTCTGGCAGGATTTGCTAGATTGTGTGCTGGTGACCAATATGAGGTTTGTCTCACCCGCCAAACCCTCCATTTTTCACTCTGAATTCATGGCAACAATAAATATGATTAAAACACTAAGAATATGGATGTCATGTTACCAGATATTTAGGCTGTGGTATTAGCTTGTGACGACACCAGAATCAATGACTGTATCTTTCAGTACCAAAATTCTGATAGTATGTTGTCACCTGAAAAATCAGCATTAAGATATAAGGTGGTGATAATTTGGATGTTGAATTGAAACGCACTCCCTTTGAATTCTTTGAACAGATCTGGATGTTGCTCTTTTATGCATTTTGCTAAATAGGACACGATTTCCTCCCTTGTTCTGAAAAGCGCAAGGCATCGTTTGTATTACATTTTATGAATCTATTATCTACCATTGGTCATCCAGAAGAGAGTTGAAGAGATTTTGGCGAACTGTCAGGTGACTCAGGTGGGGAAAGCAGTGCGCCACTTGGGTGGAGCACTGCTGACCACAAGGATATTGTCGGGAGGTGGAAGGAATAGTTCGAGGACCTTCTTAAACCTGCTCATGTCTTCCATAGAGGAAGCAGAGTCTGGGGACGACAAGGATGATTCATCCATCACTTTGGGTGAGATCACTGATTTAGTTAAACAACTCCTTGGTGGAAGGGCCCCTGGGGGTGGATTAGGTTTGCACTAAGTTCATGAAAGCTCTGGATGTTGTAGGGCTCTCTTGGTTGACATGCTTCTCCAATGTTGCATCGAGATCAAGGCCAGTACCTCTGGATTGGCAGACCAGGGTGGTGGTTCCCATCTTTAAGAAGGGGGACCGGAGGATGTGCTTAAACTATTGGGGATCACACATAGCCAGATATATGTTGGACTCATTCACGGTGAGCGTTGGACTCTGCCAGGGCTGCCCTTTGTCACCAATTCTGTGCAGAATTTTTCTGGACAGAATTTCTAGGCATAGCCAAGTGCCGGAAGGCTTCTACTGGAGCGATCTCAGGCTACGTTCACACTGCAGGTCTTAATGCTCAATTCTGATTTTTTTTTTTCATTTATTTATTTATTTATTTATTTATTTTTTATCAAATCCGATTATTATTATTTATTTATTTTTAAATTTATTTATTTATTTTTAAATTTATTATTATTTTTTACTTATTTTTTCGGTCTGGTTGTTCACACTACAAATAAAATGTGACAGCAAACGTGCTCTAGTGTGACTCCTCAAAGTGGCCCACATGTGCAAAAGAAGACATCACACACAACGCACTCTGTTTAGACCCAGACCCAACAGTACTGTTTGACTGATGGCCGTTAATATAAAGACTTGTTTCGAACTTTACGTTTCCCAATTTTGTTATAAAGTTATTTTGTTATTTACATATGACCTAATGATTATCCTTATTGCTGTTTTAGAGAGGAGCGGCGCTTCAAAGGATAGCTGCAGATTTCTGTCAGAATCTGCAGATTATACAGTACAAATAAAATGTTCACATTCCTCCAGCATTGTCTTCCCAACAGTTTCACTGGATGGCCAGGAAGCGTTCACAATGTCTTCTCGGGCGCTTCTCCGGCACTGATAATTGGCGTCTCTCTTGTGTCAGTGATGTAAAAGTCGGATTTAATGCGACATGACCGTTCAAACAGCAGTCGCTTTCTGAAACATCAGATATGTATCCGATTCAGTACCACATACGTCAGTGACCTAGTTCAGATTGAAAATATCACATTTGTGCTGTTCAAACTGTCATACTATGATTGGATATGGGTCGCATAGGGTCAGAAAAGTTGGATTTGGTGCGCTTTCGCCTGCAATGTGAACGTAGCCTTAGAATCTCATCTCTGCTTTTCGCAGATGATGTGGCTCTGTTGGCTTCATCATCACACTGGAGCGATTCACAGCCGAGTGTGAAGCAGTGGAAATGAGAACCAGCACCTCCAAATCTGAGCCCATGGTCCTCAGCCGGAAAAGGGTGAAGTGCCCACTCCTGGTCAGGGACGAGTTACTGCTTCACTTAGGGAAGTATCTCGGGTTTTGTTCAGAGTGAGGGCAGGGTTGAGATCAACAGGCGGATTGGTTCTGTGGATGCAGTCATGCAATCGCTGTACCAGTCTGTTGTGGTGAAGAGAGAGCTGAGTGCAAAAGTGATGCCCTCACCGGTCGATCTACGTTTTTACCCTCCTCATCCATCGTGACGAACTTTGGGCAGCGACTGAAAGAACAGGATCGGCTTCTTCAGGTGGCAGAAATTGGCTTTCTCCGAAGGGTGGCTGGCCTCTGCTTTAGAGATGGGAGTTCGGCCATCCAGGAGGGGCTCAGAGTAGAGCTGCTACTCCTCCACATCAAAAGGAGCCAGTTAAGGTGGTTCGGCCATCTGACAAGGAGGCCTCCTGGGTGAGGTGTTCCAGGCATGTCCCACTGTGAAGAGGCCCCGGGGAAGACCCAGGTGACCCTGGAGAGATTTCTTTCAGCTGAAGGAGGTGGCCGTGGTTTCTCTGCTTAGGCTGCTGCCCCCTGACAGGCCCCGGATAAGCAGAAGAAAATGGACAACTGGTCATCCACCTCAGAGTATCAACTTTCCTATCAAGGGGCAATGCTGTTGTAGCAGCTACACTAGTCGCTATCTTCCACCTGTGGTTTTTCTTCTGCTTGTGCCGTCCTTCTCCTTCATCATGATGTAATGATTAGAGCCCAACCAGCATACAGTGCTTTGAAAAAGTATTTGCCCCCCCCCCCCTTTTTTTTTTCTCTCATATTTGTGACTCTTCACACTAATTGTTTCAAATTATAAATGGAAAGGTTCTTCCAAAGCACTTTTCTGAGCTCTCAGAGCTTTCCATACAACATGCCTCATTTATCCATTCACATCCATCCATAGAAACACAATTGAAAAATAAAATGTAATGTTAGACAAAGGTAATCTGAAATAATACAAAATGGAGTTTTTAAATGTTCATTTCATTTAATAAAGGAAATAATCAAAGTCTACCTGCCCTGTGTGAAAAAGTTAAAGCCCCCTCATTAAATCATGAATTAACTGTGATTAACCACATTATTTGCGAAGCGGAGTTCAATTTCACTAGCCCCACACCCAGGCCTTACTGCTGCCAGACCCGATAAATCAAGAAATCACTTAAATATAACCTGTTTGACAAAGTGAAGCAGGTCTGAAGATCTCAAAAAGCAACAACTCATGCCATATTCTAAAGAAACACCAGAGAAACAAAATCACTGACATCTATAAGTCTGGAAATGGTTGCAAAGCCATTTCCAAAGGCTTTAGTAACCATAGTGAGACCAATTAACCACACATGGAAAACTTGGAACACTAGTGAACCGTTCCAGGAGCATCCGAGACCACATTAATGACTCATCCGGGAGGTCACAAAAGAACCAAGGGAAACATCTGAAAAACTGCAGGTCTCACTTGTCTCTGTTAAGGTCAGAGTTCATGATTCAACAGTAAGAAAGAAACTGGGAGAAAATGGGAGAAATCAAGGAGAAAACTACTGCTAACCAAAAAGAACACAAAGGCTCCTTTGCTCATTTGCCAAAACACAACTTAATGATTGACTTGTGGGAAAATATTCTGTGGACTGATGAGACAAAATGGTTTGACTCGTGTTAGTTTTATGTCAAATGTAACAATCTTTTCATGAAAATAACACCATACCAACAGTTAAACATGCTGGTGGGTCTGGGGCTGCTTTGCTGCTTCAGGACCTGAATTACTTGCTGTAATTGATGAACTATAAATTCTGCTCTCTAATAACAAATCCTGAAGGAGAATGTCTGGCTTATCAGTTCATGCGCTGAACCAAATGGCCTTAAAGTCTGGACCGATTGAGATGCTTTGACATGACCCTTAAACAGGTCATTCATGCTCAGAAGCCCTCCAATGTGGCTGAGTCAAGACTGTTCTGCAAAGAAGAGTGGGTCAAAGTTCCTCCATGGTGATGCGAAAGACTCATTGCCAGTTACTAACACTTGTCTGTAGCACATGTTCTATGTAGTCATTTTTTTCTCGTTACTAAGCTTTTTAGTCCTTTTTAAAATAAAATCGCTACTTATTGTTGCCACCCTGCTGGGCAGGCGATGTCCTCTGGTGCATCAGCATGATAGACTGCATAGAGTGCACAAATGACAGAATGAAAACTGCTGTATGAATGAGTCATTGTGCCTTGTATTGTAAAGGTGTGTTAAGTATTCACTAAGCAATATTAGTATTTATACAGCAAATTGCTATATAAATAGTAAACCATTTAGATTTATCGCAGTTTTGAGAAGGGTTTGTCCAGTGCCTGTGTGAAAACACTGCTTCAGCTGTTCCCTGTGGAGTTATCTCTAAGTGTACACGGCAGCAGGTCCTGTGTGATTGTGTGTATGATCAGTTATGAAATTAGAGGGATACTTACTTAGTAACTTAACCTAGTGAGAAAAATTCTCACCAGTGGTGAATGTTTGAAGGCATTTTGTTTTCTGTACTGCCCACAAGTCTGTCTGTCCCATTCTCGTAATCATGATATCCGAGGAACACACTGAGGGAATTTATTCAAATTTAGTTCGAATCAAGTGATTAGAATATTTTAGTGAAGCCTTACAGTGACCTTAAAAATGAGGATTTTTTTTTTTTTTCCTTGTCTACAATTCGTTGCACTTAATGTCAAAATTTGTACAAATGATGAAAAATAAAATTTTACGTTCAAAAGGTTAAGAGTCCAAATACACTGCAAGTTGTCTGGTTGGTGAAGGCATACAGTTGTGACGTGACAATTCTAACTTTAGTGTTCATCGTATTTTGTTAACATTAAATTTCTTTAACTGTGTCGTGGGTTTTGTTTTTTTGGTTTTTTTTGTTTTGTTTTTGTAAAAGTGGCCTCATCACTTGCACATTCATGCTCTAGCCATTGACATTTATAGCTATGTAGTTAAGATGTGAGTTGTCAATTCTTTTCAACCCTGTCAGATTAATCTGAGCTTTATGAAAATCATCACATGATTATATGAACTGCTCAAACTATCAATAATTTTGAAGTAGTCAACCGGATTTTCCATATTTTAAAATTAATTTATTATTCATCTACTTGTATAACCCTGCGTTTGTGTTTGTTTGTTTTTGCATATGTGTATGTTTCAGATCTTTATGAAGTATGGTCGGCAGCGGTGGAAGCTCCGGGGGCGAATAGAGATAAATGCTAAACAAGTGTGGGACAGTGAAGAGATTGTATTTCAGCCACTCATCAACGAGTTCCTGTCTGTGAAGGTCTGTCACTCAGTGTGTTTTTTAAATTTGTTATTTTATTGATACTCAGTTCTGGTTTGGGTCATTGACTGCTTCATCTTATGTAAAAAGTCATAAAAAATAATGCATCTAAAAAAAAAAAATCTGCTCTGTGTGTGTGTGTGTGTGTGTGTGTGTGTGTGTAACATTTTCTTCAAAACTGAAAAAATCACTTATTACATAAAGTTTACTTTCTTGTATTTGTTACATGTAAAGCAAAATATTTTTGGCTTTTTTTGTTTACATTTTGACCAATCATAGTGTAGTTAATGAATATCAAAAATGCAACATCTAAAATTTTTAGATTATTTCCTAAGACCAATCAGAAAGTACTGAAAAGATGTTAATTCATACAATCAATACTTCATTGGGTCAGCATTACTGCATCTGTGCTCTGTGGCATGGGGGCAGTTGACTTTCCCAGAGACATTGAGTGGAGGCTCTTGATGCTCTGACACCAGCCTCAGTTGACTCTTTATAAAGCTGTCCCAAATGTTTCAATTTTCCTTGACAATACTCCTTCTTTTACACCTTTTCAAAACCATCCTTTTCCTTCTAGTCATTAATTAATATACATCATCCATTAATATACATCGTTGCAGCGGCCTTTTTAACCAACAGAAAGTCTTTTTATTTTATCATCATTTGATCATTTCAAAATGAAATGTACTAATTTCAGAAACTGGATCTTTAATTTTCATGAGCTTTAAGTCATAGTTATCAAAATGTAAACACAAAAAGCTTGAAATATTTCAATATACAATGTATGAAAGTTTACCTCTTTGAATTCAGTTATCAAAGAATAATACTTTAATATCCTCTGGAACTTCATATTGTCCATTATTATTGGTGAATGTGTGAGTTTTTTACCCCTCAGCCATAAAAGACACTGTGTGATCCTATTGTGTTATTAATAATAATATCTTTTCCCAATGACATCAGCACCTTGACAAACTTGAGTGTACTATTTTCAGCCTGGATGATTGAAACTGACTTGTTGAAGGCAAAAAAAAAGATGGTATAATGATCAGACATTTCTCTGGTTTCCTAGGTGACAGAGCTAAAGAGCTTAGCCAATCACGTGGTGGTGGGAAGTGTTTCCTGTGAAACAAAGGATCTGTTTGCTGCGCTGCCCCAGATGGTTGCTGTGGATATTAATGACCTTGGGACTATTAAGCTAAGCCTTGAGGTGACCTGGAAGTAAGTTTTGTCAGTCATCTTGTGAGTGTACGAAATCATACTGAGCTTCATGAGTGCTGTAGTGTTTGTTCATTTAAAGGTATCATTAACAGAGCATAATGTAAATATTATTTGATGTTTATTGAATTTATCTTTTCTCTCTTTCCCATCCTTTATTCCTTTTCACCTCTCTCAGTCCGTTTGATAAAGATGACCAGGGATCGGTTGCAAGCACTGTCAACAAACCACCAAGCATCAATAAGCGAATCTCAGCCATTTTTGACCAGACTCCACCTGACACACCACCTTTACGTGTGAGTTTAGCATTCGCTTTAGACTATTAGTTCTTTGAAAGGCTTCAGTCTAACCCTAGAACAATTTGTGTAAAGTTGCTGATTGCTCGTACTTACTACCCATATATTAATGTGTATTATCTTGGCATTCATATACAGATAGTTGGAAAACTAACAAAGACTGTTGGTTTTAGCAGGAGGAATAGGCCCACTCACAACAGAAAATAGCTGAAAGGGAAGCTTTACTCTCTGTAAAGTGCTAGAAAACAAAACACAGGAAGTCAAACAAGGCAGAAATTCATTCAGAGAAAACCAACAAGGAAGAGCCAATAGGAAAATTATTTTTAAACAGGAAGTAAATGAAGGCTTGACACTTTGTTTGAAAAAACAAACTCACAGGGAAAAATGGGAAATATTCACTCTGTAAACACAGATGTGTGTGTGATGAGCTATGTGAACACAACACTGACAGAAAAATGGAGGAAAAGAGAACTAAATGTGGAAGCAGCACTAACAGGAGAAAGACGGATTGATGAAATGGAAAATGACAAAAACTATAAACATAACATCTAAATTCTAAAGGATAATACCTTTAGGAATAAGGAAAAAACTCCCAGACACATGCTAAGCAAGAACACTTATCGGTGTGCTCAGGCCTCTACATTGAGGAAACCAAATTGCCACTCCTTTCGAAGCATGGCACAGCATAGAAGAGCCACCTCAATAAGACTCAGGTGTGCATCTTTATCAGTGTCCACTATGAACAACCATGAGGGGCTGGCGTCCAACACCAACTGTCAGTCACCTACAACATAGTTTTGAGATCCCTTCCCAGTCCTTCAAACCCCACTCGTGTCTTACGTCTGATGACCTTAATAGGTCACATGATAGCATGGGACAAGGTCTCACAGTGGTTTCACCCAAAACCTCTGGTGGTCATGATCCACGCCTTTTTTTCTTTTCTTTTTTTATTCCCCCCCCCCCCCCACACCTTGGCTCATGTGATGATGCACGTGATTAAACACCCACTAGGTTTTAAATTCCTGAGATTCTCCACCTCCACCAATCAGATAAAAACAGCCTTTTCCAGAGGGGGAGGAGAGAGAGGAGTCAAACACAGCTTTAAAAAAAAAAAACAAAGCACAATGTTTTTTTAAAAAAAAATAAATAAATAACCGATTAAATCTATTCTATAGATTTAATCCACCAACTAAAATTAGGAATCTGTAAATGAGAACATTGAGAGTTTTAAAGGACATTAGAGTTTAGCCAGCAGCCCTCAGTATCTAACTGCTCCAATGCCCTTTGTTCCACCTGCTGCCACTTTGATGTCCAGTCTCTGCCTCGGAATCTGACACGGCGGCAGCACTGGCCACTGCTGGACATCTTCAGAGGCACTCTTAGCCAGAGCTGCTCCTGTAGTGACAACTCACCAACAAGGCAGTCCACTGCAGTAAGTCGTGATGAAGTAGACCTCGTGGAGTAGAAACACAGGACCTTCTGGTATATTGATACTTTGGTGTAGAGTAAGCACTAGAATCATAGTCTCCATTTGTGTGCTTATGGCTTCATGGAGCCATGACAGATGTGTGCAAGGTTTCCTCATGCATCTCCATGGCTCTCTAATTATAATATTTAGACCCCCCACCCTCCAACAGAGCTGACTACTGTTAGCCATCATCAGTGCCAGTTTATGATGATGACTTTTAGACTTATAACTCCTTCTAGCCATTTCACACAAGCACTGAAGCCTTTAGCTTTTTACCTCATCAGTATATTTGTCACCCTGCCAGGTAAAGATCAGAGGTCATCTTTTCTGAAAATCTTGCAATAACTCGAGAATGAAGTCTCCTTATATTTTCAAATCGATACCATAGATATATCTACTAAAAGCAGACTCATCTCAGATGAGTTTGAATCTCATTGTCCTTGACCTCAAGGTCAGAAGTTAGACGACAAGGTGACATAGGATTTTGAAATTGAAACGAAGGGTGGATCTACGAGGAGGCTGAGGGGTAGCACTGGCCAGTATTTTCTTGAATATTACACGATAGTTGCGTAACTCAAAGTTATTCTCTTTATAAATAAATGCTACAGTGTTACAGAGCTAGGCTAAGGATGTTGTACTATACTGATATTAAAAATGGCAAGCAAATAGAAAAAAGTTCCCATACAGTCACCTCTGAACCTTTGGTTAAAGGGATAACATGCTGACTCATGTCTTGCCTTCACCTTACTTTTCACTTTAAATATGTGAGTAAAGGAAGTGTGTCGCTTTTGCTCAAATAATGTACAACCAGGTGCAGTGACTGCTCAGTTTCCTGCCAGCTTGTTGTAAAAGGTCTCCATTTCCCCCCCTTTTTTTGCAGTCAAGCCTTTTAAAATGTGCTGATCTCTTTTAGAACATGATCCGCCTACAGGGAGAGTTGGAGAATGGACCAGCATGGTCTAATTCTTCAGAATCTTCTGATGATTCAACCAGCCCACAGCTGCCTGCACATCCAAAGGTAACACACAACAGATATGGAACTCTCATCTATGACATGATAATATTAAAGATTCAATCTGTATCTCTCTTCCTCAGATTCAGAGGGGCTACAGCTGTTTGAACATTACACAGTAACAAAAGTATTATGAATACAAGATAAACTTTGATATGTATTATGTTTATAGTATGTACAGCAGATCATGTGCATGTGTACAGTCTTGTAAAAACTAAGTACATTGCATGATTCAGTAGCTTGAGGAGCCGCCGGTACCATGCACAATTGGTTTCTTTAACGAGCCTCAGTCCTCACTCGGTCTACTCTTTATCCTGGTCTGGTTTGCTTACTTTACTGTGTTTACTACTTTAACTCTGTGACTCAGCGTGTCTCTCTTTCCAGGCAGTAGTGGTGACACCAGACATCCAGCCAGTTGGACAAAGGAGTTCCCTCCTTCAGCCTGATGTTTCTTCTTGCTCCGGAAACTGGCCTTCCTCAGCTCAAAAGGAAGGTATCATCCTACCAAAACAACCAGCGGAGAGCAACAGGTAGATTAAAAAAAATGTTAATGTTTTGTTTGCACATGAGAACAAAGATGAAATAACATTCTTATTCTGTGGTGAGCTCTATCAACATCTGATATATGAACTATTTTGCAGGCATGAGGAAAAGGGGACAGTCACTGTGATAACAAAGCCTGACGGTGAGGAAGAAGCTGCGGGGAAACACTCCTCTATGGCACCAGTGGATGTGCCGATAATTACCAGCAGTAACTCTACATTGTACTTACGCTCTCTGAGTCACATTAGTGAAAACAGTGCTGATGGGGTTGTGGTGCCTGTCAGTGAATCGGGGGACGTGATGTCTCTGGTCTCTGGAATCTCAATCAATGACATTGAAATGGAGGTGGCCAGCAGAACTCCTGAGTCACCCACTTCTGCTGACACTGACACAGCTGTTGATGTCACTGATCCCCACCCAGTCAGGAAGCAACACAATACATCCACCTCTGTGGATACATCGGTCCCTCTGAGAGCAGGAGCAGACTCCAATGTTGTAGAAAGTGGGGATATGACATATCTAGCTCTGCGGGTGCCAGTGGAGGAGGATATCCCAGCTTCAAGTTCCAACTGCCTGTCTGCTAAGGGCGATGGTCCAGTGGACAGTGGACTAGAGGATGCCTTGGTAGCTGTACTTTCCTCTATAGATGATTATAGAGGACCGTTTTCTGAGCTACAACTACTGGAACAAGAGCTGAAACTGCTGCAGGTTACACTGAAGGTGAGAGTAAAGCATAGTGAGAAACAAGAAAACAGGTTAGTAAAGTACAAAAAACTGCCTTAAGCTAAAAGTACTTTTTACAAATCCCCAAGTTTAATTTTCCCTTTTTGAACATTAAGTGGCAATGATTGTATGTATTTATAAATGTTAGCACAGCTTTCCCGTGCCATTAATATCGAAATATTATTACTGCAAATATTAGTTGTGCAATTACTATATAAGTTTCAGTGGTTACAGTATCTGGTATGCCTCCCTTGTCTTTACAGACAGCATACATTTGAGCTGAATGATTGCATGCTGTTCCAACATTATGTGACTATGATTCAAAGAACTCCTGAAAAAACAAAAAACTGAAGTGACTGCGTACAGCCTGACTATGGCTTTGTTTGTGAGTGCAGGGTGGGAGGCACAGCCGGTCACCCAGTGTAGTCAGCCTCACAGTGGAAACAGCTCTTGGCAGCTTTGACTTCCTGAATGGATCAGACTGGGAGGAGGAAGAAGAGGATGGTGATAAGAGGAGTAGACATGGCAGGTCAGTGCTGACAAATGAACTGAAAACCAACCATCCAAGCCTTTGCACACTTCAGTGTAATGACACAGTGAGACATACAGTCTTAATCAGTAAGCAAAGAAAGTATGATCTGAAGGTCATTAAACCTGAATCACAGTAATACCAGACACTGTAAATATGCCTACTTCATTTAACATCTACAAACTCCAGTGTGTTGGTGTCCTCTGGGCCATTGTACAGGGAGTGCAGAATTATTAGGCAAGTTGTATTTTTGAGGGATAATTTTATTATTGAACAACAACCATGTTCTCAATGAACCCAAAAAACTCATTAATATCAAAGCTGAATGTTTTTGGAAGTAGTTTTTAGTTTGTTTTTAGTTTTAGCTATTTTAGGGGGATATCTGTGTGTGCAGGTGACTATTACTGTGCATAATTATTAGGCAACTTAACAAAAAACAAATATATACCCATTTCAATTATTTAATTATCAATTATCGTCAACTTTTCTTTAATATCAGGTGTGTTTCCAGAACCACTAAAAACTGCTGTAATAAAACTTATACTGAAAAAGGACAATCTTGACAAGACACAAATGAACAACTACAGGCCGATCTCAAATCTCCCATTTTTAAGTAAGATCATTGAAAAAGCAGTTTCTCAACAGCTCAATTACTTCTTAACACAGAAGAACTGCTATGATGCCTTCCAGTCAGGTTTTAGACAGAACCACAGCACTGAAACCGCTCTGACCAAAGTGTTCAATATGTCTGAATACAGACAGTGGAAAAATGTCAGTCTTAGTTTTACTGGATCTCAGTGCAGCATTTGATACAGTTGACCACAACATATTACTTAAACGACTGGAGAACTGGGCAGGTCTTTCGGGAACTGTACTAAACTGGTTCAAAACATACTTACAAAATATTTCCTGTTTTCTATCAATAGGTAACTTCACATCTGAGCAGACAAGTATCACATGTGGAGTTCCCCAAGGTTCCATCTTGGGACCCCTTCTGTTTAACATTTACATGCTCCCACTGGCACAGATTATAAAGAACAACAAAATAAACTACCACAGCTATGCAGATGACACACAAATATATATCACAATGTCACCAGGAGACCAAGGCCCTGTACAGGCTCTTGGTAAATGCATTGAGGAAATTAATGACGGGCTGTGCCACAATTTTCTCCAGCTAAACAAAAACAAAACTGAGGTAATAGTCTTTGGCGCCAAAGAAAAACGATTACAGGTCACCAGAGAACTTCAATCTATACATCTAAAAACCACAAACCAGGCGAGAAATTTGGGTGTAGTGATGGATGCAGACCTAAACTTAGAAAAACACATTAAGACAATAAGAAAATCAGCTTACTATCACTGTTAGGATGCCTGGGTCGTTGACCCAGGGTTTTTGAGTTTATGATATTATTTATACTGTCTAGTTTTTGGTTTCTTTGAGTTCTGTCTTATGGCTTAGGTCTCTGTCTTCTTTAGTTGCTCTGTCTCCCCTATCACCTGCATCCCCTTGTCTAGTTCACGTCTATGTGTATCTTAAGTTCCTATATCCCCGTGTTCAGTCAGTGTTTGTGTCTGCCCTGTTCCCACGTCTCTGTTCCCTTTGTAGTGCCTGCATGTGAGTCTGTGTCTTTGTTCAGTCTGTGTTATGTGTTTCCTGTTTTACTTTGAAGGTCTCCGTCTTTTCTCAGTGTGTTCAGTTTACGCTTCTTTGGTCTCGTCAGTTCTGATTTGCCCCAGCTGTGTTTCCCTCCTGTTACTCATTTCCTGATTGCTCCCTCTGTGTATTTAAGCCCTGTGTTTCTTAGTGTCTGTGTCGCGATCTACCGTTTTCTTAGCTGTGTGTTCTGTCATTCCGCCGGTGTAAGTTTATTTTGATTTTTCCAGTTATGTTATATTTGAGTTTAACATTAAAGTTGTTTTGAGTTCACATCTGTCTCCGGAGTCTGCACCTTGGGTCCTATTCCTGTCTGCACACAGCCAGACCTAACAATCACCTCAAGAATATTTCAAGGATAAAAGATCTGATGTCTCAACAGGACCTGGAAAAACTAGTCCATGCATTCATTTTTAGTAGGCTTGATTACTGTAACAGCATCTTTACAGGTCTACCTAAAAAATCAGTCAGACAACTACAGCTCATTCAGAACTCTGCTGCTCGAGTCCTCACTAAGACCAAAAAAGTGGACCACATCAGTCCAGCTCTGAGGTCTTTACACTGGCTGCCTGTCCGTCAGAGGATAGACTTTAAAGTTCTGATGCTGGTCTATAAAGCTCTGAATGGTTTAGGACCAAAATACATCAGTGACCTCCTGACCCAGTATGAACCTTCCAGATCCCTCAGGTCATCTGGATCTGGTCTTTTATTAGTTCCCAGAGTCAGAACCAGACACGGAGAAGCTGCATTCAGCTTTTATGCTCCTTATATCTGGAACAAACTCCCAGAAAGCCTCAGATCAGCTGAAACACTCGGTTTATTTAAATCCAGGTTGAAGACTCACCTGTTCTCAGCTGCATTTGAATAAAACACCAAATCCACACTTTTAAGCTTAAATTTCAAAACTTACATTTAACTACTGATTTTATCTATTGTTCTGATTTTATCTGTTTTGATTTTATATAGTGTTTTGTTTGTGAGTTTGTTTGCTTGTTTTAATCAATTTTAAATCATGCTTTTTATTTGTTTTTGTTTCTAATGTCTCTGTAAAGCACTTTGAATCACCTTGTTGTTGAATTGTGCTATACAAATAAACTTGCCTTGCCTTATTTTTACCAGTGACACCAATATAACATCTCCACATTCACAAATATAAATTTCTGACATTCAAAAACAAAAACAAATCAGCGACCAATATAGCCACCTTTCTTTGCAAGGACACTCAAAAGCCTGCCATCCATGGATTCTGTCAGTGTTTTGATCTGTTCACCATCAACATTGCGTGCAGCAGCAACCACAGCCTCCCAGACACTGTTCAGAGAGGTGTACTGTTTTCCCTCCTTGTAAATCTCACATTTGATGATGGACCACAGGTTCTCAATGGGGTTCAGATCAGGTGAACAAGGAGGCCATGTCATTAGTTTTTCTTCTTTTATACCCTTTCTTGCCAGCCACGCTGTGGAGTACTTGGACGCGTGTGATGGAGCATTGTCCTGCATGAAGATCATGTTTTTCTTGAAGGATGCAGACTTCTTCCTGTACCACTGCTTGAAGAAGGTGTCTTCCAGAAACTGGCAGTAGGACTGGAAGTTGAGCTTGACTCCATCCTCAACCCGAAAAGGCCCCACAAGCTCATCTTTGATGATACCAGCCCAAACCAGTACTCCACCTCCTCCTTGCTGGCGTCTGAGTCGGACTGGAGCTCTCTGCCCTTTACCAATCCAGCCACGGGCCCATCCATCTGGCCCATCAAGACTCACTCTCATTTCATCAGTCCATAAAACCTTAGAAAAATCAGTCTTGAGATCTTTCTTGGCCCAGTCTTGACGTTTCAGCTTGTGTGTCTTGTTCAGTGGTGGTCGTCTTTCAGCCTTTCTTACCTTGGCCATGTCTCTGAGTATTGCACACCTTGTGCTTTTGGGCACTCCAGTGATGTTGCAGCTCTGAAATATGGCCAAACTGGTGGCAAGTGGCATCTTGGCAGCTGCACGCTTGACTTTTCTCACTTCATGGGCAGTTATTTGGCGCCTTGGTTTTTCCACACGCTTCTTGCGACCCTGTTGACTATTTTGAATGAAACGCTTGATTGTTCGATGATCACGCTTCAGAAGCTTTGCAATTTTGAGACTGCTGCGTCCCTCTGCAAGATATCTCACTATTTTTGACTTTTCTGAGCCTGTCAAGTCCTTCTTTTGACCCATTTTGCCAAAGGAAAGGACGTTGCCTAATAATTATGCACACCTGATATAGGGTGTTGATGTCATTAGACCACACCCCTTCTCATTACAGAGATGCACATCACCTAATATGCTTAATTGGTAGTAGGCTTTCGAGCCTATACAGCTTGGAGTAAGACAACATGCATGAAGAGGATGATGTGGACAAAATACTCATTTGCCTAATAATTCTGCACTCCCTGTATGATCACTGTAGTACAGCTGTAAGCAGGGTCAAACTAACACATAACCTGACTGAAATAATGCTTAAAAATCATATTTTATTATTTTTGCCAAAGGTCATTAGCTGAATGGCCTTATCCCACAGTTGTGCCTGTATATAACTGAGCTTAATATAAAGCTAATCTGCAATCCTAAAATAAAAAGCAAACTTGGTGGAACTTCTCACAACCAGTTGGATTAATCACTGGCAAAAATGAGTTTAAAACAACAATATAAACTGGGTTTTTTTTTGGTTTTTTTTTAAGTTTTTTTATTTATGGAGTTCATGATGTATTGTACAAAATATGGAATGGAATCTTAATGGTTAAGAAAAGAGCAATTTCTGTACCCAAGAGACGAGGCTGGAACAGTACTGAATAGCTCTGACTGTCAGCCAGTCAGATTCATTTACCACTTACTGAACTGAAACTCATCAAAAAGTATTCTTCTTCTTGGGAAATTATCAACTTCTCTGGGTTTTAATGTTGAGAGCCTTTTTTTCCATGGACAGTACATTTAAATTACATTTAAACCGTATTGAACTTTATATGGATAAAACAGCGTTAATGGAAATGTTATGTAACACTGGATGTTTTGTTTGTGTGTGTGTGTGTGTGTGTGTGTGTGTGTGTGTGTGTGTGTGTGTGTGTGTGGGTCTCTGCTGGACAGAGGCTGGGACAGCCCTTCCTCCTCCAACGTACCGCTAACCACAGGCTGCACCACTCTAGACTGCTGCCTGGTGGTCCATTTGAGGAACTGCAATGCACAGTTGTTGGTAAGAGATCTGCAACACTATCCTCATGTTATTAGTAGAGATGGCACGATACCACTTTTTTATGTCCGATACCGATATCATAAATTTGGATATCTGCTGATACCGATATGAATCCGATATAGTGTTTTTTAATCAACAAAACTGTTTTTTTTAAATATCTTGCTGAATTTTGTATAAGTTCATACTCAAGTTTAAAACAACAACTACACTAAAGCTATTCTGTTATACCTGTATGCAAAAAAAAATGTTTCATAGTTCAGCAATACTGATCAATCTAATAAACTTAAACCTACACCATCCTCCCTATTCTGGTGTTTTAAAGAGTACTTAGCGTAAATATTAAGCAACCTAACTAATAGGGTTCCAACTCCCAGCAACAACAAAAATAAATAAATAAAAAATAGGGAACCACCCCTCACACTCCACCTCATGATGCTTAATCGACGTAATCAACCTTAATTTGATGCAGTGTGAAAAAAAATGCACAGAAATCAATTATTTTTCAAGAAATATTAAATAGATTCAACATCTTTCTTCAACAAAATTGCAGACTGCACAGATGGTACCTTCCCAAAGGAAAAAGTACTATAGCTTACTAGGGTATATTTATTACCGTAGACTCAACAGTTACTATATACAGTAATGGACTTCTATTCCTTTTACATCAAATTAAAACTTTGGGTGTAAGATTTGGATAATTATTTATTAAAAGCTAGACATTTTAAATGAGAATAAAGAAAAGTGTGTCTTTGTGCCCCTTTTCCCTGTTCATGCCCTATCGTCCCCCCTGGCTAAACTTTGCTAGATCCGCCCCTGCACAGTTACAGCCGTCAGCTGCGTAGAAAAAGATCCTGGTGTAGAAAGTAATATTAAATAAATTCTAACAACAGCTTATCAAGCTTAAACGTGCTGCTGTTGTTCAGCCGCTGGTTTCCTCTTTCTGGTGCAAAGTGGGCCAAAAGCAAACTAGAGAGACGGACTCGCGACAGAAAAGCTGATCAGCTGATCGTTAAGCAGTTTCATGATTGAAGTAGCAGCAAGAGGAGGCAGTCGCTCCATATATCGCTTGTTAAGCTTAACGCAGGAATGCTTTACAAACATTCAGAGATGGACTTACACACTTGCTTTACTTCTCTCGGGGATAACTTTGTCGGAGATGAAATGCCGGGTTGCTAGCGAAGCTCCACATGCTATCCAGACCACCGACAGGTCCCGCATGCCACAGCCGCTCTATCATGTGATGCATACTGCTCCGACGTGCTAACGTTCTGAGGCGAGTTAAGGCGCGTTGCAAGTTTTGTGAGGTGCTTTCGTGATATTTAATGGATCGGATTACATTTTTTATTTTTCTCCGATATCCGATCCAGTAATTTAGGTCAGTATCGGACCGATACCGATACGTAATATCGGATCGGTCCATCTCTAGTTATTAGCCAAACTCATATGTAGCTACCTCACATTCTCATGGCACATCGATACCTTAAGTTCACTCTGCTCTCATCTACGGCTGTGGGTAGTGAATAATTAAAATTTTCACCGATGCAAGTCATGGGAATTGGCTTCCTTTGAAAGGTGTCTATGCTCAGCCTTAGAGATGGGCTGAGGAACACAGTCTGCATCATAAGGAGTCAGTTGAGTTGATTCAGGCATCTGACTAGGATGGTTGCTGAACATCTCCTCAGAAAGATGTTTTGGGCATGTCTGACCAGGGGAACTCTGATGAAAACCCAGTCAAGTTTGTTTACATACAGTCAATACCATTATTTTCTTTTTTTAAAAATCCATTCAATTGGCATAGTGTTTGATAGTTATGTAATCATAGTTTCAGGATGCCATTGAAAAGTATTATTCACTCACTGATGAGTTAAAGCAGTAGCAGCTGTGAGGGCTGTTGTATTGCTAATTGTAATATTGGTCACTTCTTTTACAAGTGTTTTGTTTTGTTTGTTTTTAAGTGTCTGGGCAAGTTTGGTCCTCTGAGATGTGGAGAGATGTATGCCTTGGACAGACTGCTGAGAGAGGCTCGTGTCCTCGAAATCATCCGACGCGTCACCAAAGAAAACCCACAGAAAATCAGACCAGCTACTGAAGGTGATTTGTGTCGTTTATGTTCATTTCATGTGCATTTGTTTAAACATCCATAAATGCATTTATTCAGAATAACTGTATAGACAAGAAAAAGAAGTTGAAGAGGAATTTTCATTAGTGGGAGCATTCCTTCTGGAGCATAAGGGTGAAAATGTCTGCTTTTGGCTTGGATGACAACTAGTGTCATCAGAAACATTTCATGGGTATATGGAAGTAGAGATTCCACTAAATAATAAGTAATTATGGATTTGTGTCATGCAGCCTGTCAAGAAGGTAAAACAGACTTTACAAGGCACTGATTCAAAGCAAGCTGCAACCTTATACTATTAATAAATTTCCTGTGTTATGTATGGCACTAACCCCCAGTATCTTGCTTTCCTACCTTGCTTATAACGGTCTCCTGTTTTCTGTTTGTCAGTTATCCCGGCGCTAGGTTTGTGTCTGGGTGCTGTGTCGCTATGGCAAGAATGTGTGGGACAGGGTAGCATGTACAGCGTCTCTGCTGAAAGGTTCCTGAATACACTGTCGACAATCTACGCTGGTTTACTGCCTGAAAGGGCCGAAGCAGGTAAATCATCATTAGTGGGTATACTGCACACGCTGGTACAGTGGGGCAAAAAAGTATTTAGTCAGCCACCGATTGTGCAAGTTCCCCCACTTAAAATGATGACAGAGGTCAGTAATTTGCACCAGAGGTACACTTCAACTGTGAGAGACAGAATGTGAAAAAAAAATCCATGAATTCACATGGTAGGATTTGTAAAGAATTTATTCGTAAATCAGGGTGGAAAATAAGTATTTGGTCACCTCAAACATGGAAAATCTCTGGCTCTCACAGACCTGTAACATCTTCTGTAAGAAGCTTTTCTGTCCCCCACTCGTTACCTGTATGAATGGCACCTGTTTGAACTCATCATCTGTATAAAAGACACCTGTCCACAGCCTCAAACAGTCAGACTCCAAACTCCGCCATGGCCAAGACCAAAGAGCTTTCGAAGGACACCAGGAAAAGTATTGTAGACCTGCACCAGACTGGGAAGAGTGAATCTACAATAGGCAAGCAGCTTGGTGTGAAAAAATCAACTGTGGGAGCAATCATCAAAAAATGGAAGACATACAAGACCACTGATAATCTCCCACGATCTGGGGCTCCACGCAAGATCTCATCCCGTGGGGTCAAAATGATCATGAGAACGGTGAGCAAAGATCCCAGAACCACACGGGGGGACCTGGTGAATGACCTGCAGAGAGCTGGGACCAAAGTAACAAAGGTCACCATCAGTAACACACTACAACGGCAGGGAATCAAATCCCGCAGTGCCAGACGTGTTCCGCTGCTGAAGCCAGTGCATGTCCAGGCCCGTCTGAAGTTTGCCAGAGAGCACATGGATGATACAGCAGAGGATTGGGAGAATGTCATGTGGTCAGATGATACCAAAGTAGAACTTTTTGGTATAAACTCAACTCGTCGTGTTTGGAGGAAGAAGAATACTGAGTTGCATCCCAAGAACACCATACCTACTGTGAAGCATGGGGGTGGAAACATCATGCTATGGGACTGTTTTTCTGCCAAGGGCACAGGACGACTGATCCGTGTTAAGGACAGAATGAATGGGGCCATGTATCGTGAGATTTTGAGCCAAAACCTCCTTCCATCAGTGAGAACTTTGAAGATGAAACGAGGCTGGGTCTTCCAACATGACAATGATCCAAGACACACCGCCCGGGCAACAAAGGAGTGGCTCCGTAAGAAGCATTTGAAAGTCCTGGAGTGGCCTAGCCAGTCTCCAGACCTCAACCCCATAGAAAATCTGTGGCGGGAGTTGAAAGTCCGTGTTGCTCGGCGACAGCCCCAAAGCATCACTGCTCTCGAGAAGATCTGCATGGAGGAATGGGCCAAAATAGCAGCTACTGTGTGTGCAAACCTGGTAAAGACCTATAGTAAACGTTTGACCTCTGTTATTGCCAACAAAGGTTATGTTACAAAGTATTGGGTTGTATTTTTGTTACTGACCAAATACTTATTTTCCACCCTGATTTACGAATAAATTCTTTACAAATCCTACCATGTGGATTCATGGATTTTTTTTTTTCACATTCTGTCTCTCACAGTTGAAGTGTACCTCTGGTGCAAATTACTGACCTCTGTCATCATTTTAAGTGGGGGAACTTGCACAATCGGTGGCTGACTAAATACTTTTTTGCCCCACTGTATGTGGAGCATATTAACATCTGTGTTTGTGTGTATGCAGTGTTCTTGTGCCTGGTTGAGCGTGTACTGGATCAGAGGTTACCACGACGAGGAAGCAGCAGGGACAACATGATGGTGACGTTGTTCCAGCTGTGGAGCTACTTGGACTCGAATGCTGTCAGTGATATGGACACACACATCATTGAACTGGCAAAAGAGGGTGGGTGTACACACACACACACACACACACACACACACACACACACACACGATAGGTCAGATACATACTCGTTAAATGTTTAAGACCAGATTTACTAATTGTCAGTGCCAGTTCAAAACCTTCTTTTCATTTTAATAAGCATTTACACATTTGATACTGTGCCACAGTATCAGGTACAGTGGGGCAAAAAAGTATTTAGTCAGCCACCGATTGTGCAAGTTCCCCCACTTAAAATGATGACAGAGGTCAGTAATTTGCACCAGAGGTACACTTCAACTGTGAGAGACAGAATGTGAAAAAAAAAAAATCCATGAATCCACATGGTAGGATTTGTAAAGAATTTATTCGTAAATCAGGGTGGAAAATAAGTATTTGGTCAATAACAAAAATACAACTCAATACTTTGTAACATAACCTTTGTTGGCAATAACAGAGGTCAAACGTTTACTATAGGTCTTTACCAGGTTTGCACACACAGTAGCTGGTATTTTGGCCCATTCCTCCATGCAGATCTTCTCGAGAGCAGTGATGTTTTGGGGCTGTCGCCGAGCAACACGGACTTTCAACTCCCGCCACAGATCTTCTATGGGGTTGAGGTCTGGAGACTGGCTAGGCCACTCCAGGACTTTCAAATGCTTCTTACGGAGCCACTCCTTTGTTGCCCGGGCGGTGTGTTTTGGATCATTGTCATGTTGGAAGACCCAGCCTCGTTTCATCTTCAAAGTTCTCACTGATGGAAGGAGGTTTTGGCTCAAAATCTCACGATACATGGCCCCATTCATTCTGTCCTTAACACGGATCAGTCGTTCTGTCCCCTTGGCAGAAAAACAGCCCCATAGCATGATGTTTCCACCCCCATGCTTCACAGTAGGTATGGTGTTCTTGGGATGCAACTCAGTATTCTTCTTCCTCCAAACACGACGAGTTGAGTTTATAGCAAAAAGTTCTACTTTGGTTTCATCTGACCACATGACATTCTCCCAATCCTCTGCTGTATCATCCATGTGCTCTCTGGCAAACTTCAGACGGGCCTGGACATGCACTGGCTTCAGCAGCGGAACACGTCTGGCACTGCGGGATTTGATTCCCTGCCGTTGTAGTGTGTTACTGATGGTGACCTTTGTTACTTTGGTCCCAGCTCTCTGCAGGTCATTCACCAGGTCCCCCCGTGTGGTTCTGGGATCTTTGCTCACCGTTCTCATGATCATTTTGACCCCACGGCATGAGATCTTGCGTGGAGCCCCAGATCGAGGGAGATTATCAGTGGTCTTGTATGTCTTCCATTTTCTGATGATTGCTCCCACAGTTGATTTTTTTCACACCAAGCTGCTTGCCTATTGTAGATTCACTCTTCCCAGTCTGGTGCAGGTCTACAATACTTTTCCTGGTGTCCTTCGAAAGCTCTTTGGTCTTGGCCATGGCGGAGTTTGGAGTCTGACTGTTTGAGGCTGTGGACAGGTGTCTTTTATACAGATGATGAGTTCAAACAGGTGCCATTCATACAGGTAACGAGTGGGGGACAGAAAAGCTTCTTACAGCAGACGTTACAGGTCTGTGAGAGCCAGAGATTTTCCATGTTTGAGGTGACCAAATACTTATTTTCCACCCTAATTTACGAATAAATTCTTTACAAATCCTACCATGTGGATTCATGGATTTTTTTTAATTTTTTTTTTCACATTCTGTCTCTCACAGTTGAAGTGTACCTCTGGTGCAAATTACTGACCTCTGTCTTCATTTTAGGTGGGGGAACTTGCACAATCGGTGGCTGACTAAATACTTTTTTGCCCCACTGTAGGGGGGGGGTGTGAGTGTGTGTGTATGTGTGTGTGTGTGTGTGTGTGTGTGTGTGTGTGTGTGAGTGAGAGTGAAAGAAAGAGACCAGATGCTCTCATTTTCACTTCCAAAGCTGTGAGTATACTGTTAGCATGGCAGGTGTGTGCATGTGTGGTAGCCTACTATTTCCTGCTCTTTCCAGATGTATGTATAAAAATTTATTAAAGTGAACATTTTCATAATTGACAACAAAAATATCTACAATTTTATAACTAAAAGGTTTCATATTTTTATTTTCAATTAAACATTTGCATCTGCACATCCTGCAGGTCAGCTATTACAAACTGAGTTCTGGTGTGTTCCACAGTAGAGATTATAATCTCTTGAAACCTGTTGATGCTTTATCAGCTACCTCTCTGAATTCCCATGCTGTTTCCAAAGAGGATCACATGTGTAAAAACCTGCATTTGCAATGTTATTTTTGTCATTACATTACTTGATCCATCTTGAAGAATTTTACACTCGTTTCCGCAATAATCTGCAGTTGTGGCATGAAGCTCTGTAGCTCTGTTTATTAGATCAGGCCCATGGAGTGTGCTGGAAGCAACAATCCAGCCAGGCAATTGCCTGATTTGTTCCCGCATTAGTTAAATTCAATGCAGTAGGGCAGTTAGCAGGAGAAAGACTATGTTATGGTCCAAAAGTTTTGGATATATTTCTCATTACAGCTCAGCTGTGTGATGTATATGAGGTTTCAGGGCTGTAGTGTAAAAATGGCTTAAAAGGAAAAACAAGAGTAAAACTTGTGCTATTAATAACCTCCAATAACCTTCCTTCAACAGTATGGTTGGTACAGAACCTGGCGTCATCTGACCAGGATGTGATTGTCAATGCTCTACGCCGCCCTGCAGAGTGCAGCCTGAGGAGAGAAGGAATTCATGCCGTGGCCAAATTACTAAAAGATCCTCGGGGCAAAGTGTCTGCCTCTGCCAGCTCTGTACTGAGAAGCCTCGCTGCTCAGCCCAGACAGAGAAAACAGGTGAGAGGTGTGTGTGTGTGTGTGTGTGTGAGAGAGAGATTTTCACTGGGGGTTTTTTTTGGGTTTTTTTTTTTCTTCTGTAAAAAATGTTACCTGCTAAATTGTCCTAATTGTTTTCTTCCTGAATGGCAAAAGGACCTTTTGATCCTGCTGTATATAGACCTGTGCATGGTGTGTGCTGCAGAAGCCAGTAACAACCCCATAACTGGTGTATCAAAGCCTGGAAACATTTTGTGCATCTTGTCCTTCTCAGGCTTTGGTCAGCTGTTTGGAGCTGCTGGAAGATGAGAATGTGGACAATCGAGTGTGTGGATGCAAAGCTTTAGCTTGTCTCAAGGTACAAAAAAGCACAGAGTTTATGCTATTATCCAAAGCTGCTGTTCTGATTTGATAAAGGTGACATTTAAACACCTGTCTGTATGCACTCTGTTTGGAGTGTATTATACAAAATGCATTTGTCACTGTATTCATTCTATTATTCCAGGCCAAAGAAAGCATTGATCAGTTGGTGTATCTCTGCCGGGCAGACAAGGAAGAAGTACGAGATGCTGCCAAACAAACACTGCTAGTGCTTGGTAATAATAAACTTCATATTATTTACAATAGAACAGCAAGACTAACTCTTTTCAGACTGTAGTTTGGATTTTATGGTTGGTTATACTCCATTTCTATTATGTTCATTTTACTCTGACATATTCTAAAATGTAATGATGCACTTCTGTGCAGACTGTCGAGGTTTGAGAATTGCTAATTGGATCCCAACTTATCTGTCTCAGTATTAATAGTATTTGACATAATGGTCACTTAACTGGGAGTAATATTGACCTGCACTATAAAATGAGAACCTTTTTTAATATGCCTTGATGTAAATGTTGAGAATAATGCACAAGCAACAGTAACGTGACTGTAAGAGTTCTGATCCATTTGTTTTAATCTGTTCATTCATCTATTTGTGGCATTCATCTACAAGTTGATAATTAAGGCAGACATAATGAAATCTATATTTTATTTTCTTCCATTTGTCTTTGACCGGTACAGATGTCTTTGGAGAAAATGAACATATCCATCCAGTCTTTTCCTCCTTTAATTTATTTCTTACATTTTCTTTGCTCTTCCATTCATGTTGTGGAGCAGGTGAGGAAGGGAAGATGGCCCATAGACACGTGGAGACGTCTCAGGACAGCATCTCAAGACTTTTTGCACCAGGAAGCATGGCCAGCACAGCTTTTTAACACAACATGCACACAGGCGGTTACAGCTGCTGAAAACAAAAATTCAGTGACAACACTGGAGAGTATAATGTCATTTTTGCAATGCTTTGACATGGTGTCACAGGAATATAGGGTATACTGTCCTCTTCAGCTACGACTGTAGCTAAAAACATAAAGAAAAATGTGTTAAATGCAGTATATATCCTGTCAGAACAAAACTCAAAGGGACAAACTCCAACACTGGCTGCAAACAAGAAATGCATCAGACGTTTTAATAATGTAAAATATTCATCTACATCATAAGTCAAAAGCTTTTCAGAGTCACCTTGTTTATAATTATTTTCCTGGGTCTACAAATGCGCAAAATGTTAAATCTTTATACTGTTTACTTACTGCTACTACTATTTCTTTGGATGCTCTAGAAAGCTGTGGGTTTTTACCAATGATATTACAGTCACTACACTAAGAGTCATATACCAGTGGGAGTTAGACTTCTGCTATTACATGAAAATGTGTTTTCTTAACGGGCGCTGCTGTCTCCAGCCTAGCTTAAAGGCTGCTTGGACTATCTCCCCACATGTCACTGTCAAAGTAACTATTTACTGTACTTCTACTTGCTTGCTACTGAATAGATCTGAAGCCAAGTCCAAATGATTTTTTTTTAAAATAGGACCACATTATAGACTGCATATGAATGATGGACATGGTGATGTCAGACGCCACATTATGAAGTGTAAACTTTGGCATTCTTGCCACTGCCATGTTAGCTTTTTGGAGCAGGAAATTGCTAACTTTATACTGCTAAACTCTAAGCTAACAACTAAGCTTGTTTAGCTAGCTGGATTTCTAACCTGCAATGCACAGGCAAGTCTGGTAAGTAGTGATAAGTAACAGAATAAGAACATACTAAAATTACATTTACCAACACTGCCACATAGATTTCTCAAGTGGTCTGTAGCACATACTTTATTAGCTCAAATATGGCAGGTCCAGTTTAGTAACTCTACGTGGTGGACGTGGAACTTAAGCAGACATCTATTAGGTATAACTCCCTGTGCCAAGACAAAGTGTCAAAATGTAATGAACAGGTCATGGAGGATGACTGACAACCAGCCCCTCCCCCACTTATAGTTATTGCAAACCTGTTTATTTCTGCTCTGAACTGGGACATTTTAACAGGGGAATCTATGGGTGGCCTCGCCTTTAGAGCAAGCATCAAGTGAAGATTAGACAAACTACAGCTTGTGGAACGTCTGCAGTGATGGTTACCATTTAGCCTACGTTCTTTAAAAGAAAAAAACTACATACACAGTGCCCATCAGACACTTTATCATGGTGTTGCTTGTAAATCTGCCTTAATGTTGCATTATTTGCTTACCAGAATTTGACATTTTTACAGATGAAATGCTGTAAGAAGCATTTTTTTTTTTTTTTTTTTTTTTGCAAAGTGTTCTTAGCTAACTGTGAAGCTATTAAAGTATATTTACACCTAAAAGCATGAATTAACATGTCTAAAATGAAGATACTGCTTTTTATGACACGATATTGAAACTGAGCTCTGTCAGTGTCGACGAAGTAAACACAAGCAACACAGACTGACTGAAGAGGTGCAGGATGACTTTACACCTGAACTTTTTACATGGTGTATTCTACATGGCAACACATTCTAATCAAATCTCACCAAAAACAAAGACCAAAGAATGTAACGCATGAAAAGTTAATGAACAGAACATGCTACAGTTTAAAAAGTAGTGTGTCTGTGGAGTTGGTAGATTAACTAAAGACATCAGCCTTCTCTGAGGCAGAGTTCATCGTGTGAGCCAAAACACCAAAGTCCAAGAGCAAACCTTTTTGCAAATACAAATACTAAAGCAGAAGTCGACATTCCTTCACTGAAGTGGAAATGCATACTAACTTAAATATGGAAAAAACTTTGGTTTGTTCTTAAAATACACATATTCTTGAATTTAATAATATGCATTTTTTTTGTATTTCATCACAGAAATGACTAGAAGATTATGAATGTAAGGATATTAAGGGATAGAAAAATGGTGTACAGAAATGCTTCAAAGACCATTTAATTGATTAGCAAAGACAGTTATGGAATATATCTTGAGATTTTTATTTTTGAGTGCAAAGGAGTGCTTACTGTCACCGTAAGCGATGCCGCATCACTGTGCATTAAAATAAGATTTTTAGAGGTTAACGCTTGAGGGCCCTCGTGTGTCTCAGGACATGTTGGATGAGAGCAGCACTTTAGAAAGCAAAGTATGTGATAGTATTATTGGGTTTTTTGTTATTAATGTTAATATCATGGGAACTAGTTGGTTGGCTCTTTCAACAGAGCTGAACCAAAAAGCTGCTCAAAATTGCGTAATAAGGCTGATGTAGAGAGGGGCAATCTCGGGTAGTGCAGTGAAATCAGAAACAGACTATTACAAAAATGAAGTGACATCTAAACGTCCACTGTGCCTGTAGAAAGTGTGGATCCTGCTATTTATTTTTGACATGCACGCCTCACCTAAACATTACTGCAAACCAAATACACCAACTTGTAGCAGTGATTCCTTAACATTGGCAGACTTAGCAAGAAACTGAGCTCTACCACCCAAACAACTGCTCAGGAATAGAAAACAAAGATCCCACCTTTGAACCCGATCCGTACACTCCCCTAGATCGCAATCAGATCTGCAGGGTGTCATGGGATCCCTACAGAGTCTCTGTCCGCACCTAAATTAGTTGGAGCTGTTTTGGCAGCTTGAGAAAATGCTACACAATATTATGCAGACCACTGTAATTCTGGCTGATGGAGATAGATATATGTATATGTATATAGATATATGTATGTGTGTGTGTGTGTGTGTGTGTGTATATATATATCTCTAATTGAGTTTTAAAAAATGACCTTTATTTTTAAAGCACATTAGTTTTTCAACAAACAACAAGGGGGAAAAGTGTTTTGTACTTGTGGATCATGCAGGTAATAATAATCTTTGTTTAGATACAGCATGATTCGGACACTGTACCAGGACACAGAGTCCAAACAAACATGTTGTGTAATGTACAGATGACACATATGACTGAAAATGCCAAAGTGTCCAAGTGACTTCAGTTCCTCACTTTAATGCATTCTTATAATAGTTTTACAGTGACACTGCTGATGCTAATGTCACTATACTGCCTTTTCTCATTTGCTAAGTACCATTACTGGAATTTAACTTGGGGCCTACAGCTGTATATCCCAATCTCATACTGTATGACACTAGTACTGTGATAAAGACCAGTTGGATTAACATTGACAGATGAGCAGTTATAGCTGTGCTATCAGATGGAAGGTCTTGAATTAGACTATCTTTGATCAGAATGGTGCAAGGAAGAGGACTGTCCCTCTACTGCCATCATGGGGTCATACTTGAGTATGTCTACCTGGTTTTGCAAAATTTGATTCCCATCAGCCTCAGCTGTACTCTATATTAAGCAAAGTGTAGCATACAGTTAAACTAAACTAATTCTGTTAACATTATACAGAATCAAAATGTTGACTTTGTAATTGTGAAAGTTTTTGTTAGCAGTTGCATTTACCTCAGAATGCTGCTGTGACTTTTGTAGTGGTTCAGTGAGGCACTAACTTGGCTATAGTGTCTGCAGGCCTGGTATTTTACTTTTATTGCTTTGTGAACTTTCATGACAATGTCTGATTTTTCATTGTTATATCAAACTCAGCAGTTTTAGTCTCACTGATGCTTGATGGCAGTTTTTAACAAGAATATTTTTTTTCCTTATGTGTTTCTAGGTTCCTAATGCACTACCTAATGGATTAAGTCCATTTAATCAAATTAATCCAAAGTTGTGAGTCATCGCAATGCATTCAGCGAGCTTTTCTCTCCTGATGGGAGTGGTCCCTTCCAAAATTAGACACAAGTGCCAGATCTTAACCCAACTGAACGGCTGTTAGAGATATTGAACCAAAATGTAGAGATCCAGATGCTCAAATCAATTTGATGGAGTATTGAAGCTGTTCTAGTTAGATGTATTGATCATGCATGTTACTATTGTTTTCCTTTGATTTGTCACCCATCTGAGATGAGTTGTGAGGAAAAGCCAACTAAAAATGTATTTAAATGGTAGGGATTTGGGCAAACAGATTTAAAACAACAAAAAAAAGATTTAAACTGTGGGACTTTGGTCTATTTTACTTCATGAAATATGAGCTGGATGTCACATTTTAGTACTTATAGATTCAGAAAAGAGTGTGTTTTACAGCTGTAGTTATCGTATGCACATCACAAATGCTGAAGGGAGGAAAAAAGGAGAAAAAAATGAAACAACTTGGAATTTCCTTCAAAGCATCCATAATGATCTTTGGTTTGATTATACAATTTAAGAAGATCACCAGAATGCACTGTCACTGGAATCCTGTTATAGAGTTGATGTCATGCAGGGAATCACTGTATATATCAATGCTACCACTGTATTTAATGTTCTTACTACACTGACTTCTATAGGACAACAGAAATCTACAGGTGTTCCTTTTGCAATCAAGGCATCTCAGTTTTTAAGTGCCTTGATTTTTTTTTTTATATAAGAGATATGCAATAAGACAGAAATGAGATACTTTAAGAATGAAGAGAATGTGAAGTGATGAAATCCCATTGCAGGACACACATGTATGCAATTGTTTTTTATCAAGCTTGGGGAATTGTGAAACATTGTAAACAAATGTTTTATTTCTAGTGTTCTGAGATGTATTTTCAAACATTCTTGTGTCAAGTATATTGAAAAAAACTATTAAAACATTGTAAGATAGCTTCCTGTGCGATTGATCATCTTTAGATGAAGAGCTCTGTGTATCTGAGTGTTAACCCACCCACCACCACCCCACAAACACACAGAGTAGAATTTTAGCCATAGAACACTAAATTTTGGAAGGTGTGTGTGTGTGTGTATAGAGAGAGAGATTTAAAAAAGCAGGACACAGTTACAGCTCAGATGTGGGTGTATATCTTCAGGATAATCATCCAAGTCATTTCATGTAATAAATGGAAAGCTAAAAGCTTTGCATATCTTTATTTTAGTGTCAGACACAAATAAAAAAGTTAATATTTCCCATAATATTAAACAGACTAAAAACATTTCAGTTACATAACTTTTTCTTTGGTTCTAAATGAGCATGTTTTCATTTGTATGTTTTATTGAAAACGTTAACGCCTCGGGTTTATTCTCTTGTGAATGTCGCATTTCCGAGGGTTGTGAAAGCGTCCGTTTTCCTAACGTTGTGATAAATAGGCTTCACTGTATTCCAACGGGGCGCCCCTCCTGGCCAATCAGTGTGTCTGCAGCAGCTTCGACACCACCCCCCAGCGGCCGCACAGGCGCACTGAGCTTCCAACTGCCATTTTGTGGCAGAAGCTACTCTGCTAAAGCAGGAGAAGGATTAAAACAAACTGCGAAGAAGCCCGCATTTTTCCCTAGTCGGCTAAACTTTGTAGCACAGACTCTGTGCTTTCCGCCGAGTTAAGCAGAAGGAGAAACAGACTAAAAGAGGTAAAGTATCACTACTTTTCACATAAGGGGGGAGTTTGCAGGATCTTTAATCGGCCTCTAGGTGTCACGATGGGGCTCTGGGTCCGGGCAGCTCGTCGGAGAGTGTTTGTCTCCCTCTATCGTTATTGAAAACCCTGTCAAAATATGCTTAAAAACACAAGTTACAATAAATATGTATACATCCAGTTGTATTTCGTACGTATTTGTTAGAATATAGTCGAAGACATGTTGTGAATACTCCGTCGATTTGGTTGGAGAGTTTAGGCCAAGGCGTCCATTTTCTCGCTTCTTTGTTTCCCATTTTTGCTACCTTGACGACATCGAACTGGCGGGTTTAAGTTAGTTAACGTTAGCTTGTTTGCATTAATATAAAGTGTAACCCAGACAATCTTACAAGCACGAAATAATTGTTGCGACATTGGCGTCGTTTTGGGTGATCCTGTTCACGTTACTTTGAGCTTTAGCGTGTTGCATAACGTTTAATCAAATCTATATTTGGGGAAAAAGAAGCGAGATAGCTACTAGCGTTGGTTAGCAGTCACCGTTAGCAAAGCTAACAGGATCACGTCGACCTGACAGGCTTGAGGCCCTCTGTACCCAACGCCCTTAATACGTCTGAATGTTTCGAAGCAACGGAGTCTCGAAACGTGACCCTAACCAAGGTTTTACTCAGCACTTTCCTGACGCATCTGAAATACTGGAACCAAACTGATTATTGTGGCCCCTCGTTGCAAAGTACACACACGGAAACGCCAACGCCGAGGCAAGTGCGGGAGAGTGACGAAGCATTCACAGCAGAACGATCTTTGGCGTTCTCGAAGATCAGATGAGCATTTAGCGTTCTCCCAGCCGTCTTCCATTATTGAATGTTGCACCTCTCTCCTTTTTAGCCCATCACGACGTGCTCTGAATTGTCGGGTGTTGTTACACCCGTTGCCAGTTCGTCGCTTATTCTAAGCCCACCTAGAGCCTCATAGCCACAGATATATATTACAGCAGAGAGCTCCCTCTACGACTCGGCTTGGAGAGCTACAAAAATACAGCTATATAAATGCATTGAAAGGGGACGACAACTGACTGCTCCGCTCCGAGTGATTGCTGTTTTGTGGTAAATTTGTTCTGCTGTAAATGGAAGGATGTATGAAGGCCTTTGCCAGAGCCTCTCCAGTTTCCCACATTTAGCAAATAAAGACAAATGTGTCGAATCTCACAAACACATTTCAGGGATTGCCAGTATTCTAAAATCACATTGGGGTTATGGTGTGTGTAAGAGTAGTTACACAGCCACTACTTCATCTCAAGTGTGTGTGTGTGTATATATATATATATATATATATATATATATATGCATACACATCTCTATATGCATACACATCTCTAAATGTGTGGTGTTTTAAGGGTGAATTTTTAGCACAGTATTCAGATCTAAGCACATATCATTTCTTGAGCTACTAATGCAATTTTCTCTGGACTGTGTGGTGTGTAAAATGTCAGCATATTTCAAAGCTGATTGTTAGATCTCACCCTTTGTGTACAGTTAAGGGTTTTGCTCAAGTTAAACAATTAGCAGTGATGGTGTCAGTTTTGTTTTTCTTCATTGTTAATAAAGTCTAGTCTTATAGAAGAATGGGGGAGGGGGGGTTAGTGCAGATTTCATGAGTCTGTTAGTACAAATTCAGCCTACCCTGAAACATACTGATTTATTCAGGCTAGTACTGGTAAATAAAAGATTTCAAGGGGGGGAAACCAGCAAATGGCAGTAATCATATATCGCTGATCCTTTATTCTAAGATATTTTTTAAACCTCTTTATATCAGATTTCACCATGATGTGTAACACTACATAGTTTTTAATGTTGTAGTGTGATCTTGCAGCGGCAGAGAGAAAAATACATGCTGAATGTAGACACTTTTAGTGCGAAACTTTTTTTTTTTTTTTTTTTTTTCCATTCATAGTACTCCTTCAGGTCCACAACCCTTTTCCCTGCGTTATGATGCAGTTTAAGTCACTGCTTGTGAATGTGCACGGAATACATAAGCATATAGTGCTGCTGTGTAATATATCCCTCTCCTGTCCTTCAGGTTGGCAGGGACAGTCAGGTAGCAGGCATTTGATCGAGCACAGCTCAGGGCTTTCAGCAGCAAAAAAAGGAGGTCTCTGATACAAGAACCCTGCAGACTGCAGCCTAGTCGGCAAAGTCATGTTTAAGTCATTATCCTTTCTATTCCAGGTAACAGCTGTAGTGTTAAGAAAAAGTTGAGCCTTATAAGTTTCACTTTGTTCCCATTCTGAGAGTACAGCTTGATAGTGGCAGCATGGTGTTTGTTTTACATTTTAATATTATCCAGAATCTTAATATTGTACATATCCGGTTCACTAGTTAATGATATGAAATATTTGAATAATCTGTTTTTCATATTTTCATAAGTTCTGAAAGTAGATGCTATGCATACAGAAATCATGTTTTTATGTGCAATAATCCTCAGTATCAATAGAAATGGGAGAACGTTAAATCAGAAAAATGTCATGTTTTGAGATGGAAGTTTAACATGCTGGTGAACAGATACATGATCAAACTGTAACCGGCTACTGATTAGTTTCTTCTCCTTTGGTTTTTATATGGTCATAGTTTAGTCAACTTCTTGTGTTCAGTTGTAAGACTGTATACTGCTGTCCTAGACAAAATATGGCCCCACACTGCTAGAAAATGTTTGTTTCCACAACACAATATTTCAGTTCCTACCCAGCATGGACGGGAGGCCAACAGATGGTGTAGGGGTTGTGGATGTCCCCACCAAAGAGTTTCCGTCCATCCAAGCTGTTCACAGCCAGGATGCCATGGTGGCGGATCTCCTTCAGCAAGCAGCTGAGGCTGGGGGTGTGGTGGAGGGACAAGCTGGAGTTGTCGTAGAACAAGGTTCTTACTCATTTCATATGTAATTTTACCGTTTAGCTGTTAAAAAATTTTAAAAAAGTATTCATTTGTAATGTAAACGAGGACATTTTGACATTAAAACAGTCAAAGGTTTTATCCAACAGGTCTGTTTTATCCAACAGGTCACGGGGAAGGAATGGCAGCAGCCACTCAATCCCAGCAACAGCTAATGGAAGGAGTTGGTGTGGAAGGTGGCACAGGTGTTGAAATGATGGTTATGGACTCATTGGATCCCACCCTGTTGCAGATGAAAACTGAGGTGAGTTACAGTTACATTATTTTACGTTATTTTTCAGGATTTAATAGTTATTTAAACTTAGAAGAAAAATGAAAATATTATGTTTTGATGTCACTTTAGTTTTAGATATGACATTTATTGAATTTAGAGTACCAAGCATGCCTTCCAGAATATGCATCTTTACCACAGTGCTCATTATTATACATAATTGTAGGTAATAGATGCTGCAGTGGGAGGATCATCAGCTGCGGTGGGTGTGGTCGGAGGTGTACCAGGTGGTGCTCACCAAGCTACTGTGACAACTGTGGATCAAACGCAGATAATCACCCTACAGGTACTTTTTTTCCATTTCATATTTGTTTTTTGTTTTTCTTGTTTGTTTTTGTTTGGTTTTTTTTGGTGTTTTTTTTTACTTTTATCCATTTGTGGTGTCAACAAAGCCAGTAGACTTTTAATATAGTTTTAATGAAGTTTATGTTTTCTATTAGTTAATGTTGTCTATTAGTTTCAGTAGAGTGCTGGTTACACAGTTGAGCAGGCGACACATATTCCTAAAACTAATGCAGGCCTGTCTATCCCAAGGCCATTTACTCTTAGCACTTCTCTCAACATTCCCGCCTCTCTCCACTGTTCTATCAAATAAGGCAAACCCACCCCCCCAGATTGGTGTGTGTGTGTAAAATCTCACTACTCTGTTGAATCAGAAGGCATGATTTCTGTTGTCCTGTCCTCAGGTGGTGAACATGGAGGAGCAAGCCGCGTTGGGCTTGGGGGAGCTACAGCTGGTTCAGGTGCCTGTTTCAGCCACTACTGTAGAGGCGCTTCAACAGGGCAATTTTGTAGACACTACTGCAATGCCTAAAGATGGAGACCCAGTTATCTGTCACACCCTTCCACTGCCTGAAGGCTTTCAGGTACACAGATGTACAGCTGTAAACTCATGCATGACATTTGAAAATTATATATGTACTATAGTCAAAGGTTTAATTTTTTTAGTCGTTTAATGTTAAAAATGATTAGTGTATATTCTTTAGGTCAGGCTCAGAAGCCTTTGTGTAAGAGCTGCTGCAAAGCTTTGGTCTAAATTGAATGTCACATTAATGTAAAGGCCACAGCAGGTCAAACACACCTTGTAAGAACACTTATTTATCACTTGATGTGTCATTTATACAAGCAAGCATTGGGCGAAATTATTCTTATTATTAATTTTTTTTTTTTTTATGTGTTTTTTCACACTAGCCAACCATTGTGACCTTTCTTCACATTCCAAAAATTCAGTTTGTATCTATTTGGTTAGATCATCCGTGCCCATAGGTGATCATTAGCTAGGCTGCAGTTTATAAGTTGCTGAGAACAGTCTGCCAGCAACTAGACAAGAAGCTTATCTTACCAACTCGGGAAAACATGGTGCAGAGTCAGCAGAATTACAGCAGTCTCAGATAACCTAAAAATATTGTATCTAATAGTAGTGTTGCAAGAAATGATACTAATCAATATTGAAAATTACTATTGAATCAGATACTTTTTTACCACAGTATCAGTACCAACATTGTTGTTGCTTACTTGACCCAAAAATAATTGTTTTAATCTTTTATTGTGACAACCTTAACTATGTGAGATATTTTAAAAGCAACTAACACAAGAGAAAAGTTGAATTTAAAAGGGCAAGGTTAATATTCTCTGATTTTTAGGCACATTAGTATATGTGAGGGGGCAAACTCCTCAAGATGGGTGGTGACCATTGTGGGCATTTAGAAGTCGGCCATCTTGGATACAACTTTTGTTTTTTCAATAGGAAGAGGGCCATGTGACACATCAAACTTATTGGTAATGTCACAAGAAAAACAATGGTGTGCTTGGTTTCAACGTAACTTTATTGTTTCAAGAGTTATTTACAAGTTTCTGACCACTTATTAAATGTATTCAGTGTTCTGCCCATTGTGTTGGATTGTCAATGCAACCCTCTTCTCCCACTCTTCACACACTGATAGCAACACCACAGGAGAAATGCCAGTACAGGCATCCAGTATCCGTAGTTTCAGGTGCTGCACATCTCGTATCTTCACACCATAGACAATTGCCTTCAGATGACCCCAAAGATAAAAGTCTAAGGGGGTCAGATCGGGAGACGTTGGGGCCCAGTCAACTGGCCCACGACGACCAATCCACTTTCCAGGAAACTGTTCATCTAGGAATGCTCGGACTTGGCACCCATAATGTGGTGGTGCACCATCTTGCTGGGAAAACTCAGGGAACGTGCCAGCTTCAGTGCATAAAGAGGGAAACACATCATCATGTAGCAATTTCAAATATCCAGTGGCCTTGAGGTTTCCATTGATGAAGAATGGACCCACTATCGTTGTACCCCATATACCACACCAAACAATCACTTTTGTTGTTCCAACAGTCTTGGAGGGATCCATCCAATGTGGGTTAGTGTCAGACCAATAGCGGTGGTTTTGTTTGTTAACTTCATCATTCACATAAAAGTTTGCCTCATCACTGAACAAAATCTTCTGCGTGAACTGAGGGTCCTGTTCCAATTTTTGTTTTGCCCATTCTGCAGATTATGTGCACCGATCTGGGTCATCCTCGTTGGGATGCTGCATTAGCTGGAGTTTGTAAGGGTGCCATTTGTGAGTAGCTAATATCCACTGAAGGGATGTTGGACTAATGCCACTCTCCAGTGACATGCGGCGAGTGCTACGCTGTGGGCTCTTGCTGAATGAAGCTAGGACAGCCACTGATGTTTCTTCATTAGTGACAGTTTTCTTGCGTCCACATTTTGGCAAATCCAACACTGAACCAGTTTCACAAAACTTAGCAAGCAGTTTGCTAACTGTAGCATGGGAGATGGGTGGTCTCGTGGGGTGTCTTGCATTGAAATCTGCTGCAATGACCCGGTTACTGCGTTCACCAGATATCAACACAATTTCAATCCAATCCTCACGTGTTAACCTCTTCGACATGTCAATGGCTGTGAACAAAGAGAAACTTGTAAATAACTCATGAAAGAATAAAGTTACGTTGAAACCAAGCACACCATTGTTTTTCTTGTGACATTACCAATAAGTTTGATGTGTCACATGGCCCTCTTCCTATTGAAAAAAACAAAAGTTGTATCCAAGATGGCCACCATGGTCACCACCCATCATGAGGAGTTTGCCCCCTCACATATACTAATGTGCCACAAACAGGACTTTAATATCACCAACCATTCCCATGTTATTATGGTGTATCCATATAAATGGCCCGCCCTGTAGAAAGTTCTAACATATAAAGAACTGAAGTGATCAGTGTCTTTAAAAACAATCAAGTGTCCTCTTCGGGTCTGGGTGTCATTAAACTTCCAGTTTGGGTGATATGACAGTAGGAGCATAAAGTTTGAGCTCCTGATCCTTTAGGGAAAAAATACGTCATATATGTAAACCTACTTTAACTAGAAAAATTTGCATTTCCTGCGAAAATGCAGTGTGGATGCTTAAAGCTGAAGCTGTATGCAAAAACTAGCTGAAAAAGCTGAAAAGTTGCAGAAATTGTAAAAACTTTGCAGAAGCAAAAGAAGTTTGCTAAAATGGAATAACTTAGCAGAACTGCAATATCTTAGAGGAAACATAATACTTGGCAGAAATACAATAGCATAGCAGAATTTAGCAGAAATATTGTAACTTACCAGAAACATGATAACTTCTCAAAAATACAAAAATTTAGGAGAAATAGTATAAGATAACAGAAAGAATATATTTAGCCAAAAATACTTAAACATTACAGAAACACTATGATTTAGAAAAATAGTACAACAGAGCAGAAATATTGTGATTTACCAGAGACACTGTGATGAACTATGAATATTGTAATTTTAAATTAAGACTATGTTTTAGCACAAATATTATAATTTGGCAGAAATACTATAATTTAGCAGAAATACTATATTAAGCACAAATCCCATAAAAAGCAGAAATACTGTACTATGATTTAGTAGAAAAACTATAATTAATCAGAAATACTACATTTAGCAGAAATACTATATTAAGCACAAATCCTATGAAAAGCAGAAATAGTATGATTAAGCATAAATACTACATTTAGCAGAAATACTATATTAAGCACAAATCTTATAAAAAGCAGAAATACTATATTAAGCACAAATCCTATAAAAGCAGAAATAGTATATTAAGCACAAATCTTATAAAATAGCAGAAATAGTATGATTTAGCACAATAGTAATAAGTTAAACAGAAAAATTGGAAAAGCAAAATGGACAGCTGAAAAAATGCTGAACATGCTGAGGTTCCCTCAAATATACTAGTTAAATGACAAAAATCTGCAAAAAAATTTATGACAGCCACACAATTACAAATATGCACACATGAGGAAACACACATGCACAGAGAGACACACACACACAAGATCCAATTCAGTCAAACAGTCTAAATATATTGAATTTGAATCTTACAATGAGATCATCCCATTAAAAGGCTTTCTCGCTCTCTCTCTCTCTCTCTCTCTCTCTCTCTCTCTCTCTCTCTGTCACACACACACGCGCACACGCACACACAAACACACACAGACAGACACAGAGGGAGAGAGCTGCCGAATTTAAATCCACCAATCCGAGTGGCTGTTTACGTTTTCCCGCCAAAAAAGGTGCATCTTTTTACACACGCAGCACAGAGAGGCACAGGATTATTGCAGTCTATTTCTCATAGTGACGACTCCCCTCAAACAAATGACCATAATTTCCTAACCGTAGGGGCTAGAGCGGTCATTCTTACACCGTTTTGTTCAGAAGAGATGGGGGAATCTTCCAGTGTTTACAATTTATCATTAACATATGAATTTTTAGAGATATATGACATGGATGACTTATTGACTTAGAAGCCACGAATTCCCCAATATGCAAATTTGAATGGCTGAGGCCACATATATGATTGGCTGGCTGGGAAGCCGTGCAGGCCCTGATTTGTGGATTTGAATTCCTCAGCCCTGATATGATTGGCTGGCTTAGAAGCCATGAAGGCCCCAATATGCAAATTTGAATGCCTCAGGACACATATATGATTGGCTGGGAAGCCGTGCAGGCCCTGATTTGAAAATTCTAATGTCTCAGTCCTCACAGAGGATTGGCTGCCTGGGGACCTGGCAGAAATATATAGAAATACTATGATTAAGCATAAATACTACATTTAGTAGAAATACTATGTTTTAGCACAAATACTATAAAAAGCAGAAATACTATATTAAGCACAAATCCTATAAAAAGCAGAAATACTATATTAGGCACAAATCCTATAAAAAGCAGAAATACTATATTAGGCACAAATAGTATAAAAAGCAGAAATACTATAATTTAGCAGAAATACTATGTTAGGCACAAATCCTATAAAAAGAATAAATACTATAATTTAGCAGAAATACTATATTAGTCACAAATCTTATGAAAAGCAGAAATAGTATGATTTAGCAGAAATACTGTATTTAGCACAAGTACCGAAAAGTACCAGAAATACTATGATTTAGCAGAATAGTAATAACTTACAAAATTACAAATATGGAGGCATATTGAAACAGAAATGCACAGAGGGACACACAAACACAGGCTCTAATCCAGTCAACCAGTCTAACTATATTCAATTTAAATCCTACAATGACATGCTGCCAAATAAGGGCAGGGTCCTCTCTCTCCCACTAAACACACACACACACACACACACACACACACACACACACACACACACACACACACAGAGGGAGAGAGCTGCCGAATTTAAATCCACCAATCAGAGTGGCTGTTTACGTTTTCCCGCCAAAACAGGTGCATCTTTTTACACACGCAGCACAGAGAGGCACAGGATTATTGCAGCCTATTTCTCATAGTGAGGACTCCCCACAAACAAATGACCATAATTTCCTAACCGTAGGGGCTAGAACGGTCATTCTTACACCGTTTTGTTCAGAAGAGATGGGGGAATCTTCCAGTGTTAACAATTTATCATTAAAATGTGAATTTTTAGAGATATACGACATGGATGACTTGTTGACTTAGAAGCCACGAATTCCCCAATATGCAAATTTGAATGCCTGAGGCCACATATATGATTGGCTGGCTGGGAAGCCGTGCAGGCCCTGATTTGTGGATTTGAATTCCTCAGCCCTCAGATATGATTGGCTGGCTTAGAAGCCATGAAGGCCCCAATATGCAAATTTGAATGCCTCAGGACACATATATGATTGGCTGGGAAACCGTGCAGGCCCTGATTTGAAAATTTGAATGTCTAAGTCCTCACAGAGGATTGGCTGCCTGGGGACCTGGCAGAAATATATAGAAATACTATGATTAAGCATAAATACTACATTTAGTAGAAATACTATGTTTTAGCACAAATACTATAAAAAGCAGAAATACTATAATTTAGCAGAAATACTATATTAAGCACAAATCCTATAAAAAGCAGAAATAGGATGATTAAGCATAAACACTACATTTAGTAGAAATACTATGTTTGAGCAAAAATCCTATAAAAAGCAGAAATACTATATTAGGCACAAATCCCATAAAAAGCAGAAATAGTATGATTAAGCATAAATACTACATTTAGTAGAAATACTATGTTTTAGCACAAATAGTATAAAAAGCAGAAATACTGTAATTTAGCAGAAATACTATATTAGGCACAAATCTTATAAAATAGCAGAAATAGTATGATTTAGCACAATAGTAATAAGTTAAACAGAAAAATTGGAAAAGCAAAATGGACAGCTGAAAAAATGATGAACATGCTGAGGGTCCCTCAAATATACTTGTTAAATGAAAAAATCAGCAAAAAAATGCACAGGGAGAGAGAAGTAAGTTTCTAGGTCAGCCTGGGAGCTGCTAAATTTGAATCCACCAATCAGAGAGCCTGTGTACTTTTTCCCGCCAAAACATGTGCATCTTTTTACACACGCAGCACAGAGAGGCACAGGATTATTGCAGCCTATTTCTCATAGTGAGGACTCCCCTCAAACAAATGACCATAATTTCCAAACCGTAGGGGCTAGAGCGGTCATTCTTACACCGTTTTGTTCAGAAGAGATGGGGGAATCTTCCAGTGTTTACAATTTATCATTAAAATATGAATTATTAAAGATATTTGACTTCTAATGCACCATAACTGAGTAGAGCGAAGCAAAAACTGCCTTGACTTGCCCTCAAACAACGCTTTGTGACTTGAAATCTATTTGGAGTATCGATATCATTCTTTCACCGTAAGAGACAGCAGGCTTTGGTGAACAGTCATGGAAATTTTCAGGTCTCTGTGGAAATCCAACAAAAAGTTATGACGAGAGAAAAAAGTGCTTCATTTCCACAGTTTGAAATCTGAAGAAATCTGAGCGAAGGACGAATTTCCTACCCTCAAACAAGTCCAACTCATTTCAGAACGGTAATAGGTGAGAAAGAAATTCTTGAATTGTGAGCGTCAGGGGTGTCTGAAGATATTCGGGGACAAGCCTCATGTCTTAACTTTGCTTCGTTAAGGAGATATGACGATTCGAATGTGCCTCTCATTACAGAAATCCAGCGGTGATTTTGAACAAGCTCTCCATTCACTTTATATGGAGAGTTTTCTGACATTGTGTTGGTCTGAGGAGATTTGCCAAAATTCTATAAATCCCACAACAATGATAGTGACATTTCCTGAAAGCCAGCAAAAATACCTACGTTTTGATGTATAATTTGTGGAAGTTGAGTGAAAATTGAGCAAGTAGCAAACAGTTGTTCGGACATGAAGAGAAGACTGCAAAAGCTTCAGTGTCACACTGGAAGCCAAGAGCATAGCAACCATAACAACGCATGTATTTTGTGAAAAATCACAATTTTGCAACTCAAAACTTTAAGAGGCATAAAAGTAAAAAGGTAAAAGATTTGAAAAAGCTGATTTATACCTGAATAGCCCAATAATTTGAGAACATTTTAAAGTTTGAATGGTTGTTCTAGGTGAAAATATGAGGAAGTAGTTAAGTTTCAAAAACAAGCAAATTTTAGCAGAATTGCTGAAGTTTCCCATTCATTTCAATGGGACAAATTAAAGGAAAAAAGCTTAATATTTTAAAAAGTATAATAGTGAAAAATACCAAAAGATATAGCGTAAATTAGCAGAAATAGCAGAATAGTTTAAAATTTGAACGGTGAAAATCGGCTGAAAATTGTGGAAGTAGTTAAGTGCCAAAAAGTGTACGGAAGCAACTAGAACTAGAAAAATTTGCATTTCCTGCGAAAATGCAGTGTGGATGCTTAAAGCTGAAGCTGTATGCAAAAAGTAGCTGAAAAAGCTGAAAAGTTGCAGAAATTGTAAAAACTTTGCAGAAGTAAAAGAAGTTTGCTAAAATGGAATAACTTAGCAGAACTGCAATATCTTAGAGGAAACATAATACTTGGCAGAGATACAATAGCATAGAAGAATTTAGCAGAAATATTGTAACTTACCAGAAACATGATAACTTCTCAAAAATACAAGAATTTAGGAGAAATAGTATAAGATAACAGAAAGAATATATTTAGCCAAAAATACTTAAACATTACAGAAACACTGTGATTTAGAAAAATAGTACAACAGAGCAGAAATATTGTGATTTACCAGAGACACTGTGATGAACTATGAATATTGTAATTTTAAATTAAGACTATGTTTTAGCAAAAATATTATAATTTGGCAGAAATACTATAATTTAGCACAAATACTATAAAAAGCAGAAATACTATAATTTAGCAGAAATACTATATTAAGCACAAACCCTATAAAAAGCAGAAATACTGTACTATGATTTGGTAGAAAAAACTATAATTAATCAGAAATACTATATTTGGCAGAAATACGGTATTTGGCACAAATCTTATAAAATAGCAGAAATACTATATTTAGCACAATAGTAATAACTTAAACAGAAAAATTGGAAAAGCAAAAATGGACAGCTGAAAAAATGATGAACATGCTGAAGGTCCCTCAACTATACTTGTTAAATGAAAAAAATCAGCAAAAAAATCTATAACAGCCACACAATCACAAATATGTACACATAAGAAAACACACATGCACAGAGAGACACACACACAAGATCCAATTCAGTCAACCAGTCTAAATATATTGAATTTGAATCTTAGAATGAGATCATCCCATTAAAAGCCTTTCTCTCTCTCTCTCTCTCTCTCTCTCTCTGTCACACACACACACACACACACACACACACACACACACACACACACACACACACAGGGAGAGAAAAGTGAGTTTCTAGGTCAGCCTGGGAGCTGCTGAATTTGAATCCACCAATCAGAGAGCCTGTGCACTCTTTCCCTCCAAAACAGGTGCATCCTTTTTACACACGCAGCACAGAGAGACACAGGATCATTGCAGTCTATTTCTCATAATGACGACTCCCCTCAAACAAATGACCATAATTTCCTAACCGTAGGAGCTAGAACGGTCATTCTTACACCGTTTTGTTCAGAAGAGATGGGGGAATCTTCAAGTGTTGACAATTTATCATTAAAATATGAATTTTTAGAGATATATGACACGGATGACTTGTTGACTTAGAAGCCACGAATTCCCCAATATGCAAATTTGAATACCTGGAGCCCACATACATGATTGGCTGGCTGGGAAGCTGTGCAGGCCCTGATTTGTGGATTTGAATTCCTCAGCCCTCAGATATGATTGGCTGGCTTAGAAGCCATGAAGTCCCCAATATGCAAATTTGAATGCCTCAGGACACATATATGATTGGCTGGGAAACCGTGCAGGACCTGATTTGAAAATTTGAATGTCTAAGTCCTCACAGAGGATTGGCTGCCTGGGGACCAGGCAGAAATATATAGAAATACTATGATTAAGCATAAATACTACATTTAGTAGAAATACTATGTTTTAGCACAAATCCTATAAAAAGCATAAATACTATAATTTAGCAGAAATACTATATTAAGCACAAATCCTATAAAAAGCAGAAATACTATATTAGGCACAAATCCTATAAAAAGCAGAAATAGTATGATTAAGCATAAATACTACATTTAGTAGAAATATTATGTTTTAGCACAAATCCTATAAAAAGCAGAAATACTGTACTGTGATTTAGTAGAAAAACTATAATTAATCAGAAATACTATATTTTGCACAAATCTTATAAAATAGCAGAAATACTATGATTTAGCAGAATAGTAATAACTTACAAAATTACAAATATGGAGGCATATTGAAACAAATGCACAGAGGGACACACAAACACAGGCTCTAATTCAGTCAACCAGTCTAACTATATTCAATTTAAATCCTACAATGACATGCTGCCAAATAAGGGCAGGGTCCTCTCTCTCCCACTAAACACACACACACACACACACACACACACACACACACACAGAGGGAGAGAGCTGCCGAATTTAAATCCACCAATCAGAGTGGCTGTTTACGTTTTCCCGCCAAAACAGGTGCATCCTTTTTACACACGCAGCACAGAGAGGCACAGGATTATTGCAGCCTATTTCTCATAGTGACGACTCCCCTCAAACAAATGACCATAATTTCCTAACCGTAGGGGCTAGAGCGGTCATTCTTACACCGTTTTGTTCAGAAGAGATGGGGGAATCTTCCAGTGTTAACAATTTATCATTAAAATATGAATTATTAAAGATATTTGACTTGTAATGCACCATAACTGAGTAGAGCGAAGCAAAAACTGCCTTGACTTGCCCTCAAACAACGCTTTCTAACTCGAAATCTATTTGGAGTATCGATATCATTCTTTCACCGTAAGAGACAGCAGGCTTTGGTGAACAATCATGGAAATTTTCAGGTCTCTGTGGAAATCCAACAAAAAGTTATGACGAGAGAAAAAAGTGGTTCATTTCCACAGTTTGAAATCTGAAGAAATCTGAGCGAGGGACAAATTTCCTACCCTCAAACAAACGTAATTCATGGCCAAATGGTAATAGGTGAGAAAACAATTCTTGAATTGTGAGCGTCAGGAGTGTCTGAAGATATACCAGGACAAGCCTCATGTCTTAACTTTGCTTCGTTAAGGAGATATGACGATTCGAATATGCCTCTCATTACAGAAATCCAGCGGTGATTTCTAACAAACTCTCCATTGACTTTGTATGGAGAGGTTTGAGACCTTGTGTTGGTCTGAGGAGATTTGCCAAAATTCTATAAATCCCACAACAATGACAGTGACATTTTCTGAAAGCCAGCAAAAATACCTACGTTTTGATGTATAATTTGTGGAAGTTGAGTGAAAATTGAGCAAGTAGCAAGAAGTTGTTCGGACATGAAGTGAAAATTGCAAAACCTTCAGTGACACACTGGAAGCCAAGAGCATAGCAACCATAACAACGCATGTATTTTGTGAAAAATCACAATTGTGCAACTGAAAACTTTAAGAGGCATAAAAGTAAAATGGTAAAAGATTTGAAAAAGCTGAATCATACATGAATAGCCCAATAATTTGTGAACATTTTAAAGTTTGAATGGTTGTTCTAGGTGAAAGTATGAGGAAGTAGTTAAGTTTCAAAAACAAGCAAAATTTAGCAGAATTTTGGAAGTTTCCCATTCATTTCAATGGGACAAATTAAAGGAAAAAAGTGGAATATTTTAAAAAGTATAATAGCAAAAAATAGCAAAAGTCATAGCGATCATTAGCAGAAATAGCAGAATAGTTTAAAATTTGAACGGTGAAAATCGGCTGAAAATTGTGGAAGTAGTTAAGTGCCAAAAAGTGTACGGAAGCAACTGGAATAATAAAGTAGAATAAAGAATAAAGAGAAACAGGAACTCAATAGTGTGGATGCTTAAAGCATCCACACAATAATAAAGAATAAAGAGAAACAGGAACTCAATAGTGTGGATGCTTAAAGCATCCACACAACTAGTTGACCACTGAACTCAAGAGATGGTATCACTATGCTGAAAGGAAGGCATACAAGAGTGTCCCACTTCAAGATAAAGGCCCTATTTGTGTGGGAAGAAGACCCTGATGAGAGCCACTTGGGGATGGAGGAACAGGATACTAGCAACTCAACTAATGTTCAAACCATCCTCAAAGAGTTAAGAGACTTCTGCCATGAAAACAGTACTGAACTCTGTGAAATTAAAGGTAAAATTGTAAAAATGAGCAAGGGAATGGACCACACTGAAAAAAGAATTACAGAAGCAGAAGAAAGAATATTGATACCCATGCTAGCTGGCTGGAAGCCAGGTTAATGACCAAGAAGGAAGGTCGAGTTGTGAAAGAATTCACAGAATAGAAGAAAACTTGCCCAATGTAGCTGCTTTTGTAGAAAATGCATTGAGGGAGAAGTTGGCTATTTCACATGCTATGGAGCTGGGAATGGAGAGCGCTCACCACTCTGTCGCTCTGAAGCTGCCATGTGCTGCCCCTCAGTGATCCATAGTGGCCAAGTTTGGCAGCTTCAAGGTAAAGGAAGAAGTTTCAAAATTGTCTGGCAGAAAAAAGGGGTTTGTTTTTCAAGACAGGAAGGTTTTCTTGGAACATGATCATGCACCAGAAGTGCTTAGAGAGAAGAAAGAGAAGTCTTTCAAGAGCTCGACAGGTGGTTTTGCTGTTTTATTTGGCAGGGCAAAGGACCCAAGATTAAACTTAAGACCTTGCAAGTGGCTAAAGACAAAGAACGTCTTTTCCTGCCAAATACTAGAGATTAGTTTAGGGCAGTACAGATCACAACCTTGACGAACATGTGTAACTCAGTCTGCACAGCACAGTGGAAGGAGATGGAAATATAAAGTCATATTCCATTACAGAACCTGCTCCACCTTAATGAATCCAACCCCTGGATATAAACATCTCTTAGGACTTAGTTCAGTGTGGTGAGAGAGAAGCAACCCAAGGAACTCTATAGACCGATACACTAGATAATATACGACCCTGAATTCAGCCCAAATAAAACTGATAGTTGATTTAAGAATGATATAGATATAGGTTATAGGATAAAAGACATAGGTTTGGTTAAATAAAACATTTACTTAGTGGGACCACTTTTAAAATGCTTTGAAGATTTGAAAGAACAAGGATTGACAAATCAAGACTTCTATAGATTTTCACAAAAATCGACATTATATGGGAAATGCGTTTAAAAAGAAAGATGTTGAAGCAGATGTGTCAGTTGTTTTTAAAGGTTCTCTTAATGGCATATAAATCAATTCAAGGAATTCGATACATTTCTAAAATATACCAAGGATTACACAAATTGAAAGTGTAAAATCATAAGAGCTATAATGGAAAATGTGAAAAGGAGGGAAATTTTAAAATTGAACTGGAAACTTAGGAAGACATATCAGTACCAGTGGACTTCCTCTCTGTCCTTGAGAGAGTAACTTTCTCCACAGAGAATTAACTTGCTGAAGATCCTGTGGTGAAACAAAATGCAAACCACTTACATATTTTCTTGGCTTTCCCACTGATCCTCCGGTACTGGACATACATTAGCAAGAAATTAGGAAAAAACATTTAACGTAGCAATTCTGTTATCATTTGAAACCTTATACTTTGGTTCCAATCTTCAAATTCTGGAGGGTGATGTAAAGAGGTAGTTGTTGAACGTTCTGCTGGTAAGCCAGTAAGAAAGCACTCACTAAAAAGTGGTTAACTATAGTTTCCCCTTTTAACTAAGATGCTGCTCACCTTTCTCTACTGGTTCATTAGTACTTAAGTTTTGGTGGGGTTTTTTTGCTTTCATTCTCTGTTTTGTTACTCTTGGTAATAATTTTGCACCAAAAGTGCATTTAACTCAATTGTAGTGCCTGTATGTTCTGAATAAAAACTTGAATAACACCCCCTGACTGAGCAGTTTGTGCCTTTTCATGTTTAGGTAGTTAAGGTTGGTGCTAATGGTGAGGTGGAGACTGTGGAACAGGAGGAGGAAGGAGCAGAAACGCAACCTGACGAGGAGGAAGATGAAGAGGTGGGTAACCAGCTTCTGGAAGAGGGGGAAGAGGAGCCTGTTCAGCCTCCAAATGACGACCCAACCTGGGCTAAGGACCCAGACTATCAGCCACCATCTGGAGTTGTTAAGAAGATCAAAAAGGTAAGAAAGGTGGTGGGATTGTTATTTTTGTAAATGCAGATTTAAGAGACTTTGCTGTACTGAAACTGAACTTGCTGTTTGTCCAGGGTAAAAAGAGTCGTCTGCGTTATGCTGAGGGAGACAAGGATATGGATGTCAGTGTCTATGACTTTGAGGAAGAACAGCAGGAGGGCCTTCTGTCTGAGGTCAATGCTGAGAAAGTGGTCGGCAACATGAAACCACCTAAACCTACCAAGATAAAGAAGAAGGGTAAGTAAAGGGCTTTTTCCATTAGCACCTACTCAGATTGATTTGACACCACTTGAGGCGGTACAACTCTGCTTCAGTTGTACATTAGTGTGTCATAGCTCCTAAATTGTGGAATGAATTACTTCCCCATGTTATGCCTTAAATCTCAAATTTATTCTGTGGTTTGTATGATTTGTATGTGTGGTGTATCTCTTAATTTATTGTTTAAACCTTTGTTTCATGTGCTTTATAAATACATTTAAATGGGTTTGGAGAATAGCACTGCACCAACCCAGCATAGCTGCATACTTATAACCACAGAAAGTTGAAATACACAGCATAGGAGGATCAGCTGGCTGTTTAGGCTACTGCAGCCATACACACCACTATGTTAGTGTGTGAATGAGATAAGATAAAATGACAACAGAAACCATTAATGAAAACTCGAGTGGCAATGTTACCAAACATAACAAGCCAGCAGATACAGCCTAAGGCTTAAAAAAAAACCCATTAATATCTAGGTTCCTGTACCTTACAGTAATATACAGGAACATGTGACAGAAAACAATTATTAAATCAAAACTAGCTTTACTTAGCAAACCTACCCTACAGCCATGTGTTTTTTTTTTTATTTGTTTGTTTGTTTTGTGCTGCAGTGATTTATATAAGTTCTTTAAAAATGATTCCCAAAATCTATATATGTACATGGGTTCATAATCCTGGTACTCTAGGGAATTGATATAGTAAGTTGGTTGCAAGGATCCATCTTTGTTATGCCAAACAAACTTAAACCTAGTCCAGATTATGCACATTGACTTAATGAGTCTTGTTTATTTGTCTTCTCTGATATAAATCAGCTCTGAACGATCAAAACAAAAGTGATCACACAACAAGAATATGAATAGAGATGTACAATCAGTCCTAACTTAATGGTTCAGCAGCTGTATTTAACTGTTGAAACTTAATATTGTAAGTTAACACTGTTTTAGTTAAAGACGCGTGTCCCGTAGATGCAGCTAGCCCCAAATGCATTGCATTGTTTTGCTATACAAACACTGTTACTGAATATGAAATCTTTCGATGTCTTTGTTGTTTGTTAGGAGTGAAGAAGACATTTCAGTGTGAGCTGTGTAGCTACACATGCCCTCGACGCTCCAACTTGGACAGGCACATGAAGAGCCACACAGATGAGAGACCTCACAAATGTCATTTGTGTGGAAGAGCTTTTAGGACAGTCACTTTGCTAAGAAACCATCTCAACACTCACACCGGTAAACATGAATCTGTGGTGTCATTAAAATGTACAACGTTGTACTGTGCTGATAGTTCAATATTTTTTTTTCACACAAGTATGCAAGGATTGCTTACATTTTATTTATGCAGGAACTCGTCCACACAAGTGTACAGACTGTGATATGGCTTTCGTGACTAGTGGAGAGCTGGTTCGCCATCGTCGCTACAAGCACACACACGAGAAACCCTTCAAATGCTCCATGTGTGACTATGCCAGTGTGGAGGCAAGTTTATCTATTGTCTGCTTTGTGTTCTTGGTGTTTAAGTGTTTACCAAAATGTAACTTTGTGTGTGACTGTTGTGTAGGTGAGCAAATTAAAGCGTCACATTCGTTCCCACACCGGCGAGCGTCCATTCCAGTGCAGTCTTTGCAGTTACGCTAGCAGAGACACTTACAAGCTGAAGAGACACATGAGGACACACTCAGGTAAAGCCGACACCTTAACTGCTCCTCTCCTGTGTGTTTAAAGAACTGAAGGGCAATGAAGTGTTTTCTTTGGTGCACAGCTTTATTGATTGTTTTCATGCGAAAGAATAATAAATTGCTTCCCAGACTAAATTACTCAAGTTAGAAATGGTACGGACTGCTAGTACCCAGTTACTCCAATATTGGCATATGGGCCTCTTTGAGAAATGAGAAAGAAATGAAAAACATGAAACTGTAAAACATTGTATGTGCTCAATCATCATTCTTAGGAGAGAAACCCTATGAGTGCTACATCTGCCATGCCCGATTCACCCAGAGTGGAACCATGAAGATGCACATTCTGCAGAAGCACACTGAAAATGTGGCCAAATTCCACTGTCCACACTGTGACACTGTCATTGCACGCAAAAGTGACTTGGGTAAAACACACTGTGTAAACACACAAATACACATGGTACTTTACTTTAACTTGCTGTTTCTGCCACCTAATTTACTTTCCTGTCATCTGTGTGCTATCTTAGGTGTCCATCTTCGTAAGCAACACTCATTCATTGAGACCGGAAAGAAATGTCGTTACTGTGACGCAGTTTTCCATGAGCGCTACGCTCTGATCCAGCACCAGAAGTCACATAAGAATGAGAAGCGGTTCAAATGTGACATGTGTGACTACTGCTGTCGCCAGGTCTGTAATACAACTGATATTGTGTGACAACCAGGTTTTTCATATTTGTAGTAATATTATTGTTTCAGTTTAGTCTCAAGTGTGAATCATCTACTCGTGTTTAAAAGTCTGAGAGTGAGTCTGGAAGCTGAAGGCTCTGCAGTTTGATAGTAGCAAACTGTACTGGGACAGTATGGTGTTATGATGGATAACCACTAAAACTGTTTTTGAGGCGTTACCCCAACAGGTCAGCATGTATGGACACCGAGAATGAGATGATGTAGGATTTCGTTTTCAGGAATTTCATTATAGGATTTTTTTCCCCCTCAATTCATACCATAGGTGCATGTACAAGGAGGCTGAGGGATCTAGCACCAGCAGCCACCAGTATTCTTGACTTCTCCAGTCATGGTGGACAAAGCTAAGAGTCTTAGCACAATGACAATACTAATTTAATACATCAATTAGGATATGAATTACTTTGATCACTGTATCGCTATTAACTTGACCATTATCGATTCCTGACGTCATCAGCACAACACTACACAGTGTAAATGAGACCATATGACCATACATTCAGCAGTCTGTCAACTATCTAACTGCTGGCCGTTATTGCATGCATGATATATGAAATAATATTTGCTGCTAACAGTGAAAACTGTGTTTTCATGTTGCTGTGTCCAGGAGCGCCACATGGTCATGCATCGCCGAACCCACACCGGAGAGAAACCATATGCCTGCAGCCAGTGTGAAAAGACCTTCAGACAGAAGCAGCTCCTGGACATGCACTTCAAACGCTACCATGACCCCAACTTTATCCCTGCCACCTTTGTTTGTCCCAAGTGTAACAAGACCTTCACCCGAAGGGTAAGATTACATGTGTTTTTAGCTGTCACACATGAAGTGAAAACTAAGGGTCAACTCCTAGGCCAGCTAGTTACCTGCAAGTCACAACACAGACTGTTTACGGGTGTGTTTCTTTTAGAACACCATGGCTCGCCACGCGGAGAACTGCAGCGGTGAGGTGGAGGATGCTGAGAATGGAGCTACAATCCCAAAGAAAGGAAGAAGAGGAAGAAAGAGGAAGATGAGGAGCAGGAGGGATGATGATGATGACAGTGGTGAGACGTGGACGCCGTTTTGGGGTTTATACAGGGCTGTGTTTTTCTGTAACTATGTTCAACTAGATTGTTTTGTGTGTGTTCATTCAGATGAGGATCATGCTGAGCAGGATGATGATGAGGAAGAGGGTGAGGGTGAGGAAGAGTCATCACTTCTACAGGAAGAGGAGGACCCAGAAAGCATGGAGCTGGACCAGGCTCCAGCCGCCATTCCTGTACCAGCCCCCGATGAGCCACCAGTCAAGAGGAAACGAGGCCGCCCCCCCAAAAATGCCCCCAAGCCTCCAACACCCAGCAAGTCCGTTAGAGTTGCTACCAAAACAACTGCTTCTGGTGAGCATTAAAATACAAATTTAAAAAAGAAGTAATCTAAGAAGAGTAACCTCTATGAATAGTAAAGTGTCCTGCTCCAGCATTAACGGGCTTTCTTTTTTTAACTGTAGTGTCTGTGACAAATTAGAAATGAATGTATGCCATATATGTTAGTGATTAATAACCGTAGAAGACGAGTACTCTAGTAAACGAACCTGTCGTTTTTGATAGTGCTATGGATAGTAAGAAATATGTCTGTTGTGCTTTTTAGCTGCTGCCATCATTCAAGTGGAGGATGAGAGCACTGGGGCAGTGGAGAACATCATAGTGAAGAAGGAGGAAGGTGATGCCTCTGCAGCGACTCCTCTGGAGCAGGGAGTGGCCCTCACTGTGGAGGGGGTGGGGCTTGATGAAGGGGTAGAGACTGTTGAGCTTCCTGTGAACGAAGAAACAGCGGCAGCTTCAGCCAACGGAGATTTGACACCAGAGATGATCCTTAGCATGATGGACCGGTGAACGTAACACAGAAACGCACATGTAGCCGGACTATGACTAAAATTACTGCATACTTCCCCATGGCCTTCATTTCGTGCTTCATCCAATGGCAGCCGTTCTGCTAAAATGGCTTCCGAATGCGACAGCAGGAGCAGTCGTGCACTAAGAGTAGAAGCTGCATGTATGTGTTTAAACACAATGTCTTCACATCCCCGTGTGTCAGCCTGTATGCCCATGTTTCAGGACTCTGTCACACATCCTTCCGTGACCCTTACTGTACACAGATAATGTCAAAGCTAAAACTGCTCTCTGCTGTTAAATGCTTTTTTCCAGTTTGAATGTCTTTTCAATGGCTCTAAGTGGATTTAGCTCATTATTCCTACCCAAAGCCACATCCTGTGCCAGTCTCTACCCACACACCCTCTCCATGTCTTTAATATGAGAACATTATTTGATGGAACTTTACATTCAAGTATTTTTTTTGTTTTTTTTAGAAGAAGAACTGTGAGATGTCCTGCTTGCAGTTCTTTACAACTATGCTGATTTTGCAAATTCCAAGTGTGTGTGTGTGTGTGTGTGTGTGTGTGTGTGTGTGTGTGTGTGTGTGAGAGTGTGTGTGTGTGTGTGAGTGTGTGTGTGAGAGAGAGAATGTAGCTTTTCCTAACAATGACATTATTGGTACTTTCAGATGCCATTTTTGCTTAGTTTTGTGATTTAAATTTTTTTTTTTTTCCTAAAGCCACATGGTCACCATAGTGGTGTTATTAGTCAGCTGTTTGTACACTGAGTTAGCAGAATGAGTCTTCCTGTGAGTAGGCATGGGGTAAGTGTTGACATCAATAGAAGTGAGTGATGATAGTTTTTCAGCCTTCTTGTTAAACCTTGTTGTGAACTGAAACTAGCCCCCAGTCAACTTATGTAAACTAAAACGATGAGACGGCTCATAAATGAGTTTGGCCATATCACACACGCAGCCGAAACTTCAACTGTTTCACACATGGGAGATATTTGTCATTCATATGTCACTCAATGTTTCTCCTCCTGTCCACATTTTTGAAGGAAAGGGTCGTACACGTCTCATGAAACCCCGCTGGTTGGAGAAAATGTGGATAATCCTACTTATACAATATCGTATTATAGCAGTGGTTTTTGAACACCCCAAGCACTTCAGCTAATCCCAGTTCTTACTGTAACAGTCATTATGCATTTTGTAAATCAGTCGCTCAAACACGTTCTTCATCTACAATAATCAGTGAAAACTAGCTGTGGCGGATGGAGTGCATGTACATACACATTTTAACACCTTTGAATGTTTTTATTATCTGAACATGTGTTGGGAAAGAGACAGCAAGGCTTGCATGTATTTTTCTAAACCTGAGTGTCCTGAGCGAAGGGCCCTCACCATCATGCTTTCATTCTACAGATTAGCATATATACCCAAATCAACTGAATTGATTTCTGCCACCCCCGACTGTCTCTTGGTTAGCTTGTGTCTGCTGTGATGCATTACAGTTTAATTTTTGATCTTTCTGTAGTTGTCACTGTTTCTCTGCAGTTGGTTGAGTTCAATGCGTAGTGGGGCCAGTTTGACTTCTAGTGGACTGTAAGTTGTTGCTTGAAGACGGGTTTGTATCTAAAAACAGAAGTGACTTGGAACTCGTTTGTAGGGACAGAATGACCCTTGTGCAAATGCACTGTTCAACATACTGGATCTTATCTGGCCAAGTTGGTCCCCTGCCTTCGTCATCTCTGAGAGAAAGCTGCATTTAAGCCTCTGCGTTCAGTTCTTCATACATTTCAGTTTCTTCGTGTCTGCACACTCACACATTAGCCTTATTTTTGCAGTACATCAGTGGCTTTCAGCTATATGAACACTGAAAAGTAACTGCTAATGTAAGCTGTTTTCTGCCATTGCTGCACCATCCTCCACCATCAAGTTTTCCAGCTGGTAGTGCAGTGTGCATATCATATTTTAGGTTTTAGCTAAACTGCTTTACACTAAGACTGAACCAACTTGAGGTAATGGAAAAGCCCCATTGATAGAGCTGTTTGGCAAATTGCTACTTTTGTATTTCCATGTTGTCGTTCTCACTTCCACTCAGTTTCCAGGATTCCTCAAGATCCAAGTGTCAACAGATAATATGATTTGATTTCTCTGAAGACAGTTGAATTATGGATTATTACAGCCATAAGGTGACTTTAGCTCTTCTGTAATGTAAATGCCCAGTTGTGTAAAAAAAATGAATCAGATTTGCACTGTACAGTTGTGGTCAGGCATCTTCCTGTGTAACAAGACAATGTTCAGTTACCTGATCTGTCATATTCATGTCCTGATGGAATGATTTGAGGTTATATGACTGTTCTGAAATCAGTGCGGGGTTTTGTTTTGTTTTTTTTCTTGTTGTTATTTGTTTGTTTTGGGGTTGTTTTGTTTTTTAAATTCCATATTGTTTGTTTTTGCAGAAAAATTGAGAAAATAGTTTTAAGATTAAGTGCCCCCATTTTAAGACCAAGAAAACAAATGTTTGTGATGTCATTTTTGAAAATGAGAAATTGTACAGATGATGAAAATTAAAATCATCTTAATGGGCTTATGACTGCTGCATAATTCTGTTCTTTAACTTAAACGTGTAGTTATTCAAAAAGGTGGGATTATAAAATACATTTGTGATCAGTTTACAAACACCAATGGGCATGATTGCCATAGTAATTTGGGGCTTTTATTGATTTCTTTGAACTTTTTGGTTTGCTTTTTGTTTTTTTACACGGTAGAATGATTACATATCATACATCGATAATGACTTCAGAAAATGAGAATTAGGTGCACAAGTGAATAATTATTTAGTATTTTATCTGTACATGGTCAAAATCTGCACATCATCTTCTTTCGGCTGCTTCCTTTAGCGGTCACCACAGCAGCTCTTGTGCCTCCATCTCACACTATCCCTAACATCTTTGCTCTGTCACACCAGCCCTGTGCGTGTCCTCCTTCACTACACCCATGAACCTTATCTGTGCTCTTGCTTTTTTTCCTTCCTACTCTACAGCCAGTGTCTTCACTGCTCATGTCAAAATTGTCTCAGCCTTGAAGCTCTTACTTTGTCTCCAAAGCACTCAACGTTAGCTTTCCATCCGATATACTTGTATATCCTGTCCATTGTGGTCACACACTCAGCACCTCAAGTCCAGCCTGTCGTTTGTTTTTTTTGTTTTCCAAACTATAGATCACAATGTCACCTGTGAACATCTTGGCAGACAGAAACTGCCAAATGTCATCTGTCAACCTGTCCATCATCACTCCATGAAGGAGCTCAAAGTAGATCCCTGATGTAACCTCAACCCATCTGTCCCTTCTACCTCAACACTGCCTTTCTGTCCTCACACTGTACCTGTTCTGCGCCACCCTCACATACTTCTCTGCCACACCTGACTTCCTCACAAAGCTTTCTCTAGATCCAGAAATACACAGTGCGTCTCTTTCCGGCCACCTTTTTATTTATCCATCAACACTGTCGTCCTCTCGCTTTTATTTATTCATCAGCTTCTCAAAGTACTTCCATCTTCTCAACACCTGGCCACCTGGCTTACACAGCTTGCAGTCATTCAGTTGACCTCCTCTATATGCCAAAGTATTCCAGAGTCAAGCATGACAACATCTGTCTGACTGCTATTAATTATTTAATATTGTCAGCCTGTCCCAGCTACTATAAGGCACGAGGCAGGGTACACCCTGCACACGTCACCAGTTAAAAGGGACCTGTCCAGGGTGACACATAGAGACAGACAACAATTCATACCTATGAAGGTAACTAACCCCACTAACTGCATGTCTTTGGACTGTGGGAGGAAGCCGGAGTACCCAGAGAGAACCTACACAAGCATGGGGAGAACATGTAAACTCCACACAGAAAGACCCTGGCCAGGTGCTGGAATTGACCTTCTTGCTGTGAGGCAAACGTGCTAATCCTCCTGGAGCACTTTCTACAACAGGATGGGAGAAAAATTCAGTTTAATTCTATTTATTTATACAGCGCCAAATCAAAGTAACAGTTGCCTTAAGGCGATGTACAAAACTGTAAACGGATCAAAGCAGTTCTGCCTTAACTAAATGTAGATAAAACAGTTTGAATGTGCACTTTGGTTCCCCCTGGTGGTTAGAGATAACTACTAATGAAAAATATTTATAATTGATTCCATCATAATAAAAGTAAAAGTCATTAAACCCTTATTATGCTTTCATAAATACTATTTCTTTTATTTATCCTCTGACGTTCAACATTTTGATTAGTTCCTAAACTTCTAAACACGATGCACAACTTTGTAAAACTGCAGGTTTCCTGCAGTGTGGGGGTTAGCTTCAGTTCCTTCCTGCTTAGTCTTCTCTGTGTTCACAGTGTTATTGACTCACAACATGGAACAGGATGTGAGTATCTACGTTCACAAGCAGAGGGTGCATGCAAGCAGAGCAAGAAAGGTGACGTGTGTGCATGCATGCAGGGTGGAAAGAGAAAGAGGGTTATATGCAGATGTGCTCTGAAAAAGAAATCTTATGGTGGTTTCATGTGTGTACCTTCACACCTTTAGTATCTCCACGCTACATTTTCTTGTTTTACTATCTCCTCTGCTCCCTGCTCCTGACTCAGTGCAGTTGGATTTGTACACACTGTTTTATTAGATTAAAATCTGTCTTCTTTTTGTAAATTTGGCGGTATGGACATGCATCTTTCCTTTCGTTATTTCTCTAAGGAGCAGTACAAGATCACAGATTAACTTTTTGTGCATCTTCATATTAATTTCATCGTTTTATTGAAGTCCACAGAATGGAGGCTGTTTCCCAGAACCTGCAAGGTAAGCTGAGCCATTTTCAGCAGCAAAGTTAATGCGCTTTGATATTTCTGATTCTTTGAACATAGGATGATAGCATTGAAACACCTTAAAGGTTTTTACATGTATTTCAACTCAGTCTGTTTAAGCTGACCTAGTTAAAGCAAATGCAATCTAATTCAGGGGCTCCAAATGTTGCCATACTGGGTAAAAACGGGTGCTTAGCAACAAAATGTGAGACTTTCTGTCACAGAGATCATCTTACATGTATTTATTTTTGTCTAAAACTTCAAACATACAGTTTTAATGATGTAAGATTATTTATAAAGATGTAAATAATCTGTGCTTCAGTGATACTAGCCATACAACTTTTTACTGGACTAAATCCTGACTTCATAAAAAACATCTGGTCTGCACAGTTAAGTTAGGCTTTTCTTTTTCATTGAAACAAACTGTTTATGCCTAAAGGTCAGCTTCTCCTACTTAGTTACCGTCTGTGTTTCCACTTTAACAGTCAGTGACACCAACTGACAAAAAGAAGGAAACGTGACTCAGTGTGTGGTTTGTTAGCAGTGTTATGAACTGAATAAAGACAGTCCGATACCAGGACTCTGAAATTATTACTCTGTTAGTGCTCCGATTAATTTCTAAAGAAGGGTGGGTGCACAGCTGACCTTCATCATGCAGCATTCTGCAGAAATTCAGTGTAATCTGAGCACATGATCGGTATTGTATGTAACATGTCCCTGAATTCAGCACAGCAGTCAGTTGCACTCTGACTGTCAGTATTTCCATGCCATAGACCTTGCCGGTGCCAAAAAAGCCTCTGAATAACAGTGAATCTGGCACTTGTTTGGTGAGGTGACTCCGAGAAATTTCTGTGCCATCTTAAAACTCTAAACTACCTGAACTTCATTAGAAATGATCACCTAGTCATGTATAATCAGGGTTAAGGTTGGAACTACTAGGGCTCACTTCTGTAAAACATCAAACCCTGATTATACAGCTATTGCATAATAACAGTTTGAATGTTCTCTCACAGATGTTTTACTGTCTTTGTGGGGGACGTACCTAATTTCTGTCCTTCAGCAACTTCTGAGCCTCAGGTTCATTTCATATCTGCTGCCCTTTAGATAGATTATTAAAAACTAATATCACATGCTATTTATTTGTAGATACCGTTCAGGTATGTTTTTTGCCCCAACCAAATAAGCTAATGTTATTTATAAATGAATGGACAACATTAATTTGATCAGTTCATTTAAGTTTTTTTGTACAGGTCATTCCCAATAAGACAGACGTTCTAATCCTCAGAAAGCGTGGCTTACATGATCAGTAACACTGTAGGCGTCCTGTCCTCTGCTAATTTTATCAAATACAAATAATTTCATCTTTGACCAGTCCCAGTGTTTTTGCACCCACATAAAGGAGTTTTCTTTGTGCTGATTTTCCCCCACAAAGCTTTTTTTATTCTCACGTTCATCCAGACCATCCTTTATCAGCTTTTGTTATTCATCATTGTCTTCGCTCTGTATCTGATTACTTGTGGGAAATTCAGGCTACTATTTGGCCACTTAACACCTGATCAATGTGTCCATCTCCTTTCAGTAGCTTACCGTTGCCCACATCACCTATTTTCAAACTTGTCAGCCTCACCTACAGAGCAGTGTACTGTTGGTCTCTGAGGTCTCCTGTGGATCAAGAATCAAGAGTTTTTGTGTCATACACACCATGTGTGAGTTTTATAATATAAATCTGTAATTTTGTATATGAAAAGAATGAGTGAGTGGACTCTTGTAAAAGTCTTTTCCTTCTTATACGGGTACATACACAAACCAGATGTTATTGTAACTGCTGATTTTAACTCTGATTTATAGGGGAATTTGTAAAAGTAAGGTATCTAAAGCGACAAAACCCCCTCAAATATATCTACTATATTGAGTTTAACTGAAAGTCATTCACATTGAAAGTCGTTACAAATACATTTCCTTTCTGTACTAAAGTTACAGGGCAAGTTTCCATTATTTCAGTTTGCCTCAAACCGCAGAAAAGAGGTTGCTGGGCAGTTTCAGATCTTGCACTACTTTTGTTTCTTTGAAAACTCAATTTCACAAGTTTACACACACAAGTTTTCACAAGTCTTAGCATTTCACAAATCACTATATTATCACTATGTAATTCCCTACACTAAACTCAGAACTCCTGCCTGTTCGTTCTTAAAATGGGCTGGAAATAAGAACCACGTGGGTAAATAAACAGAGTTTACAAAGGATGGATGTCTTCATGCCTCACAAAGTAGGTGGTGTTTATAGGTGGTGTTTAAAGCCTGGTAATACGACTGTTTAACACGATGACAACAATGTGCTGTAGCTCAGGTGGTAGAGCAGGTCAGCTACTAACCGGAAGGTTGGCAGTTCGATCCCAGGCTCCTTGTCAAATATCTTTGGGCAAGATACTAACCCCAGGTTGCTCTCTGATGCATCCATCAGCGTGTGACTGAGCACTTAACACCCATTCACGCAGTTTAGTGCTTGTGTGGTTAGGTGAACGAATTAGTTGTATAAAGCGCTTTGAGTGCTCAGAGTAGAAAAGCGCTATATAAGAACCAGTCCATTTACCATTCTTAAACCTTCCATTGCACGTGTTGTCACTTACCCTTCAGTCCAACACTGAGGATGCTTTGGAATTTGGCCCTTTGTCGGCCAGTTGTGCCAGTTGTAACTCCTACAAAATTTCTAGGTGCAGTGAAGATGCTGGTGGTGTACAGTGTGGAGGATCTGTGGATCTCAGTTCAGGTTTTTGCAGAAATGGTCCTGTTTGCCTAGTGTCATCCACACTATATTGCCAAAAGTATTCACTCACCCACCCAAATCACTGAATTCAGGTCTTCCCATCACTTTCGTGGCCACAGGTGTATAAAATCGAGCACCTAGGCATGCACCGCTCGCTCTCAGGAGCTCCGTGAATTCCAGCGTGGGACCGTGATAGGATGTTACCTGTGCAACAAGTCCAGTGATTAAATTTCCTTGCTACTGAATCAGAGGTGGCAAAAGTACAGACATTATGTACTTAAGTCGAAGTACAGATACGAGTGTTAAAAAAATACTCCAGTAAAAGTTGAAGTACTGATTCAACTTCTTTACTCAAGTAAAAGTGAAAAACGTACAGGCTCTTACATGTACACAAAGTAAGAAAGTAAAAAGTAGCTCTTTGGAAGATGTTTCTACACTGAGTAGTCCTTCCCTTTAAATCGAACCTCTCTTCTTCCTCTCCTGTCCTGATTTTCTTATCTTTCTCCATCTCTGAGTGAAGTTGGCTCTCTTTCTTTTCTCTGCCTGTCAAATATAGCAGCTGGACCTTTAGCTAGCAACACACTGTGCAAATAACTGCACACAAACAGTTTGTGTGTTTGCTGATGTTTGTTGAACTGATAAAATGTGCATTTGAAATTACCTGCACCTTTAAAATAAGACTCCTTTATGCTCCTCGCTCCTCTTTTGTAGCACTAACTAGATGCTGAAGTACTGCTACCACAATTTAAATATCAACAAAAACAAAAATACCCATCGTACTTTAACCGCTGACTTTTTGCCTCTTCCATCTCTTTCTATGTGACATGTCCTGGTGAATAATACATGAACAGGACTGGTTTTCTTGTGTTGCTGTTTAGGCTCAAATTGGTTTGATGTTTGGACGCTCACAGTGAAGTGAAATAATAACTCACCTTAAATATGTTAAAATTAATAATATATATATATTTTTAAATTAAGTAATAAACCTGCTTTGAAAATGTAAGAAGAAAGTACATATACTTGTTCAAAATGTAGTGAGTGAAAGTAAAAAGTAGTCAGAAAGAAAACTACTCAAGTACAGATACCGGAAAATTCTACTTAAGTACAGTAACAAAGTATTTGTACGTTGTTACGTCCGACCTCTGTACTAAATATTCCACAGTCAGCTGTTAGTGGTATTATAACAAAGTGGAAGCAACTGGAACGACAGCAACTTAGTCATGTAGTGGTCGGCCACGTAAGATCACAGAGCAGTCCCTTAGTTTCAGTGTTGGGAACTCTTAATGCTTCAGCATACCAAGACACTTTGGACAATTTCAGGCTTCCAAATTTGTGGGAACAGTTTGGGGATGATCCGTTCCTCTTCCAACATGACTGCACACCAGTGCACAATGCAAGGTCCATAAAGACATGGATGAGAGTTTGGTGTGGAGGAAACCTACTGGTCTGTCCTCACAAATGTGCTCCTTAAAGAATGGTTATAAATAAACACTCCTAAACTATGGAAAGCCTTCCCAGAAGAGTGGAAGCTGTTATAGCTGCAAAAGGTGGGCCGACATCATATTAAACCCTATGGATTAAAGAATGGGATGCGACTCAAGTTTATAGTTAGGTCCATATATATTTGGACACAATATATATTACCTGGTTATTGAAATGTAATTAAATAATGGTTATACAATGGATGTCATGTGTAGTCTCTCAGCTTTCATTTGAGGGTATCTGCATTAAAATTGGATGAAGGGTTTAGGAGGGACCAAGGTAATTGGACAATTGATTCAAAGGCTATTTCGTGGGCAGGTGTGGGCAATTCCATCATTATGTCATTATTAATTAAGCATATAAAAGCCTGGAGTTGATCTGAGGTGTGGTACTTGCATATGGAAGATTTTACTGTGAACAGACAACATGCAGTCACAGGAGCTCTCCATGCATGTGAAACAAGTCACCCTTAAGCTGTGAAAACAGAAAAGAAAACATCTGACAAAGAACAGCTCATGATCCAAAGCAAACCACATCATAAACACAGCGGAGGCAATGTGATGGTTTGGGGTGTATGGCTGCCAGTCCCACTAGGACACTAGTGTTTATTGATGATGTGACACAGGACAGAAGCAGCCGAATGAATTCTGAGGTGTTCTGAGACAAGCTGTCTGCTCAAATCCAGCTACATGGAGTCGAACTGATGGGCATCGTTTCATAATACAAATTGACAATGACCTAAAATATGCAGCCAAAGCAACCCAGGAATTTTTTAAAGCAAAGAAGTGGAATATCCTTGAATGTCACCAGGTATCCAGTCACCTGATCTTAACCCAACTGAGCATTTCACTTGTTGAAGGCTAAACCTTGGACCGAAAGGTCCAGAAACAAACAGTAACTGAAGCCTCTGCTGAAGATGTCCTTAAAAGTATGATAGCAATAGTGATGGTCTGTTTTTGTGTGTAATCCTGTGAGCAGATCAGATATCAGAGCTGCTGAAGCCTCACAGAGTCTGTCTGGTGACGCCTGTTATTTTGAACAACTCCAGTCTGACAACTGGAAGGTCAACCAACAGGTTTATGGTGAGTATCATTGGTAAAAGCCAATACCTTTGGTCTAATGGCTATTTCACTATGACTACTCTAACTAAATCTGAATCAGCTGGTGCTCTTACAGGATCAGCCTCATTCCTACTTGTCTGCTAACAGTTTGTTTGCACACAGAAAACACGTTTATGTGGGCACCAGGGCCGCTCTGGCATCGGCATGTACACAAATCTGCCAGGAGGGGGCACTAAAAGATCTGTTTTTACAGTGCGTGTGATTTAGGGTTAGACAAATATTTTTTATCAAGAGTCAGGATCACTTAAAGTTTACTTTCTTGTGGATTAAAGTAAAAATAAATAAATAAATAATGTTGTTAAACTACTTTTATATTTTGTTCATTTATTTAAGGTGGATCAATGTATTCAAATAAATTTTATTGTCCATTATTGATTGAATAAAAAAATGGTAAAAAAAATAATAATTACATATTATAAATTGATTATGTGTTTGTTAAAGTGCATTTTGACTTTTTTACTGTAACTTGTTTACTATATTTTGACTTGTTTACTATAACCCGCTGTTTAAAAAGCTAACAATGTATGTATAAACATGTATGAAGGTTCTTAAAGCAGGTCACTGAACAACTTCAAGTTTAATGTTAATTTTTACGAAGTAAAGAAATTTACACTACTCTGTCAAAGGTAGAAAGGAATAAAATACAGATTTTTAAGAACATATATTTATGGCATGATTAATTAATGATTAATGATTGACGCAAAATCAGAGTAAATAAACTGTTGTAAAAGTAATTTGGGCAACATTAATTTGTACCTATTGCACAAGAAGCTAAACTTTAGGTCATCCTGACATGTGACCAAATTTCATATGGTAACTTGTTTCCTGTGTAAGCAGAGTGGTAATAATGAGGATGACGCTCTACGAGCACTAACTGTCCATCTGAGAATTGCATTCGGCTGCTGCAACACTGACATATGGGACGGTTGCAGGAGCAGCATGCCACTTGTGGACCTCAGTGCTACTGTAGTTTGGAGGTCAATGTAAAGGACCAAAATTGCATAAAATGACACTGTTCCTCTGAAGCTGCAGGCATTGGTCTGTCAGTTTGATATCTAATAGCTTTTCTCTTTGTTTTTATGATGTCTGTTTCTCTTAGGTACTGAGTCTATGGAGAGGCTACGTGGTTATAAACAAGCAACCTATCAGGGTAAATTACAACGTCTCTTTTAAACCAAACCAGCTTAACTTAAACATTGTGTGATGAGGTTTGAAATAAGAGGGGTTATTTTTTTCCTTACTGGTTCTTACTTGATAAATGACCATTGTGAGTTATGAGCCTTATGGATTATCCTTTCTGACTAGGACACTGTTTCTGGAGAGAGATAGAGCTGAACGTGCCAAACATTTTCTTTTTATATGTATGTGCATAAATGCCCCGATGCATCGGTGTGCACAGATTCATTCTCACTGTGCATAGAATAAAGCAGTGTAGGACTGGGCGGATATGGCTTGCAGTGTAAAAGCACTGCATCAGTATCAGGCCATTTAACACTGCAGTGAAAGGATGGATTCGGCCGCACCACAGTTACCAAAAAACAATCACATTTTTAAATGGAATTTGTTTTCACTTTGTCTTTATGTGTGTGTGTGTGTGTGTGTGTGTGTGTGTGTGTGTGTGTGTGTGTGTGTGTGTGTGTGTGTGTGTGTATTCACACTCATGCCTTTCTCTCATGCACAGGTGGAGAGCACCTTTAGCTACCTGGAGATTTGCGCCATTAATATTCATAGTCACATGAAGGTACACCATTTATCAGTGTCAATATATAACCTGTTTTTACATTAAATTTTTATATGCACTTATGCATATATAAAACACACATTAAGACAATATTTGATTCTATAAAAAAGACTAGTTTTTATATGCGGAGAGTAACACACGTATGGATGTGTTGCAGATTGTGTTGGAGACAGACAGACAGACTCTGTATTTCAGTGTGTTACACACTGAAGATCTTGAAGCCATGATCAGTCACATGACCGCCTCATTGAAGAGGATCTTTCCTGATTCTTCACCAGGGTGGGTCCGTCTTGCAGTGGGCTCGTACCAGTCTCAAAGCCAATGGCTTCTCAAATCACAGAAAACATTATATGTTTATTATATACAGTGTGTGTTTTTAAAGATACTCCCCAAGTTTACATACAGTTTGATGAATATAGGAAACAATCATAGACTATATATAAAAGACGTAGCCACTACAATGTCATCAGCTGGTTTCCAAAGGCCTGTTGTTGCACAGTCAAAGTGAGCTTGTTCACCTTTGGGACCTTAGCTTTTTGAAATCAGATCTCACACATGGTAGATCTGTCCAACTTTACTAGGCTTTCAGGACAATAAACATGACTAGAAATTCTAAAAGCAACACAATTATATATATTTAGTAAGACCTTAAGGCCAAAATACTTTGAGGTGTTTAATGAGGGAATAGATCAAGTGAGTCAAGACCTGAATTTCCGAGCTCCCAGTCAATAGACTCTTGGTCTGTCTGCAGAGTATTGCAGTTTCATGGGGTACATTTCATATTTTCCTTTAATCCTCAGAAAGCTGTTGAAGACAATTCCACCCGATCTCAAGGACCGACTCCTCACACTGATTGGTGCGATAGAGGAGCAGATGAACAGTCAGCCTGGCTACTGTGGTGTGTTTCATTTCCCAGTTTCAGATAATGTAGTTGGGATATCACTTACTGTACTAACATGTAAACATTTATAAATGTGTTGTACATACTGTGATAAAGCTAAAGACCATTTCAGTTGATCATAAACACCGTATGATTCAAACATTAGCAACACTAACTACATGATCACCGACAGTTTTGCATTTCAGAAAAACAAATGAATTTAAAACTAGAACTAATGTATCTGAGTATCGTTCCCAGGAGGATTCTCTGATACCTATGCTGCTTTGTGTGATTTCAATGAGATGCCGTTTAGAGAAGAGATTCAGTGGGTATGTTAATGTGGCATCAACATAAAATCTAGTAATGCCATCTGCACCAAACTTTAGATGACTCACATTTGAAATAAATTCTAAAATTTTAAATCAATTTTAGCACTTTTTATACAAATATTATAATTAATGTCAAACTGTTTATGCAGGATGTTGACAACATCTACTACATCCACAACTGGAGACAATTCAACCTGCAGGACTTCAGCCACTTAGACAGCAGGTGAGATACAGCATTATGATGGCTAATCCAGTCATACTTTACCGCTGTTACATACCTTCTTTGTCTCCTTTCCTCACAGGGACCTGGCATTGGCAGTAGCGGCTTTGTCCTTTAACCAGTGGTTTACAAAGATTTACTGCAAAGATCTCAAACTGGTACACTATGATTTTTATTTATTTATGTTTGAGTGTTTGAAAGAGTTACCTAAAGGTTTGCACACTTGAATCCAGCTTTTTCTCAAAATGACGACTATTATTCTCATGAATAAACTAAGTGGTCATTTAATAATAGGAACAAAATATATGTTAGATCCAACACAACTGTCACAGAGCAAGACTGCGGTGCTGGAGATGTTATCAGACTGTGGAATCTATATGGAAATAATTATTTGCTTTATTGTTTTGACTGTTATTTGCTTGTGACCCCAACAGTTAATAAGCTGATCAGATGATAATCTTCTTCTCCTTAGCTCTCATTTCAGGTGACATTCTTAAGTGTAAATTCATTTATTATGAATAATATTTAAAAACTATTAGAAAAGCATATAAAAAAACATAAAAGATTGATTTCTCTTGAGGGTTTTGGATCACAATCATTCATAAGTTGTTATGTTCGGGTGTGTGGCGTGGATCTAAATGGAGACACTCGAAGACACGAGTGGGTTTAAACAAGAAGCGAGCTGATTTATTGAGGCTGGTAAAGAGTACAGAGCTGGGGTCTGTAACTTGAGGAAACTTGTCGTGATTTGGTGCAACATGAATGAAATTGAATTGAACTGAAATTTTGCTCTTTTCCATTCTTGATATCACTCCAGACCAAATTATTTCTAAGACCAAATACACAATGACAAAATAACTTGGGTTAAAAAAAAAATCCCCACCAGGACTTTATAAAAACCTCTCCCAGCTCCTGGATTCACGGCAGGCTTATTGTGCATGTGTTTATGGGCCACTGCTAATGCAAAAAAGAAAGTTGGAAACACCACTCTGCACGTTTCTTGTTTTGTTCTTTCAGTCAGTGGATATCCAGCAGCAGCTGACATACCTGCTGTCGAGGTCTCCCAGTCTGGAGGAGCTCTCGCTGGAGGCCAGTGGACTGAAGCTGTGAGTTTCTGTGTCCACATACAGACGGGTCAAAAATCAATGAAAAAACAGAAAGTGTCTCAGAAAGATGTGGGGTCATTATGGAGCCCAGGTGCTCTATTGATGAATGCATTATTATCATGCAGAAGAAACCACTAACAGCAGGAGAGAACACTGAGAGGACCATTAGTTTCAAACCAGCAGAATGCTCCCCACAGCTCAACAGAGCTCCTCACTGCACGTTTGAGCTTTTAACCATGACTTTAACAAAATCTGGGACTCTTGTCTCAGGACCCCTCCTTCTTGTGACAACATAGACCTTTGTTACTCTGGCTGAGTGTTTGCACTCGTCACAGGCCAAGCAGATGCCTCCTTTATGTTACTGCGGTGACTCAAGATCCAAACATCTTAATTGTATAAAACATTTGCACAATATCATGTATTTCAGGAAAATATATGTACTCAGGAAGAAATATTTTCACTTGTTAAACTAGGCAGACTTTAAATTACTTTGATTTACAGTGTAGCTTACAGGTATTGAGACTGACAATAATCTTCTTTACAGGGACTTTGCAGTCAAAATGGCTGCTGCCCTCAAAGAGCATGCCTCGTCTAACCTGCAATCTATCAACCTCTCTGGCAATCCAATTGAAGACAAAGGTGAGCTTTTTAGATTTGACACCTGATTCATGTATGTGGTTGTGACTAAGATGTGAATAGGGGGAAAGTGTCTACTGCTGCAAATCATAATAACTGGTTTGTAGTTGTATGCCTTCACCAAACAGCTGCAGTTTAGATTCATATCTGTGCAGACTCAGACAGTAATATGTATATAGTGAAAACTTTTATTAAAGGTATGAAGTGATTGGCAAACAAATTTGATTCTAGTAGAACATAAAAGCCTTCCTGAGAAAAGGCAAGCGTCACCAGCACAGACACATCATAAAATGCAGGTAGTAATCATAGATACCGAATAAAATGACTAAAAATAAGAATATTTTTGTTCTAAAAAGTGTCAAGTCAGTGAATGAGAATATACAAATCGCAGCAGAGTTGAATTATTATTAATGTCATTGCCTCTACCTGTGCTTTTCTGCAAAATATGTCCCTTTGAAAGACACTATTTTAACTCACAGTTGTGTTAATGTTTTGTGTTTTCACTGCAAGGTGTAATAGCGCTAAGTCAGAATTTGGAGAATCTGGAGAAAGGACTCAAGCGCCTCTCCCTGTCCAGGGTGTCGATGACTGCCAGAGGTACAAACACTATAAACTGTAGAAATAATGTGCTGTTTTCATTAGTTTAATAAGATAAGGAGCAGAATGAAGACAGAATCGAGTAAATATGAAGAGGAGGTGAACACTCAGGACTTTTACAGTCTGAAAGCATATATTGAATGCCAGAAAGAAACCATTCAGTAGAACATTTTAGTTGCTGAATGTGCTGCTTAAAAGTCACTCGACCAAAAGGTAATGTTGTTCCTGATGACCTTGCACTTCAAAATAAAAGCACTTCCTGTCAACACTTTGCATTGTACCACTAAATAATTATAATTAGTGTGTTAAAACACACCTCTTAGATACAAATTCGAACAAATGCTGAGTATAGTATGATCATATTTTTGTACAATACATCCAGGTATATCAGTTTTGCAGATTCCTCTTTTGCTCGTCTTTGAATGAATATGAAATGAATAAAAGTTGGATTCCTTCGGATATTTTGCCTGCCGCCATAAATGTGTTTCACACCATCTTTGCTGTCACATTCAAAATAATCATTATTTGTGGTTTGATTGTTTTTTTTCCAGGTCTCGGCTGTCTGAGTCAGGTGTTGTCCTCCAGTCAAAGGTTCTCAACATCTCTGACCCACCTCGATCTGTCTGGTAACACCAGTAGCCTGGTTACTGAGGAAGCCACGGTAACACTCTGCTTTATGTGTTTTCACATGATATGGATTGAAGACAAATGATGCAACGAATACTCTTACAGTACTTGCAGTACACGTACCTTTAACATCCAGAAGTGGTGCCGACTATTATCCTGACCTTGCTTGCAACCAGCTTCACTGGTTTGTTGAAACATTTCAGCTTGTGGTCTTCACAAGGGTAATCATCACCGAAGGCCACAAGGTCCAATACGTTGCTCATGCAACAAAGTATTTCTATGTACAACAAAGGTTGCTGGACTTGTAACGTGTTGTCCAAGCACCGTGAAAGTAAGTGAAGGTTTGCCAGAAACAGCAACTCTGTTTCAAGACATACGCTGATGGTTTTCCATCCTGGATAAGAATGTAGACATGTACAGAGCCTAAACGTTTTCTCCAGTAGAGTCCAAATAATGGATTCTGATTTCAGTCAAGCAAGTCTTATGTTTATCAAAATATCCTAGAAATATTCTGGAAATTATTTTCTTTATTATCTTATTATTATCTTCTTCTTCCTAAGTTAATGCTGGCCTGTTAGGATGGTGATTGTGTCTCTCCTTGTCATCATTTCAGCTGCCTAGTCTCTGAAAGAAACCATGTCTACATAACTCAGACTTTATGATGCATCTGTGTGTCTCTTGCAGTTTCTCTTCAAGTTCTTGTCCAGTACAAACTCTCTGTCTTATCTGGACCTCAGTGATACCAGCTGCCCTCTGGACACAGTCAGTGACATACTGTTTTTATAACTGTGGACTTCTTTCCATCATCTCATTGATTTCTCATTGATTGATATTTGGAAGAATCAGAGGCCATGGTTGGATCTCAACAAAATGGATAAAACAATAAAACAAACCAAAATCAGGGACCTCATAGCTTGTGCCCAAGACCAATCTGTACTACATTACATCTATGTTAATATTTATGTTTTATCCACTCATATATCCAGTTTGATAGCTTCCCCAGGTCACCAGTCTGATGCAGGGCCAACACATAGAGACAATTATTATTATTATTATTATTATTATTATTATTATTATTATTATTATTATTATTATTATTATTATTATTATTATTATTATTATTATCATTATTATTATTATTATTATTATTATTATTGTCATTGTTCTTGTATGCACAGTATCAAAACAGTGGTTTGAAACAATTGCTTGTATTTTACTTACTTTCTGTAGATAACTTTCGCTCACTTTAACCTTTCTTTTCATGCAGTTATTTGTGTCGCTGTCTGCTGGATGTTGTTACAAACTGGTGCACCTTAACCTGGCCAGGAATCCTTTCAGCCACAGGTCAGCTCCACTGTCCATATCTGTAAACTCATTGGACTTCAGTTTCTTAGTTGGTTTGAAATGCAGCAGCTTTTGAAAACCAGAAGAGGGCATTCCAAGCCTATGGAGTCATACTGCGACAATTTATAGGATCAACCAGTCCACAAGTTTACTAAACAACATTAATGAACAAATTAAATATGAATATTCACCACAGTACTGCAGTACCTCAGGTTACAGTCTGAGAACATAGTAGCATGAAATGTTCAGAAGGAGCTTTGACAGCATGTGCACAAACTGGCTTATACCATAAACAAGTGGCTTTTACAACATATCACCTGATGTTGTTGAGAGTTGTTAAAGTTGTTAAATGTGAAACGCCTTTCACCATAGAAAAAAAGAGCAGTTCCAGAATTAGTAGATAATTTAGGTGTCAACATAAATAAATAAATCAGTAAAAAAAAGATGTCCCATAATTTCTTTCATCCAACGTGTGTTTTTATAACAATATGCTCGGTGCTGTGTTTGACACAATCTTGTTACAAATTCTTAGGAACTTGAAAAATGATATTTAATATTTTCCATATACACAATATATTAAGCCATTAAAAAGATGTCATGTTAAACTGTCATCAGCTGATAAATTCATAGATTAATTCACTGATAGATTCAGAGATCGAGAGGTATCTACTAAGTTATCTATTAATTGAAAGGTTGAATATGTGAACCTGATCCAGACACCCTGCTGTCTTCATGAATGTTTATGTGACTACGACAAGAAATCTCTTTTCTTTCTCTCTCTCTCCCTCTGTGTGTGTGTGTGCACGTGTGTGCACGTGTATAGAAAGGTGCAGGAGGTCACGAGGAGCATTCAAGAGTTCTTTAGTCAGAGCTGTGAGCTGAAATATGTTGGGCTGTCTGCAACCAAACTACCTCCACAAGCTCTCAGGTGTGTCCACACACTGTCACATATGACACGAAAGCTCACTGTTGGCCGTGGGAACTGTGAAGTGGCTGAAAAAGTCTGGCTAAAAATGTAGTTAATTAATGAATGAAGCCCTGAAATGGGAATTAAAATGCATGTTTTTGTACTTTTATATTCTAAATCAGTCACACGCAGTTAGTTGAGACGTTTTTTTGCACAGCCATATTTCGCCACCGCTACACCGTAGGCACTTTTCACACTGCATCTCAGAGTAATGCTAATGACCACAAAATTTCTTTGTGGGTTTTATTTTCATCGGTGTATTTTATCAGTGCTTTGCCATTGACCTTTCATTTTTGTGAATCATTACGTAACTCAATAAAAACCTGTTTGTTAGCTGTGCTTAATGACGTCAGACAGCAGGGGAAAAAACGTGACGGTTGATGTTAGTCAGCGCTGGCAACCTTAGTTGTATTTAATATGACAGCATTTTTGACTTGGTTAGAATAAAGATGAATAAAAATATAGTTTTTCCACCTCTCTTATCACAATTACTATTGTACGTACTAACCGTGAAGCATCCCATGTATCAGTAAGAGATGTTTTGAAGCGCTTTAGGTTCATATGTGTGAAAGTTTTTGTCAAACTATATCTTGTTAGGAAATACTAGGTTAAAAAAGCAACCATTGCTTACCTTCAGAGTACTACTGTCCACACTGCCAGCACATATTGTACTTTCTAAAACACAATTACAAATACTGACGAACTAGTAGTCTGTGGTTAATGAATCTATTGATATGTTTTGCAACCAGGTTATTACTGCAGGGTCTGGCAACCAACAAACGACTGTTTGGGCTGGAGTTAGACCTAAGCAGCTGCGAGGTACACACTCACATACCCTCATGCAGAAAGAATAGCTTTTTTCATTTATGATGAATGGTAGCATCCACAGTAGGAACATGTTTTAGACCAATAAATATGTGTTTGTTTATGTGTAGCTACGTTCAGCAGGAGCCCAGGTGATACAGGAACACATCTCTGAAGCCACAGCCATCAGAAGTCTGGATATCTCTGACAACAGTATGCAAAACAACTTTCTTACACACAAATCCAATTATGCCATATAAAACCTGCAAAACTCATTTCAGTACATTGAAGTTCAGGCTCACAGTCCCCGCTCTAACTCATCCCAAAGGAGTTCTAACTCAGTCAAGTTCTTCCACACCAAACTGTCTCATCCATGTCTTTATGAACTTTGCTTTGTGCACTGCTGTGCAGTCGTAGTGCAACAGGAAGGGGCCATCCCCAAACTGTTCCCACAAAGTTGGGAGGATGAAATCCAAAATGTCTTGGTATGCTGAAGCATTAAGAATTCCTTTGACTCCAGAGAACACGTCCACTGCTGAGTCCACTAGCAGCACTTTGACAGGCTTGGATGCAGCTGCACGGCCATGGAAACCAACTCCATGAAGCTCTTGATGCACTTTATCAGCTAATCTGAATGCCACATAAAGTCTGTTGTGACTGACTCAACCCAAAGTTGGTGACTTCTGTGTGTGACAGTGTATCTCTGAGTTCTTTGCCTTATTTTGTCAAGTGCTTATTTTCAAAGTCAAATTATTTTTCCTCTCCAGAGTGAGAAGATTGATAGCACCCTCATAACTATAACCCTAATATGATCAACAACAATTTGACAGTTAGCTTTTTTTCACTAGATGAATAATAAGAGAATTATTAAAATACAGTAAACCCATTTACACCAGGAAGAATGAATGCTTCCACCACTTTTCCCTTGCTCTCTGACTGTAGGTTTTGAGAATGACATGGTGACCCTGGTTCTGTCAGTCGGTCGATGTCAGTCTCTTCGACATCTTGCTCTGGGGAGAAACTTTGCCATGAAATCCAGGTATGATGAAAAAGATTAAGAGGTCGCCTTACTCTACCACCACATTGTCTACTGACATCAGTTTATCACACTGACCCTTCACAATGTTTAAAATGCTTCCATATAGCAAATACAACTGATTATCTCATTTGAATGTTCATTAAAAGTAAGTGGTTATACATAATAGTAGAGTCCGCTGTGTGCAGCGGGTCATCAGAATAGAAACATAAAAATGGTGGCCATCACTTTTATAGAATAAGATTGTCAAAGACGCCAACTGAAATGCAGATGTTCACAGTTATATGTAGGGGTGCACATCAGTGGTCCACATTCACTGTCAAAATAAAAGACGCGCACAAGATAGGACGTTGCAACGCGCGTTTGCGTCCATATAAAAGGCACTGTTTTTGTCCACTAGAGTGGGATTTTCACGGCACATTCTGCACCACATCTCTGTGCGTTCATCATCTGTTTGAAGCCAGCTCACCTCCTGCAACTACTTTTCCGAGAATACGCGCTTCTTTTGTGGTTCGGACTCCTTCTGACATTTCTTTGGAGGTGGAGGAACATCACAGTAATTGCTTAAAGGAGCTTCTTCGACATCTTTAAGAGTTCTAAACAAATGTCTGTCCTCCTCCAGAAAATCTTATGTACGCAAACACGCGTTGCAACTTCTTATCTGGTGCGCGTCTTTTATTTTGACAGCGAATGCGCACCTGCGGACCATTTATGTGCACCTCTGGTTATATGTTTTTAAACTGAGTAACTGAATTCAATTAAACAACCTTTGCATGATATAAAATTTGTATTGCACACAAAGTATAGTAATAGTAATGTAAAAAAAAAAACAGAAACTGCAACATCAGTAACTGTAAAGCTGCACTTTCAGAATCTGTAACATCATCGCTCAGTATTAATGCAGCAAACTGATGCATGATTTGGACAATATGGTAACATCATTTCTGTGGTAGAACATAGACATAGGTCAGAATATTTCCAGGTCAAACACACATTTGACCTATTTATCATAATCCAAGCATTTATCGGCATTTATGTTCCTGCCTCTAGCTATATTGGTCCTAGATTCATAAGCTGAGTTTCTCTTTTCCATAGACACCAGGTGTTGTTACAAGGTACACAAAGAACTATCACTTTCTGCCACCCGTTTGGCTCAACAACGTGCCACTGCTAATTAAATCTTTCAGATCACAATATTTATTTCAAAGTCGGTGCTATTTGTAAACTAGTCAGCCTGTAGTTTAAAGAATGTAAATCAGTAAATGTATTTTCTCCTCGTTCTTAAGTTTTTTCTCTTCTTTCTCCCTTCATTTCATGTCTGCCTACTTTGCTATCGACCAGAGCGCTCACTGACGTTCTTCAACGTATAGCTCAGCTAATCCAGGATGAAGAGTGTGTGAGTGAAACCTTCAGTGTACTTTAATGTAATTCAGTATCCCTGCACTGGATGTCCAGCCTGTCAGATGTGTTACCCTGCCTGTGACCCTGAAATTGAAATCTGTGTTTGCAGCCCTTGCAGTCTTTATCAGTGTCTGACTCCAAGCTGAAGACTGGGATGCACATTCTGCTGAGTGCTTTGGGTGGTCATGCAGCTCTGGTTGAACTTGACATTAGTGGAAACTTTATCGGAGATACAGGAGCTAAAATGCTGTCCAAAGCCCTGATGAGTAATACCAGCCTGAGGTGCACATGTAAACACACACACACACACACACACACACACACACACACACACACACACACACACACACACACACACACACACTCTCTCTCTCTCTCTCTCTCTCTCTCTTTTAAGAATGTTTGTAATTAATAAATGTTCTAATCCAAAGAGCTAATTAGTGAATTAAAGATCATCCTTTCAGAGGCAGAGAAAGTATGAAATATCAGTGGAAGGCAGAGCTGTATTTCCTCAAACTGACTGATCTCTCTTTTTTTAAGGACTTTAACATGGGACAGAAACAGTGTGACTGCTAGAGGTTTCCAGGATGTAGCAGATGCCTTGGAGAGGTCATGGACACACACACACACACACACACACACACACACACACACACACACACACACTTGTTAAATGACAGCGTCCAGGTAAATGTCAAAAAACGCTTTGCTGGCTTTTACCAGAAAAAATGTTTTTTAAAATATACAATTCCTTTGAAACACCGGCTGCTTTTTCACTCGTGTTTAGTCCAGTCCTTATAGCTGACAAATTTCAAAGGAATGTTTTGTGTGTTCACTTGTTTATTTGATTCCTAAGCTGCTTAAGACTGATCTATGGATCTTTCAAACATAAAAATGGCACCTAACCCAAGGAATGAACCAGTGACATGTCTACATATAATAGACAACTTATCAAAGAACCATTTAAATCATATATTTATGCAACAGAACAAAAAGCAGCCGATATCCGCAAAAGAGCTTTGTAATGTCTTTCAAGATGCTTTGAGAACTATTCCTGAGGACTATTTAGAAAAATTATATGAGAGAATGTAGGCTGTGTTGAAGAATAAAGGTGGTCATATCATAGAAAGGCAAGTCCCAATAAATTGCTGCACCTAGTTCCCATTTTCCTATTAAATATTTTTAAAAGAAAGACAGACTCAATATGGGTGACGGTGCAGTAGTCAGCTCTGGTACTTCATAGCAAGAAGGACCTGGGTTTGAATCCAGTCTGATGCTCTGTGTGGAGTTTGCATGTTCTCCCTGTGCACCGTTAAACAGATCCATAATTTGATGTTAGGTTTCTTTGTTATGCAGGAACTTCACTCTGCAGCACATGTCTCTTCCCCTTGCCGATATCACACCGAGTTACCGTAGCAACCCTGACAGAACAAAAGAGGCCCTGCACAAGGTCAGTGTGTTTAGCAGGTTGTTATTTAAGATTGTATGCGTTTTATGCGTTTAGGGCAAGGGTCAATTAATTTTTACATCACAGTTGAAGTTCATGTTTTCTCTTGTTTTCTATTGCTGTGTTTTTTTGGACATCAGAGAACTGAGACAGCAAATGCAGCCAGCATACACATCTAACAGATTCATTGTAGTCTATGTAGCGATACAGTCCAAATTTATATTATACACTGAACAAAAATATAAACGCAACACTTTTGTTTTTGCTCCCATTCCCCATGGGATGGACGTAGAGACCTAAAATTCATTCCAGATACACAATATAACCATCCCTCCCAAACAGTGGTCACAAATCAGTCCAAATGTGTGGTAGTGGGCACATCTGCTATATTGAGATAATCCATCCCACCTCACAGGTGTGCCACATCAGGATGCTGATCTGACATCATGAGTAGTGCACAGGTGTACCTCAGACTGCCCGTGTATATAGTAATATATATTAATTGTTGTTTGGAAAGGCTTCTTCTTTTTCCGGACGTCAGCTGCGTGTCTTTGTTTGTGTGTGTGTGTTCAGATTCAGCAGCATTTAGACAGAAACAACCAGAGACAGTCTGACAGCATAGAACTTCGACAAGTCTTTAGAACTCAACAGTCTGAAAAGGTAAGCCAGTAAAAATACAAGATATTAATTTATGTAACTGCAACATCATTTATTCAACTAGTAAATTTATATAACTAGTAATAGTTGCTGCTCAACCACAAATGATTTTCCTTACAAATGTGGCTCATTTTAAGGGGAATTAAACAGGCTTCACAGCTTAATTACCAAGAAACATTGTTACAACAAAGAAATAATTGACCAAATGAAAATTACCTTACTCTTTGTACCAGGTCATATAAATCTTATGTGTATGTTGTCCACCGTTTTAGCTCGTCCATGGAATGTGTCGCCAGTTAGAGAGCAGCCTTCAACGTTTAAGCCACTGTAGCATTCAAGAGGACCAAGCTGATGTCCTCAAAGCGCACGAGGTGCTGCAACATGCCAGGGACTCTTTAAAGGTACATGCTTCAAATTTAATTTTGGATATTTAAGCATATTTATGTATGTTTTGATTGTTTTCCCCTTACCTTTGCAAATACAGGGGGACAGAAGATACAAAAAACCTCTTTTAAATGAAGTGAATGCTTTTTGAATGAAGTCAAGCATTAGCCTATAACAATATCCTCACTGAAGTGACCAGGGATTGTAAATGATGCTGTATGCCACCTAATATTTCTTTTGGTATTATTTGTGTAGCTGCTGCCGTCGCTATATGAGGTAGGCAGGAAGTGCGCCTCCGATGGAGACTTTGTGAACAGCATTCTTACTGACACGGCTACTGCACTGACCAATGAGTTCACTAGGAGCATACAGGTAAACGTTTAGAAAGCACTCACTGTGTGCACACGCGTACACACACACGTTCAAGAAATATGAGAATCCATGTCCAACTTCAACTTCAGCAACAACAACGAGCACACACAGGTAGCCCAAATCAAACATGAATAAATTCTTGAAAAAAGGCTTGGCTTGCAAATAACTTGGGGGTGTCTTCATCTACAGAACACAGTGTAGTTCAAAGTATCTGAGAATCCCCAGAAAGCTTAGTTAATATAGACTGAGGCAAAATAGAGTAGAGCCATAGTCTGAGCAATCAAAAAATGAATTTATTTTGGAATGGACGCTGTTTTTTCAGCTAGCTACATAATTTGTCTGCTAAAGTTTAAAAAAAAAAGCAAAAATAATAGCTGTTTTAACCCTTGTTGTCTATATTATTTCCAATTAAGTTAAGGGTGTTAATGACGTTTGAAAATTCTGTCTTTAATTTAAAAAAAAACCTCATACATGTATTTATGTGCATATATATTTTAAAAAGAAAATAAAAAAAAATAGACAAAAAAGTGTGCAAAAAGTGATCAGAAATGAAAATTATGTAACATAATACCATGTTCGAACTATTACTGTAAGTTCTTAAGGCTATTTGGGAGTTTAGTCTGAAGCCAAACGGTAGCATTTGAAGCAATTTCTCATCACACCTCACATTTCTCTCAGATGATGGTGGTTAATTGACTTTGCAAGATTTGCAATGACCCCACTTGTCACAACATGCAACCTTGTTAGTGTGAACGTCATCAACAACAGGAGCACTCTTGGGTGACGGTGGTGAAGATGTGATGCGCAGTGATGGGCGCCCCCCTTTGTGAATTCAAAGGATCAGGCTAACGTCTGTCTGGAAGCTCTTTTGTTTCAGTGGCTTTTGGACACCAAGTAGTTTACAGTCAGGGTGTTAAATGCATTGACAACACCAAGCGTTACAGTTTTGAGTTTAATTCCGGATGTGACATGTATGTGACAACGATATTTGACAAATGTCATCTATATCAAACTGTTTTAGAAACGTTGCCAGACTAGGTTATATGTGACATGTTATTTAACGATTAGAATTGTTGAATGAGTTTAAATTTACCTTTGGTAAGAGAGAGCTGGGGTTTTAAAATTAGTTAGCTGCCTAGGTGTGCTGCCATTTTGGAAATGATGTCATGGGTGCTTGCCAGGTCAAGCTTGGTCTTGAGGGAAGATTGTTTAATGCTGTTTCATCTTCAGATGCCCAGTCTTGTCCTTACTGAAGTCCTAGTCTCTGTGTTCCAGGAGCTGTCTCAAGGCCTGATGAGACACGCTGATGCTTTGTACCCACGGGTGGTCCAGCGGTCTAGTGTGTGTGAGTGTCTTTCAGAGTGTGTCTCCAAAAGAAGCACACAGACACACATATTCATAAGAAGCACTCTGGTGGAGAGCACAGGGCACATCATCAACAACAGACTGCAGTAAGGACATTTCCACAGAGCAGTGGTTAACATTTAGTAAATGTTTTTAATGAGATCCCTTGTGAGTTAGTACCTATCAGTACCTATGACATATCAGTAAAGTCAATGCACATCATATCAGGATCAGAGATATTGTAGGAGGGCCCTATTTGATGAGTTAAATAAAGATTATTTAGTGTGATGGTTCCATGCTCAGTGTATACATTCTAAACATTATAGACTGAAATGTACACGTCTTTGTCTTTTTTCAAAGTTAAATAAATAAATGCCTGATAGGTATGAACCCTTAGTTTTAGAACTTGTATTAACAATAGGAAACTAATCTACAATACACTGTGAAAGCATCTTTGTTTTAGTATCTCTGTTTAGACAGAACAAATAACATAAACTGTAAAAGACACAGTCTGGTTAGGTAGAGTTGCAGACATTTGTGACTGTAAATCTCTGGCACAGTCATTGCCTCTTTTATACCATGTCCTCATAAATGAAGTTGTTCCTTATTTCCTCTGTTGTGTTATTAAAGTGAACTGAAGAAAACACTGACTGTCACTCTGGCTGAAAGCATTGTGCAGCAGGTGCTACAGGATCTGAAAGTGGCACAGGACAAAATAGTAAGTGCATGTGTGTGTGTGTGTGTGTGTGTGTGTGTGTGTGTGTGTGTGTGTGTGTGTGTGTGTGTGTGTGTGTGTGTGAATACTACACACTCACAATCAGCCAAACCATTGAAACCAGGTATAATAATGAAGGTCATCTTGTTACAGTACATGTTCTGCTGGGAAACCTAGAGTACCTTTACTCATAAAGATGTTGCTTTAACACAGTGGTTCCCAAACTTTTTTTGCTAGGCCCCCCTTTGTTTTACAAGAAAATCTTTGCCGGGGATACCTACCTTGGCACCACCGTCGTGCAGGTGAAGCCAAAGGCAAGATATGCGTCATCATATTTTCTAGTCTTTGGCTTGGAAGGAAGTTGGTTTGGAAGCATATTTGGCGATGCTTCATCTCCTGCTATGCGTTTGTGTTGGAGCCCCATCAAAAACCTGTCCATCATGCTAGCAGTGTCCAAGCATTCTTTTTTTTATATCCATACTGCGCCCCCTCTGAGCTCTATAAGCCTCGACATCCACGGACCCCACTCTGTGATTTTACTTGTCCTACTACTTCATTTGCTCTGAGAGTTTAGAAGTCTGTTCTGGAAGTATGGTGACACTTCACACAATGCATCTAATTCAGTGCTTAATCCTAATAGCAGTCTATATCACATAAGAAATAGCAATATAATTAATTTTATCTTCAGGTTACCTTTATCTAAACTGGTTCAAAACATACTTAGAAAACAGGAAATACTTTGTATCAATAGGTAACTTCACATCTGAGCAGACAAGTATCACATGTGGAGTTCCCCAAGGTTCCATCTTGGGACCCTTTCTGTTTAACATTTACATGCTCCCACTGGCACAGATTATAAACAACAACAAAATAAACTACCACAGCTATGCAGATGACACACAAATATATATCACAATGTCACCAGGAGACCGAGGCCCTGTACAGGCTCTTGGTAAATGCATTGAGGAAATTAATGACTGGTTGTGCCACAATTTTCTCCAGCTAAACAAAAACAAAACTGAGGTAATAGTCTTTGGCGCCAAAGAAAAACGATTACAGGTCACCAGAGAACTTCAATCTATACACCTAAAAACCACAAACCAGGCGAGAAATTTGGGTGTAGTGATGGATGCAGACCTAAACTTAGAAAAACACATTAAGACAATAACAAAGTCAGCTTTCTATCACCTCAAGAATATTTCAAGGATAAAAGATCTGATGTCTCAACAGGACCTGGAAAAACTAGTCCATGCATTCATTTTTAGTAGGCTTGATTACTGTAACAGCATCTTTACAGGTCTACCTAAAAAATCAGTCAGACAACTACAGCTCATTCAGAACTCTGCTGCTCGAGTCCTCACTGAGACCAAAAAAGTGGACCACATCAGTCCAGCTCTGAGGTCCTTACACTGGCTGCCTGTCCGTCAGAGGATAGACTTTAAAGTTCTGATGCTGGCCTATAAAGCTCTGAATGGTTTAGGACCAAAATACATCAATGACCTCCTGACCCAGTATGAATCCAGATCCCTCAGGTCATCTGGATCTGGTCTTTTATCAGTTCCCAGAGTCAGAACCAGACACGGAGAAGCTGCATTCAGCTTTTATGCTCCTTATATCTGGAACAAACTCCCAGAAAGCCTCAGATCAGCTGAAACACTCAGTTTATTTAAATCCAGGTTGAAGACTCACCTGTTCTCAGCTGCATTTGAATAAAGCACCAAATCCACACTTTTAAGCTTAAATTTCAAAACTTACATTTAACTACTGATTTTATCTACTGTTCTGATTTTATCTGTTTTGATTTTATATAGTGTTTTGTTTGTTTGTTAATTAGTTTGTTTGTTTGCTTGTTTTAATCAATTTTAAATCATGCTTTTTATTTGTTTTTGTTTCTAATGTCTCTGTAAAGCACTTTGAATCACCTTGTTGTTGAATTGTGCTATACAAATAAACTTGCCTTGCCTTCAATAGAATGAGAAAACCTTCTTAAGCATTGTACTGCACTGTATGCAAATATCTTTGGTATACGCAATCATGGGGATAATTGTTTTCTTGTATTATTCAGGATTGTCTTATAAAAGAAAATACATGCAATACCCAGAGACTCAACATCCCAGAACTCAAAGTGGTTGAGAGTGACTTCCCAACTGATGACGTTAGTAACACACACCTATCTATCCATCCACTCTTTATTTTAATCTAATTGTTTAATTTTCTGATTTTTCCTAATATTTTATTCTATTCTCTCCATCACAGTACAGTCCAGCAATTTGGAGAAATAGTTTTTACTCTAAGAGCCTGAGACCCGCCTGTTCAATTAAAAGTAAGTGAAAATTATTGTGTAATCCAGTCTCTGAATCTGGATTCTGCTCACTTCAACTCATTCAGTGTACATGTGGAGGTAACTGCAAGAACCATCAAAAGAATCCAAATCTAATTTAGAGTAATTTGTACTTAACTTCTATATTTGTCCAGTCACTCACTGCTGTTTCCAAACAGGTAGAGCAAAAACAGTTATTCTAACCACAATCAAAATAAAATACATTTTTTACAGTGTAAAAAATCATATTAAATATAGATAAAAAAATAATTAGTGTCTTTACATGATCTGGTTTTGCTCAAATCATAGTCTACTTTCTGTAATCTCATGCAGTCTTCTTATATTCTGTTTCAGTATAATCAGAATGTCTACTATCAATTATTATCATATATAGAGAGCACTGTGCAAAAGTCTTGACTACCCACTCATTTTATAACATTTCATTAGAAAAAAGGGATATAGGTGCAGTGATTTATTGAAGCCTACATGGAAATACAATTTATGGGGGGGGGGAGACAACAAGCTTGAAAGTCAGTTACTGGTATGATAGTTACCAGTATGAATTACTGGTATCACCTATATTCTTCAACCCAGCCTGAACTCTGCAGCAGCTTTCTTGTAATTTCTTAAGTAGTCTTCAGGAATAGTTCTCTAAGCACCTTGAAGGACATTACAAAGCTCTTCACTGGATGGAGGCTTCCTTTTGTTCCATTCTCTATCAAGATGAACGCACATTGCTTCAATAACGCTGAGGGCGGGGCTCTGGGGAGGCCCATCTATGACTGATGCTGTTCCACTGTGGCCTTTTTCTATCTAAGTATGGGTTTATTGCAGTGACAGTCTGTTTGGAATCATTGTTTTGCAGAAGTCGCATCCCAATCTGATGCTTTACAGATAGTATTATCTACTTTTCAAGATTCCCAACACCAGAGTTTGAGGCTCAAACGTAGCCCTAAACCCTGACCTCCTCCAAACATGCTGATGACCATTTGAGATAAAACTTTCCATTTGGATTCATCACTCCATAAGACCTGTTGCCACTGATTTTCATTGCAGTTCTTCCTTCCTCTGAAAATGGTTAGGTACAAAGACTGGACTGAAATTGAGTGAAAAAAAACACACAGCCAATGTCCAAACTTTCAGAAAGCCTGGACGACCTGTGTTCAAACCACAAGCAAAATATAAAACCATTAGCATAGTACTATATATACAGTGCCTGTGGATAAGCTCCCCAATGTGTGTGGCTTTGCTTTCGGGTCCTCCCAGTTTTCTTTATTTATATTCAAACCCCCTGCAGCTTCCTGCTGAAAAACTACTCAAAGGGAGAAAATCCTTAAGGCCTAGGGCACTTCCTGAACTGCAAACAACAGAGGGTCTAAACAGCGATCCCAGTTGCATCCGTTCTTGTGAATGGACTTACAAATCAGAGACTTTATTCAGCGCTCCACCAACCTGCCAGTCTGAGGGTGGTAGACGCTGTTCCGAACAGATTTAATGGGCAGTACTTCAGACTGACCATTAATGGTAACGGGCACTTTCGGAATGACTGGCTGGTTCAGGATGCCCCGTGGTTTGCCCAGAGTCAGTGTCAGACCACCTTGCATCACCACTAAGCCCAGCACAGACATCGCAATTCTTTACTGGTTATGAATGCACCCCTGCACGCTTCCCCATTAATCTGTTTCCAAAATTAAGAGGTGCATCCACAGCCTGCAGTCTATATGTTTTGCCCCTGTATTAATTAATTTCCACAGGGACTATAGGATATTTATGAGTGTCCCCAATTAAACACCTAATCTCCACACACTCCGATTACTGCAATGCCCCCGGGTGAACCAGGGTTTGGTGGGCCAGAGTACACCATAGCTGGGCGTGCACTGACACACTGTAAGTCTCTCCTGGACTAAGGAAGGGCCTGGTAACGTGGAACACTTTTTGCACCACCATCAGTGGGCACTCTCAGTGTCCCGGCCACCGACACCTCCAGCACCCCCTCCATGGAGGTGCATCTAATTTATGTGAGGACTCCTTCCAAGCACTTTGCAACCTGTTCTCTATTGTGTGCCTTTTCACTTGTTTCTTATTTATTCCTGCTGTTTTACTATTTATATCTAATTCCTGCACAACTGGTCTGGAGCATCCACACTTTCATTGTACATGTACAATGACAATAAAGGGCTATTCTATTCTATTCTATTCTATTCTATTCTATTCTATTCTATTCTATGCTATTCTAATGGTATCACAGCCATATTCTGTATAAAGGTAATCTGGTGACAAACTGCCCAGTATTACATCTGAGCTCATGTACATGTATCATCCTGTATTCTTCATATATGCTGTGCCATGCTGAACTATTCTGTGGCAGACATGCAGCACTGTTTGGTTAATTGGAGCATAGCCTGTTTACTTTCACACCAGTGACTCTTACCACAGGAGAGATCAGATGGAGAGAAGATGGAGGAGAGGACGATTTGCATTCTTGAATTTATTTATCTATGCAGCAGGGACAACACATATTAAAATTGCTGCGTTTAAATAAAACACGACTGATACCATAGAATATTAATAACCACTAATTTGCAGACCTTGTCCCTGGTTAGATTTTTAAGACACAACCTAACAATACAAATACAGAAACCAGTAGAGTAACTAACACAAAAATTATAGAACAACATCAACCAATACAGATGCAAACTTCAAAGAACAACAGTTAAGAAGGACAGTAGACTCATTTCAGTGGTCACAGATTTCCCTTTGTTTAAGTCATAATTTTGCCTTTGGATTAAAAACTATAAAATCAGTCAATGTTTTCATTTCTGGTGGTAGAATGCTTCAAATCTGTGGACCTTTATCTGTAAAAGAGGCCCAACCAAATATTTTCTTTACATTTAGGTGTTTTATAATTACCATTATCAGTTACTCTTGTTGGAAACTAAATGATGAGGGAAGAAAGTAGAAAACAGTGGGGTGAGTTAGGATATTTCAGCTCACAATGACACAATCCATTGTCCTGTAGCTTGATAGTTTTGAAAGTAATAAAATCTGACACACACAAAGATAAGAGAACATCCAGACGTCCACTGTCTGTGTGATTTTGTGAATAAATTATTTGTTTTTGTTCTTAGCAAAAGCTATGAACTCCATATATATAATAGGGTTAAAGCTGTATTAAGGTGTGGGATTCTGATTTTACTGTAATATACAGAAATGAACGCGGAATTCTTAGATTTTTCTCTGGAGTTCATAACTCTTGCGGGTTAGTGACCTACCAGCCAATCAGATAACAGTATTCCTTGTTGCTGTATTAATTTTTCCCCCACCTTACTGTATGTCAGTATGTTAGAAGCATTCGCCTGTCAATATAGTCCATCATAGGATAATCATCAACCGTATTTCCTACCTGTTGGCTGGTGTCAGAATCATCCCGTGGAGGAGCGGTGACCATCTTCAACCAAAATGCTTGTTTTTAATTTTTAAGAAACACGTCCTGTCAATCATTAGTCTCCGCCCGCCCCTCCCCCTTGATACACGCACACAACACAAAATCAGGGTAAAAAGTCTAAAAGTGAAAAAAAAAAAAGAACTGCAAATGAAAAAAGGGTTGAAACTGAAACTGAAAAAATTAATTTGAAGCAGGTGAAAAATTAAAAAAATTTAAAAAAAAATGCATGAAAGCAACCCATTCAATTCAATTAATTCATTTTTTTAAACTTTTTTTTTTTCATTTTTTTAAGTAGCAAAAGTTAGAATTTCAGTTTCAAATCACTTTTTCGACTGAATAAAACTTTTGAGTGTTTTTTTGTTTGTTTTTCTCAATGCTGCCCAGATATTCCCATGCACACACAGTACATTCCAGCAAATGCTTGTTTATCCCGTGGTCTGGAGACTCAGTCTTTTTAGCCTTTTCTCTTTCATCATCTCATTTTGAATGTCGTTTTTCATCACTTGCTTTATTTCATTCTCAGGTCTCCTGGATGCGGACTGGGAGCAGCAGATCAGGGACAGAGGAGCAGAGAGAGAGTGGGGAGGAGCTGCTGGAGAGAAAGACGGAGGAGGAAGGTGTGGCCTGCCTTGGTTACCAACAGCAACATCCCTGTCACTCACAGCCTCAAGCCCCACCCTTTCCCCTTCTACTTCCCCGTCCCCCTCCCCCCCAGGACAGAGGGGGAGTAGGCGGAGGGAGGGGGAGGTGGTAGCAGCGGATGCTGCAGAAGCAGTATCAGGAGCGAGAGGAGCATCGTTCATTCCTCTTCCCAGTCTCCCCCTCTTTTACTCCTCCGCTCAAGCTCCAACGGAGGAGGCAGCTGGCTGCGGAGGCTTACACAGGCGAGAGGCTCCCTTCCCTGGCTGCTGCCCTAGCCCGGGCCCCTTCCCCAGATCTGGATACACTGTTTCTCCCATGGAGCCTCTACCCACCCAGGGACAGACTCTAAGGCACTACACTGCCTCCCGACCAAGGCCACGACGCACACATACGCAACCCCCTTCCTCCAGGCCTCAGGTAAGAACACACATGCCAAAGACAGCGCAGACAAGCACGCACGCACACACATACTGTGAGGATGCATACAGAGCCATACATATAGAAGAATTTCAATGCAGAACGGACCCTTTTTTATTTACACATAGGCTGCGTACAGTGCATGGGCTTTATGAGGGCCTGGAATGTATGGTCATAAATTACAGCCACAGTAGAAAATAACCGTAACAGGATGCAGGAGCAGAAAGGTGAGAATTAGCAGGAAAGAAGGAGGATAGGGAGAAGGAGGGGGAATCTGTCTATCTGTGTAGCTAGCTATCTGTCTGTCTGTCTATCTGTCTGTCTGTCTAGCGCTTATGCTTGTAATTTCTGTTTCTTGTAGTAATAATGGTAGCCATCTTTATCTTTGCATTCTCTCCCCCCACGTAGTTGTGCACAGTGTGTGTGGGAGAACAGGCCCATAGGTTTTGGGAGTGGTGTTCCCTGGGTTGTTCCCAATGCTCTCTCTCTCTCTCTCTCTCTCTCTCTCACTCTCTCTGTCACTCGGTGTGTGTGTGTGTGTGTGTGTGTGTGTGTGTGTGTGTGTGTGTGTCTGTCTTGGGAATGCTTTCACTAAGTCAATTATTCATGTTTTCACATTAGTGGGGGTCTTTCTCTGTTACTAAGTGCAAAGAAAAGGGGGATTCTCTTCATCTGATGTGACCTTATTTGTATGAATTGTGTCTTCTTTTGTTCCTTTTTTTTTTTTTAACTTTATACGAAGCTGCACATGGGCTGTTTTGTAGATATCATTGGAAAATGGTGGGTTTTTTTGTTTTGTTTTTTTTACAATATTATTGGTTTTGTAAAGCTATTTTCACTCATGCATTGCAGCTCTGAACAATGTTAGAGATTATTCCAAGGAAAAAAAAATGCAACTGGTCCAACACGTGTGGATTGGAAATCTCCAGCAATTTAGTGTGCCAGGTCCCAGAGTACAAGTCAGTGTGATAGCTAGTTAAAAGGCTGATTAATTGACAGCTTATTTCAGCAGATGCTGGCAGAACTACTAGTCATTACTGGTATCAGCTTACCAGCTTTAGTAATTCTAAAACTACTTAAGTGGCTTGAACACGATGCGATATTTTCTAATTGAAAAGCAAGAATAAAGAATTTCTGTAGTTATCGTCCATTATGTGGTTACTGGGCACTGTTTTCAATCATGTGGATGCCATGTTTGCCAGTTATTTTGGTAGCTTGGACTCTTGATGTCAATGGAAAATTGTATTTAGTAGTCAGTATAATCTTTTAGTGATATAAGTTTGCATATGGTAGAATACTGCATGTAGTTATTTGTATTAGGAAATATTCAACCATGTATACTTAGAGGCATATAATTAATTGTGTGTGATCTCTAACAGGCTGCAGGCTTGGGGTGCATCCCAGGAATGCACCCCCACGTCTGGGAGCATGAGAGCTCATACCTTGTTTTATTGTTTTACGGCAGGATTAACGTAGCTATGTCTGTTTTAGTTTAAGTGCTTCTTTACATATAGATGAACTGCTGGACTTCCTCACCATGTTATCTAGGGTGGGGGAGACTACCCCCTTTCCTGACCAAGGATGTACCTTTTGTGCTCTCATGACCCTTTGATCAGCAGGACACACACACACACACACACACACACACACACACACACACACACACACACACACACACACACACACACACCTACTGAAGTATAAATAAAGATTGGGGCAGTTTCTTAGTGCGAGTCTCAGTCTGGAGGCTGCCCTTGCTAGCAAGAAGTTCTGTGTGTTTCTCTTCTCTGAGTCTTTACTGAAGAAGTGTTTTAGAATATTTTCCCTAACACTTGATGAGTCAGTAATTTATAGTAGTTAGTCATTTGCAGGAAAATGATATAGCAAACATCACAAATTCACTGGATCTGTTTTTAATCACTCGAATGTCTTCTAGTTTTTCAAAATGGGATTGCTCTTGTATTATCTTAAGAATAAACAACAGAACTGCATTTTATGCATTTTCAATAATTAATCTGTTATTTATTTAGTACCAATTCACATCACAGAAAATTTAACATAGTACGGTCAAGACAACAGCATTAAACAGAGAAATCCAATGATGCTCTGTGAGGAAGCAGGTGGCAACTCGAGAGAGGGCAGCTACAGAGAGGATGAAGCACAAACTACAGTGTACACATGCATGAGGAGTGGATGATAAAAGAGTAGGGGAGAGATGCGCAGTGCATCTTGGGAGAGCTTTAGGTCTAACTGAGGGGTTACTGGAGGTATCCCTGTTTTTATATCAAAAATTTCCAAACCGAGGTTGTCTGTCTCCCAAACCAAACGGAGGCTTTGGGAAACAAACAGTGGAAAGGAAGGAAAGGAAAGGAAAGGAAAGGAAGGAGGAAATCTGAAGGCCCTATCTCCTTTTCTACTTTTGCAAAGCTAGAAACAACAAGCAAGGCTGCACTCTGAGAGCAAAGTGCTCTATTGGGATAATGTGGTACTATGAGCTCTTTAATGTATGATGGAGCTTGGTCATTAAGAGCTTAGTATGTGAGGAGAAGGATTTTGAATTCTTATTTTTACAGGAAGCTAATGTAGACTGTGACGTGTTCTGTTAGTACTCTCACTGCAGCATTTTGGATGGTCTCTGTTCAGAGACATATAGCGCATCCTAGTTATAAAAATGAAATAATTTAGCCTAAAAACACAAAGTATTTTTAGCATCATTCTGTGACAGAATACTTCTTATTTTGACAATATTGCTGTTGACAGATGGTAGTCCCGGAGGCCGTCCTTTCTGTCCGAGTAAGTGAAAACCCCCCAGAAACTGTATACTTCCCCAGAGCAGTGCTGGATGCCCAGGTGATGCCATATAAAATAAAATATATTCTTATTGTGGCCCCATTTGAGCCATTTTTTTTGTTTTTGTCTTAATTCACACATCAAAAATTAAAGGTCACCAAAATGTTGTGATCAGATAGCTCAAAATGATGTTAAAGCTGAAAGTTTTTAAACTTTTCCCTCCAACCAGGCTGAACCGATTTAATCTGGCACTGTGAAAACAAAACTACAGTAATGCTACAAAGTAAGCCTTGATTTTTCATTTCAATCCAGTCACAATGAGAACAGTTAGGGCAGCAAGTGTGTCAAAAACATTATGTCCAGATCTGAGAGTTTTTTGTTTTGTTGTTGTTCACTGTCCATATAACTCTCCCCATTTCTTTTGTTTATTAGTCAGGTTTTTAAAGTAATTTTTTAATAGTAACATAATTAATCACTAATTTGCCTTCACTCTCCAAAGTAACTTTTACTGACATTGTACTTAAACTGTTTTGTCAGTTGTTTGTTTTGTGTTAGTAGAAGATCTGGTTTTTCCCAGATATTTTACACCTGGATAATGAATCCTGTTGTCTGTATGTTTAGTAATTTATTTCTATTTTTTAAATTTGCACACATTAACACAATAATAAAAAATAAATCAGTTAGCTAGTATTTATTTTGAAAATGTAGCACATGCTATTTAATTAATTCATTCAGATGAATTTCAACTGATTCCAGTGAATTGCCTGAAATTTACAGTCTGAGATTAAATAGAAAAAGACTTTTTGGATAACAAAAAGAGTCTTCTTCCAGCTATATGAAGTGAAAAGCTCTCCTGCTATGTAGTGTACCATATGCCAGTTTGCTAAGAGGTGGCAAAAATGTAGGCTAGTATAAATAACATCTGAAAAGTTAGCAAAAATAAAAAACATAAAAATCTATCTTTCTATCTATATATATGCGTGTATGTGTGTGTGTGTGAAGCTGCATACCTGACGATGTTTAAGATTACCTGAAACATCCTGGTCCAGCCAAGCCTAAAGGTTATAGTTATATCCTATAACTATAACGTTTGGTAAAGGTTATAGTTATATCCTATAACTATAACCTTTACCAAACGTTTTAAGCCTAATCTTTAAAGTAGAGAGCGTGTCTGTGTCTTGATTCCCAACCAGGAGCTGGTTCAACAGAATAGGTTCTGATAGCTCTGCCTCCCATTCTTGTTCTGGAAAGTGTAGGAACCACAAGCCTGTATTCTCAGAGTGAAGTGTTAGGAGAAGACTTTTAACTTCCTTCTCCTCACATACCTGCAATATGTTTGTGGACCATAACAACTATAACAGGTGGACCTAACGTTTGAAAAGCAAAGACAAACAGTGGAAGTGCCCAAAACCTGTGGGAAAATGGTAATTGACTCCCTTATGTTGTAACCACAGTGAACACTTTCTTGATAAGCTTGATGCTCCATTCATTATGACCCAAAACTAGCAGTTAAGTGCATTTTGTAAGTTATTCTATTCTAAGTCAGTCAAAATATTTTGTCTTTCAAAATGGGCTCTTTACAATCTCTATCTCTTTGGAATTGATTTTACCCAGTGACTGTCAGCAAGCTTGAGAAGCCATTTGTTAATCAATTAGGGAACAAGCATTTTTCCCTAGTGACCACAGGTTGCCAGGGAGTCACCAACCAGTCTCTAGGCCTGTGGAACTGAGGCCTAAGGTTTTGTATTTGAGGCGCCTCTCTGCTGCTAACATCATTATCAACATCAGTATATTATGGTATTTTATAGAAAAGAGTAAATATTGCCCAGTACACACTGTTTACTGTAATATCAGTATAATTTTAATGGGAAACGATGTGCTGCTATTCGGTTTGACTGTTTTCTTACAGGAATTTGTTTTCTGTATTCTGTCAGACAGCTTTTCTAGCTCATCTTGAGCCTGTGGGGATAGGCTTAGCTATTTACAGATACAGGACATGCATTTGATATTATATTGTCTTTCTTGCCTTTGACAAATTTTATATTTGTGGCAGCACGTATAGTAAAGTATTTTTATTTTAGGATTATGATTTTGATACACCATCTGCCTCAGAATAATGGACTGATGCTGTTAGTAAAAGAAAAGGTATTTTTGTTGCATAACAAAATCTCTTTGTGCAGCTAGAAGCATCTGTCTTACACAGGTTCTCAATATCATCATGCTCAAGTGATTCAGCATAAAACACTTATTAAACCATGAAGAAGTGACACAGTTCCAAAGTCTATTCAGGAGCCAAAATGAGGTCCTGTGTACTATAACCATTATTGACAGCATTATTGCTGCTTACACCCTAGATCCCCATCATCCATGATGGTCCTAAGGTCAGTCCTTGAAGGCAAATATCTGGGGGTTAAAACCAGGTCCTACCAGTTTTTACTACCAATGTCCTACTAGTTTGTTTGTCTTGGAGACAAATTGCATCAATGCAAGTACTGTCTCCATAACAATGGGAGTTATTAAGTTATTTTTATGAAGATAATTGTTAAGTAAGTATGATAACAGATGGCTAGGACACAAGGCATAGAAGGATCTGGCACATGGAAGACCTCCCACTGTACTGTATATTGGTAGCAGAGAGGTAGAAGCATGTCAGTTGATCCAGAAATGTCACAACACGGCTGTAGGCCGATAGCAAAACTGGACTCAAATGCAGAGAACCACAGCAGAGATGGCAAGAATAGTTTACAGTGTTTATTGAAAAAGCAGAGACTAGTACGTGGCAAAGTGAGACATGGATTAGACAGGAGCGTGGCGTGGGTGGCGTAGTAGCGTGGCCGTGGGTCAATAAGGGAAAACTGGGAATTTACAGGATCAACTGAAGCAAAGCAGGCACATCTGAGAAAAGAGGGGAAGGGGGTTAGGATGATGGTGGAGTGAAGGATGCTTGGAGAAGGTGAGTATTAGTGGTATAGCTTACTTGTAGCCAGGGTGGAGTTTGGCTTTGAGGAAAAGGCGGCGAGAATCCAGGTGAGTAATGGTAAAGGCTGACCTGAGTTCCACTGCATTTGAGATGGTGAGAGATGGCTGGAGGGCAGGCATGTGAGGTTCAGAGAACGTTCCAGAATGGAGAGGTTTTCCAAGAAGAACTGGAGCTGAAGGAAACTGGCATGGAAGGTCCAGGTGAACTGTGGCACAGGAAAACAAGGTAAACAAAAAACAAGAGACAAGAGCATGGAACTTGGAGCAGATTACCAAAGTTGACGAAGTGGCAGTGAAGGAGAGTCTGTGTCTAAATCTAAATCCTCAACCTGAGTACCAGCTCCAGGTGTGTGGGACTACAGGAGAGATGATGGCTCCGTCCAGGGGTGGAGACCAAGGAAACTCAGAAGCCTCATGGAATTTTCCAGCCATTCCCCCAGATCATGACAAGGAAGGTGGCAAAGTGATTTAGGACAAGAGTGGTACCTTTGGAAAATCTGTATTATCATATTATTATTGTCAGGTGCATATTATCCACTGAAATGCACCTATCAAATAAAGCAAGGAGGGAATTTGGAGGTAAAAACGAGCCCACTCAAGAGGTTTGGAATAAACTGTGTATAAAAAAGAGAGAGAGAGAGCTTTTGTGGCAGACTGGCAGTGTACCATTATAGTACCGCGCTAGCAGGGAGTACAATGAGACAGGTGGCTTAAAAGAAGTGGCAACAAATGAAAGAAAGGATCATTATTTTTCTCTGGCTGATAAGAAAAAATGGATAGAGATAAATGATACTTTTGCCCAGGAAAACCTTCCTTTGTAATGGCTTTGGAACGCTTATATATTATTCCAGGCATAATTGTAGGCTCGCAATTTCGATTTAGTTTGCAGTTTGGGCATCGTTTGGTGAATACAGCTACCACGTTGACAGCTCAGTCTTTTTTCTACTTGATCTTAAGCATTTTTGAAATTCAGTCCATAAAAGATTTTCCTTTTAATAATGTGTCCATTGTTGAGTGCGGGTGAGAGTTGCTGTGTGAATGTATGTGAGAATAGGTTAATGGGATGTAGTTGGAAACGCACTTTGAGTGTTCAGTAAGATTAGAAGCATGAAATATAAGTACAAGTCTGTTTATTTATGCACAGACTTCTCCATAATCTACATTTCCACACATAATTATCACTAAGAGATTCCAAGGAACAGTTTTGCTCTAGAGAGTATGGCACGAAAATAGCTTTGCTGTTGTTTACGATGAATGTTGTTATTATGTAGGTGCAGTGTTGGGAAGCATAGGGGCTGTAAGGGCACTCACTTTAAAAGTGCCCTTACTTTAAAGGGCACTTTTAAAGTAAGGGCCCTTATAAACGACCTTGAATGCTGTGTTATCAAGGACATAGTTCTTGTCTGATATTGCTCTTAGTTAACACACAGGTGCTCTTTTTTTTGCTCCTGACTGATAGCTCCATATTCAGTATCCTTAGTCCAGTATAGCCACGATCCCTCTTCTACACAAGTCCAAACCATCTCAGCTGTGCCTTTGTCTCCAAAATGCTCAGCCTGAGCTGTCTTTCTGATGTACTCATTTGTAATCCTGTCTCCTGGTCACTCCCAATGAATACTTAAGCGTCTTCACCTCTGCCACCTCCAGATATGCCTGCTGTGTTTTTGTTAGTGCCACTGTCTTCAAGCAATATATCATAGCATGTGAACATTACCTTTCACTCTTGCTGCTATCTTTCTCTCACAAATCGCCCCTGACACTTGTCTCCGCTCATGCTACCCTGCCTGCACTCTCTTCTTCACTTCTCCTGTCCCCTGTCCATTGCTTGTCCACTTGTTTAAACTCATTCACCTTCACTACCTTCATCACTCCTACTACTTGCATCTTCACGTGGAAAGCTGACCTCCGGTGATAGGATTACAGCTAAAAACTAGCCCAAGGTGTTGCAAAAGTGAAAAAAAAACAATCACTTCTTAGGTCAGATGATCCTAGCTGTTCCTAGTTAACTGTTCCTCATTGCAATAGGAAAGTGGACATTATCTGTTTGAGCCTAACAGCTGTGTAGAGGAAGGGAAGTTAGCAAACTCAGCTTTAAAAACAACAACAGTTTTTATTTCCACTCTTTCTTTATTCTCCCTGTAAATAGGGTCAAGGTCACACCAAATGCCAAAATCAGTAAAAAACCACACATTTTTATAGATGGTCTTCAAACTTCACAACAATACACTTTGGGGGACACGAGGACCCAGGTTGGTTAATCATTTGACTTTCATCTTCATTGTTAATGCCCAAAGTCAAAGTTGTCCTTGAAAAACCATATTGAGTAATATATCATATGAAAGGGCATGGCGAGAGCTGTATTACACACTTTTTATTTTTTCAATGCGACTCCCTATGACATCACAATAATGCCATAAAGTCTGACAAAAATCACACATTCAACTTCACCTACAATTAGGGAGTACACGGCAACGAACAAAGCGAGATCCAGACTGTATATACACAGAAGTTTATTTAAGGATAATGGACACACCGGGGGAACACAGCTGAACAGAATTATAATTAGAAAAACTGAACATCACACACATGAGACAAGAGACTATCAAAAGAAAACAAGAAGTAACACACACTGAGACTCAGTTTAAGACATGAACTTGAGACTGAGACATGGAGACGTGACAGACTGGGCAGAACAGAGGGATGAACACAGGGACAGGACTACAGAGGTATTAATTAGACCAGACAGGGAACATAGACAGAGACAGAACACAGAGAGACATGACAGATATGGGGATATGACTGGAGACAGAAAGGATAATACAACATGAGGGCACTCACATAATAACATCAAGAAATCTAAATTAGAAATAGAAATAATGAAAACTCAGCGGCGCTGGGAAAAACAGAGCTCAAGATTAACTAATACAGAAAACTAATGAAAATCCCTTATTTTCAAAACAAAGAATGTTTATGTTTAACCTGAATAGCGAAAGACGGCGGTGGGTTTGAAAATGATTTGCCGGGAGTCCGGTGTTCTCACGGGCTCTAGTGTGCCTTGAACCCTAGCTAGCTATCGAGCTGGTGGGTAACAGACGTCTCCGAAAATGTCGGAGCGCTTTTAAAAATATGTGGTGTCTTGATAAGCTGAGCAGATATTTGAAGTTTACACAGCTACATTCTTGCCTGAAAATATGTTAAACGTTTATTTTGTGACCCATAAAGAATAATAAGAGTAATATTAAAGCTAACTAGCTGCTGCCATTGTTGGAAACGGAGCTGGGCCGTGCTATGAATTCTGGGATAGGTTGGGCCACGAAGTATACACCCGACCCATCCTTCAAATCTGGGGAAATGAAGGGCGCATTTGTCGGAATCTTCGAATTTGGACAGTCTTCGTCGTGTCGCTGTAACGTAATTGGCCTACAAATGCGATCACAGGACGATGCGGTTCCTGAATTTGGACACAGCTACGATACCGGACACAGCTTCTTCTTCTTCGGGGTTTAACGGCAGCTGGCATCCTTGTACATGCAGTGCTGCCATCTTCTGTTTCAGTCCGTTATTACACTCTTAAATCCTACTAATCCTGCATCTTTTGGGATCTTACAAAGCTTCAAACGACACGTCGACTATTAAATTAGTTTTCGACGATTTTGATAGTCGACGTAATCGTGACTAGTCGACTAATCGTGGCAGCCCTAGTAGGTACTAATGGAAAAGGGGCTTAAAGCGCCCTCTGCTTCCAGATTTCATTGGAACAGGACTGTTGGAGACCCTTACCAAAGTCCCTGATGAAACAACGATTAAAATTTGCAATTTCCAGGAATCTTTGCAACCATTTTTTTGGGGGATGAGAATGTCTTCCATTCATCTCTCTCTTTGAAGTGGACCACTATGTGCTATGGAGATCCAGCCTGTAAAGATGGTGGCTCTTGTTGCAGCTCAAAAGCAGAAGAAAAAAATGTCAAAGGGTAGCTGCTTTATGGTTATCTGATTCAAATCTCTGAAATCTGTATAGTGACGGAGGGTCTCGGCCTTGTTCTCCACAAAGAAGAGTCCAGCTTCAAGGGAAAGACAATAGATGGATTATTCCTGCTGCCAAGGAGTCATAAATGTAATTCTCCATTTCCTTTCATTCGGCCTTTGAGAGGCTGTAGACGCGACTAGTAGGTAAAGTTAAGTGCTAGGTCATTTTAGAAGACCTACCCAAGGTAAATGGATGGAACAGTGAATAGGTCAAGAGTCTGAAACTTGACCCTAGGAGACACTTCACCTGTGGGAGAAGGAGATTGTAGACACATGTCATGGGAGTGGAGACTTGATTACTTTTTGAGATGCCCAGTGAATTAGGAGATTGTGTTTTAGCCAAGAACCAACAGAGTCTCAAAAGCATCAAAAATATCCAAACATACATACTCCATGTGATTGCTGGAGAGGATTAGGCATACAGGAATCCACAGTCTAGGGGGAGATTGATCAGCTGTCACCTCAGCCACCAGGTTATTGTGTCTCATTCAGTCACTTCCAGGAAGCCACTTCTGGCAGGGAATTTGATAGTATTTATTAGGGCTGCACGATTTTGCATAAAATGAGAATCACGATTTTTTGGCTTAGAATTGAGATCACGATTCTCTCACGATTTTCTTTTCCAGTATAAATATTTATTGCACTTATTAACTGCACATCAACTTCGTAACAGTTGAGACTGAACATAAAAACAATAAATAAACATAAAAACAACAAATGTCTCAGTTTTGTTGTTGCCGCAAAATGTTGTACTGCTTGAAATTCCGTCTCCACCGTTGCTCGACACTGCGTGCATAGAGCAGGTAGTGCAACAATAGAAAAATAGTTGTGGGACGGCACTGTGTAGCGTGTGTCTAGGGTGTTGATCATTTTCCTAAATGAAGCGCTGTATAAGGTTCCCGTTATTGATGTTTGGGTGGTTGACAGGGACGGATTTTCTCCTGTCACTTTCTCGTCATCCCTGACGTGCTCTCCGTTGTTTTTTCCCTGCTAATTTTAGCATCACACGGCACAGCTTCTGTATCACGTGGTATAAGGCTCCGCCCTTGTCATTTGTTGAGCAGGAAGAGTGAGCGCTTGTTTTCATGCAGATTACGTCCCGGATCAAAATGCGGTACAATCGTCGTCGTCTTTTTTTTTTTTTTTTTTTTTTTTTTTTTTTTTAATCGTTGTCATTTGGAAATGAGATCGCACATAAGTATGAATCGAGATCGCGATTTTCTAACGATTAATCGTGCAGCCCTAGTATTTATCCAACTCACTGGATTTTAGCTGTTGGGATAGATTTCTCAAGCTGTTTTGTGGGAGGAGGTGGAGGCATGCAAAGCTGGAGGGGAGGGGGCAAAGACAAATGAGCAGAAACTGGTTTACCATTACATGTCCATGTTCTTTTTGGGTGAGGGTGTGCCACCCCACGTCCTCCCTCTGGACACACCCCAGCACTACATTAAGCTACTATTAGCCAAAATGCTACTTTTCAGCTTTGTTGTTAGGCAGTGAATTATGCTTCGATTGTAACAGTGTAGCTTATAGGTCTAAAAAATTTTCATTGAAATCCAGCTGCTTTTCTGTTGTACTCGTGCAGCACAACTAACGGGAGTGTATTTTTTATAAGGTAATCCTTTGTTATGTGCTGCCACATGTACAATGTACAGAAAGAACAATGTTAAATTAAATTTTCAACATGGAAGGGATTAGAAAAATACTTTGTTTTAACACTGCTGCAATCCTACTATTGTAAGTATTTTTTTGTGCAGAGTGGGCTTGACCTAGTTAGAATTTGAGCTGTCCTGAAGTGCAGCTTGTTATTGCACAGTTCACAGCAAATGTATGAACAGTCTATTTCAAAACTCAACAGAATAGCTGAAATGTGTGGAGTGAATAGTCATGTTAGATTACAATAGGAATGCACAGTGATTCCATAGTTGTATTTTAATCAAGACTACATGAACTGTAATAAAGTTAGAATATATGGGAAATTAAAAGAATGCATTTCAAGACTGTTGAATAGGATGAGGAACTTACAGCAGTGTGCTAATTAACTGAATGTTTCTTTAAGACACAGTACTTTCATTTCATACAACATGGTAAGATTTCCCTTTATAATCCTTATAATTACAGTAACAATATCAAAGTAGGAGGAACAGAAGCTCTTTGCAAAATTATACTCTTTTACTTTGAATGACCAGGTAAGAAATTAATGCAGAGTTAAAAGGTGAATAAAAGGAGAAAGAAGGGACTAGGACATGATACGAATTCAGGGACCTACACACAGGAAAAGAAAAGTAGCAATATGGGACCTATAATTGACATGGAATGGCAATGAAATTTAGTGACTAATAGCAATGACAAAGGAGTTCGGTTGATATGGAGTTTAATTTAACTCAATTTTGAGGCGATGTTTTGATACGACTTCTATCAGAGAGAAGAAAACCTTTGATTGAATATGACAGTGTGGTAAATACAGTACATGGTCACCTACATGACAATGCACAATGAACAAATCTCTTACATGTGGCTCACAATGAACAGCATTTCTCAGTCTGGCTTCATCATACTCCAGATAAATTCACTTCACCCTTTAGCTAGACTTTGAAACAAACAGGTGATGATCTGATTGGTTTATGGGAAAACTGAAGATTTTAAAAAATAATTTAAAGAGCAGAATAACCCTTGATTGTCAAACTGCATGTACAGTGAAATTGTGGAAATTGGGCAGTGTTTCCAGAAGCGCGACAATACCGGGTTGATGCGTGGAGCGAACGGAAGAAGTGTTTAATACGCTGCCCTCGAACTGGCGCCTATCAGATATTACAGTGATAAGAACACTTGATCTTAGCCAAAAGGCTGACAACTGATAAAAGCTGCAAAAGTATACAAAAAGAGATACATTCGATGTTCATTGTTTCCAGTGTTTGTTTTTTTGGGGTTCTTTTTGTCATTTAATTCAAAATGTAAGCTTTTATATAGTCTATAGTAATTCCACAGAAAGTCAGCACCGTTGACAGATGGCAAGCCCTGCTGGAAGTCAGTATGTCCATAAAGCTTGTCAGCAGATGGGAGCATGAAGTGGTCTAAATATCCTGGTAGATAGTTGTGTTGATTTTGGATATAAAAACAGTATTGACCAACCACCACCAACACCAGCAGACAACATTACACTGAACTTAAAACCTCTTGGATTCGGTGCCTCTCCACTCTTATTCCACACTCTAGCAGCATGATTTCTAAGTCAAGCCCAGGTAAAGATGCTTCTCATGTTGCCTGTGGTTCAGGAGCGGCCTGATACTTGGATTGTAACAGTTGTAACAACTTTCCTAAAGACATCTGTGCATAGATGCTCTTGATGCTCTGACAGCAGCCTTAGTCCACTACTTGTGAAGCTCTCCCACACACACTCACATCAATACTAATGTTCAATTTAGAATCACGACCCAGTGACCCACAGTCCAGTGATACGCAGGCCTGTCCTGCATGTCACTGGACTGTAAGAGAAACTTAGAACGTGAAGGTTTGAACGAAGAGGCAACTATGCTAAGCCCGCTCGCTGTCCGCTCCACCCCAGGCTCTGTGTGTCTGCATTTAGTGGTCAGATGGAGGCAGTGTACAGATTATGTGCAACAACCAGTCTGTGGAAAGTCCACATGAAAGATACGGCTTGACATTCCTAGTATTTGTTAGCTTACTTCATTTCTAACAGAAAATGTGTTTGTTTGTTTTTTAGCCAACACATTATCGGTGTGCCCCTAGGTGGCAACAAAAATGATCCTTTTTTTTACAAGGCTTCAAATCCCTGGTGTCTGTCTGACAGTGAGGAGAATGAAAATGCAAGCACAGCTACACACAATGCATGGTTTGCATACTGTACATTATATTGTATTGCTTACAGGAGGCGGTGTCAAAGGTGGAGAATGAAGCTAGTGAGGAGATGGGCAGAGTGGATGAAGGAGTGGAGGAGTTCTTCACCAAAAAAATCATCCCTGACTATGCACTGTGAGTTGACCTAACACACACACACACACACACACACACACACACACACACACACACACACACACACACACACACACACACACACATGCACAAGGAATGCATTACTCTTCACCAATTATTAACTTGAATTTAAAATTGAACTACTTAATTTTCAGCAGTATATCGCAGTATATCGTATACTGTCAAGTAGTTGAAATTTACTATTGCTGAAAAATTAATATAGTTAATTTGGCTATTACCAAAATGCAGTGCTCAACTGGAGTTATGATGATGATGATCAGGATAAATGAGTAGAGATCAAAGAAAGTCAACCAGATGAAATACACAATTATGCTACAAGATTTTTAAGAAAAAATGTAGTTATTCCTCGAGCCAAAACTAATTTTTTGAAACTCTCTGTTTCAAATTTAGATCATCTTTTAAGTGTAACAAACTGCTTTATGCAATTAGAGAACTAGCTACTATTCATAATAAAAAAAATTAAAAGTCCATTTACACAGTTTTGAATTATTGTAAATATTGTAAGAGGGCAATGCTGTGACCTGTTTTTGATTCGTCTGTATTGTGCCTCAATGTTATTGATATTTGCATGCTGATATTTTTACAATTGTAAAACCTTACTGTGGATGTAAGAGCCAAATCATGTGGACATCTTTACATCTGCTTTATTGTGTAATGTTTTATTAGATTATACTTGATGACTTGGACCCCAGGAAGACTAGCAACCACTACTGTGGAAGCCTATGGGCTTCCTTATATATAATTAAATACACAAATAAATACATTGACCTGAGTCAGATACAAACATACAACCATGCATATACACACACAACATTTCACACACACAATATTTGTACATGAATACCAGACACCACATGTGATGACTGAGGTGTACACACAGTTTTCTCGAGCTGAATGAAAGGATAAGGAGGAGATTAAATAAAGGTTATTATGACAACCTGAGGTTATTAGATTTATGACAGTTTTCCTTATTGTGTTGTTTTTTCAGTCAGCAAATTTCAACAAGAAAATTAGTATTAAACAGACTGTAAACTGAATTTCAAAAATGTAAATTCTCCAAATCTTTAAATTCTCTATATTGACATTCTAGGTAATATATTCCTAAGTCATATAGCTGGCTTACAGGTACAGATGATCAGTGACCCTATAAATGTTATAAGCTGCACCCTAACAGCTCTTTAGTCTGCATGAAGTGCTGCTCCTTGAGCTTGGACTAATGCTGCCAACGTTGTTTTTTTTCCCTATTACTCACACTAGGCACCCACTGCACACAGTATTGTCATAACATCACAAAGTTAAATGTTTTTAAAGCTGTTTTCAGGACTATACCTTCCATGATCCCCTCCACTTCACAATATCATCAAACGATGTCTTTTGCAATTGTTTTGATTAGATCATTGGTATTTAAATTCTAGAAACACTAAGTGTGAGGACAACCTGTCAGAAAAGAGAAAAGAGGAAAAAACTCCCTTTGAATCCCAAGACAGGGAACTATGGCTGTTTATTTTTCATCCGTTGATAATCTCAAACCTGACTCAGTAGAGATTTTGTTCTACTACAGAGATGACATATAATTACAATGTTGTAACACAGAAAATATTCATCTGACTCCCATACGAACACTATGGGCAGTAATGACGAAGTCATAGTGTAAGCACACGTGATTAGAATACAATGACAGGCATCTCTCCCTTGGACCATTTTGATCCCTAGTCGAGCACATTTCATCCAACATCCATACTTTTGATGACATTGTCTTAACCCAGTCATGAGGATTGTATCAGATCTTATTCAGATATATTTTTGTGAAATGAAACTCGTGTAACTGGCAGGTGCAAAGAGAAATATGTGACCTAACAAATAGAGCAGGGCGATATGGCCAAAAATATTTATCACGATATATATTTGAAAATTTGCGATAACGATATAACCGACGATATAATTGATGCGAGACAAAATACAACTCCACAACATTACTAGCGCAAAAAGACAACCTTCCATTTATTTTCACTTAAACAAGAAGCTGGTTTTTATGTACATTAAAGCTTTATAAAAATGTAACAGTGCAAATGCAAATTCCTTGCTGAAAGTTTAACCAAAAGGCATTTCCAGTAGAAATGGGCTGACATATCCTGAGCATAACCATGTATAATATCCACTGAAGTTAAAAAGAGGTGCTTTGCAACATTAAACTGCAGTGTGCAGTACGCATTTTTCGGACCATAAGGTGCACGGGATTATAAGGCACATTAAGCGAAACAAAGCAGTCAGATAAATCAAACTTTATTAAACTCATTCTTCTTGCTTCCTCCACTTCTGTACCATTGATTCATTAATGTTGAATTCTCTGGCAGCTGCTCTATTCCCATGTTGTTGCAGTATATTAATGACTAACCTCGTATTGTGGATGGATTATCTCAGTTGTTCTCCTGACTGAAGTTTGGTCCGTTTACAGCATCCTGCCATGCGATTGCATTTGTCTCTAACCATGAGGAACCTTCACGTTAACTTTTATAAGTGTAAAAGTGTTAGTGTTCGTCCTCCAGCTTCACTGTTTATGTTATGCTAACATAGCTGTGTCGCTAGCGATCACGTAGCACATCATTATATACCAGCTAGCCCAACTTCAGTAACCCTACAAACGTCACTGCTGTTTAGTTTCCTCTCTTCATTTATGTTGGAAGTGATAGCAGAGCTGTACGTTTGATTTTTTTCAGAAATCTCTCAGTCAGAACATGCAATATCATGCTTAGGTAACTAGCGAAACTAGCGAGCTAACTTCCGCTAGCTTCCTGCTAACTTCTAACTCCGTTAAATGTAATAACTTTTGTTTTCATGGATGCCTGGAAGTTAAACTTTATAGTTACACCTGGTAAAGCAGCAATGCTGATCGTTTTATTAAAGATGAAAGAATTTAGACAGTTTTTAACTCTAAGTGATGCTGCAGTGTTGTTTGACCTGAAGCATACGGAGTTTAGGACCCAGATTACTCCCAGATTTAAGAGCATCTTAGTCCGACAAATATGACAATAACGACGGCCGCTTGCATGTTCTGCAAAAAATGTGCTTTGTTGTGTATCTGACAGACAAACACCAAACCAGTTCCACATCACGGAAGTTGCACCGTTTTTACAAACCAATTCTGGTTCATCTGTTTCACTCAACAATCGGCCATGTGCGTATGAAAACAAAGGCACCGCGCATGCGCGTTTTACTCCCATTCTATCGCGATATTTCATTTTCCTATCGTTGCCTAACATTATACCGGTATTACCGTGAACGGTATAATATGGCCCAGCTCTACTAACAAAGTAAAACAGGAAGTAACTTTCTAAACATATTCTCAGAAACTTGACACAAAGGAACACTAAGAAGGCAAGGAAAACAAATCAGTTCAGTTCACTTTGATTCCTAAAGCACCAAATCCTAATAACAGTGGCCTCAAGGCGCTTTGTATTGTAAAGTAAAGACCCTAGAATAATAAAGAGAAACCCCAGCAATCGGACGACCCCCTAAGAGCAAGTACTTGCGGGAAGGAAAAACTCTCTCTCAACAGGAAGGAACCTCCAGCAGACCCAGGCTCAGGGAGGGCAACCATCCGGCATTACCAGATAAGGTTAGGTTTAAGGGTATGCTTGGCTCAAAAGCTCAAAAGATGGTTTTCAGGGAATATTGTTAAATGTTCTGTTTCAATACCATATGTCAGAACAAGATCTAGACTGTGATTAAAGTGGTGGGTGGGTTTATTTTACATTTTGAGAGAATCAAATTAAGTCTAATAATAGATTAAATGTTGTGTTGAGGCTGTCATTTTTACATCTACATGGTATTAAAATCCCCCACAATAATTATTTTATAGATGAGCACTAAATGAAATAAAAAGTCTAAGAGATCAGATAGACCCACTGACTCTGAGTAAGGACCAGGTGGACGATAGTTAACAGCAAATAAGTTTTCCAGTTTTAGGTTATCCAGCTAGGGTTGATAAGGCTAAGCGTCGGTCTTTTAAATGAAATAAAACTTTCTGGGTCTTTGGTTGGTTAATAAGATGGAGTGAAGGAAACTCTGTTATATTCAGAGAGTTTCTCACCGCCCCCTCGGCCTGTGCTTCGAGGTTTCTGATGGTTAGAATGACCCGGGGGTGTGGATTCATTTAAATTAACATAATCATCCTGCTTTAACCAGGTTTCTGTAAGGCAGAGTAAATCGGTGTGTTGATCCATTATTTATTCAAAACAGAGACATAATGTTTAATAATCCACATTTCACTGTTTTACTTTTTGGTGCAGTTGTTGATAATATTGTTCTTCCTTTGTGATATTTTAATGTTTTTTGCTAATTTTTGGTTTGTTTTTGGTGGTCTGGGAGCAGACACAGTCTCTAAGGAGATGGAGTTTTGGAAAGAAAACAACACAATCAACTCAGATCATGACATCCGGGGCTTTCAACTGTATTTCACTGTCTTTCTTTTTTAATATAACTGGTGTGGGGCAATGGCATGACAGGTTATGTAAAGGGCGAGTCCCCCATCCGTATACAGGGATGGTGGCGCTCTTTCTTCAGCCATCCACTGACTGCTGGTCAATAACCTTTAAATTCTTCATACCAGATTCTTTTTTTAGTGTTAGTGTTTTTAATTACTGTTCACAGACAGCTGACATTTCTTTCAGCGTCCATTTGCTGAAGTGGTTGTAATGAGGCTGTGTTCTTCACAGCTGTTAAATGTGATGTCATGACTACAGGTTTGTGCTTTGGTAATATACGGATTATTCAAGGTGCCCAGGTATATTTAATCATAGCCATATGGTGCTACACTTTATCTACCCACAGACAATTTAGATTTACTGGTTAGTGCCACACAGAAAAGCTCCAGAGATCAGGAGATTCAGACAAGGGACCTTCTTGCTGAAACAATGGTGCTTACCACTGCACCAGTGTGGATCAGTTGGGCCCCAGGTTAACACCGACTGCCTCTAATGCTGTTGGCCAACAGGGTGTCAGTGGAAACTTTGCTAATGTTGGCTATAACGAAGAGGAGAGGAGGCAGCGAGAAAGTGTGGAGATGAGAATATGGACTAAATGTTGGACAGCAACTCATCCACACTTAATTGAGTGAAATAAAACTGGCTAAACAAAGCCAATTAAAACAAAACATAATCATTTCTGTACTGTACTCTGCTGTGCAAGTCAGCCTTATCTTACTAATTTTGTACCGTGGGAATCCTTATGAAAGCGGGGACAATGATGATCTCACCCCCCACTCCAGTCTTCCCTTCAAATGGAGATATGTCTTTAGGGTATACCATCACAGACTGCCTACAAGTGTTTTGGACCTCAATGTATATGGGGTCTACCGATATGTTCCTGTAGTAACTAGAGCCCATTCTGGTCTTAAGTCAGGATGCAATTCTCTAAATATCCTCAAATCCAAACTTGCCTCTTAAACATGGTAACACCTGAGGCAGCTCTATTCACTGAAGGAGACTGTGACATGCTGTTAAAGCTCTGGCAGCTGAATCAACTTGTACACATGCAAGATTTTATTTTGTGTCACATTAGGATCAGAATACTTTATTAATCCCTAAGGAAATTATGTGGTTACAGAAACAGACTCAATTAAATGTAATAATACAATATATTATATCCATCCACATTCTTTTGCTTATCCTTATCAGGGTAACAGGGGGGCTGGAGCCTATCCCCGCTACCATAGGGCGAAAGGCAGGGCACACGCTGGACAGGTCGCCAGTCTGTCGCAGGCCTAACACATAGAGACAGACAACCATTCGCACTCACATTCACACCTATGCAAATCTCTGTCAGTACTCTCACTAGAGCATTTTGAACACCAGTAAATCAGATTGACCCAGCCTGATTCCTGACCACTCCGTGTGTGCGATTTACATGTTAATTATTACTCAGGCTTAATGTAAACATCCGTGATTGAAAAAAATCGACTCTTCCAGTAAATGTAAGAATCAGCTGGTTGAATTAAGACCATATAAGAGCCATTACACCAGAATTGCCATGTCAGAACAGCAGTTTGTAGCATTTTTAGCTTTTACACAGCAGACAGGAAAGTAGGAAGAGAGCAACGTGGAATAATGTGGAGGGCATGATCTGGGATGGACTCAAACCCAGGCTTCTGCAACCCTTTCGTTGAGCATTAGCAGCACCAGGTCAGAACAGCTCTGTTGCTGTGTTGACAACAACATGTTATGTTGGTGTAGCAGGTGTGAACTTCAAACAAATGTCTTTCCCTTTGGTGTTAGCATCCTTCATTTTCTCTATACTAAGCTAACTCTCCCGAAGTAAAGACAAAACTACATAGACCTGACCGGGCTCATATCCACTCAGGACCAGAGCCATGATTGGACTAATATATGTATTTATTTAACCAACGGGTGAAGCTAATTTTAAGCATATTACATGGAAGTCCAGGCGTAGCTTCCAGGTTTTTTGTCAATCTGTCGGAGCTGTTTTTGCCCTGTGTGATGTTTGCATGCATGTTAGCTGTGTGCCTGAGCTCAGCATGTCTTTGGTCCTGTACCAGTAGTTGTAGTACTGAATGTCTCTTCTTGTCTGTTGCTCTTTCTGCTGTTTTCCTGCTGCAGAAAAGGCCAGTGGGAGGAGTCAAACCCTGCCCAAGCCACTCCCCCAGAGTCAAGCTCCACCCCCTCAGTCTCAACCCCCTTGTCCTCTACGTCTGACATTATCACCTCCTCTACCACCACTCTCACTTCACCCTATGCATCCACTGACATGTCCTTCACATCCACTGATGTTCCACCCCTCTCTACCTCCATTCCATCCACCTTTTCTTCCGTCACCACCACCACCACCACACTTCCCACCAAAAATATCAAGAAAAAGTTTGGTGACTTCTTCGCCTTCAAGAGGGCTCGAGTTGCCCGAGCCACCAAGGCAAGTGGGGGAGAGGGAGGAGGAGGAGAAGGGGTGAAGGTCAAAAGGACCTCCATTGCAGACCTCATTCGACCCCTCCGTGAGGCCAAAGAAAGGGAGAGGGAGAGGGAGAGGGACAAGGAGAGAGAGAAGGAGAGAGGGGCAAGGTCAGTGGAGGATGCTAACATTTCTAATGATGCCACCACCACAGAAGGAATCTCCGCCACCAGCCAACATCTTGCAGGCGATGTGCGGGAAAAGAGATCGCCTGCCCAGACGTTAACCATGATGATGCCACCCAGTGAGACCACTCCCTTGTATCCCACCATCACAACAAGCCCTGATCTCACGACTACTGTACTTTCCAATCTGGAGGAAGAAGCAGCTCCTGTCTTGCCAGCTCGCATGCCCAGTCCTGTGGTCACTCGCACTCTGACTGAGCAGGACAAGCAGCTGGTAGGGACTCCATATGGAGAGAGGAGACTAAAAGTGACCAAGAGGGCACTGAGAGAGGGAAAGAGCCAAAGTCTCATACTGTTGACGGGATTAGAGACTGATGACAAGGATACACCCACTAAGGTCAGTCTTGTGATACCTGTAACATCATAATAACAGTAAATTATGAGATGAATCTCGATGGGAACCAAGGTTTCTAAAAAAGCTAATGTCAGAGACAAGCCTTTATTTTGAATTTCTCTTGTTTTAAGTCTAATCTTAGCATATTAAGGTAGAACCTTTCCCTGTTCTTTGACCTGCTCCCATTTTATATTGTAAATGATGCTATTTGTTGTTGATACAGAGTAAACGCTTCCTCAAAGGTCTACCTGTTGCTATGATAAATTTACCACGTTATCACTTTCGTCGCCTGGATATGACCAGTACAACAACACAGTCGCGTCTTTGCTGTGCTCGTGTGTTAACACAGTGATACTATTAGTAAAATTCTAGTAGGGCTTCATGCCCATTCTCATAAAACATCTACTCTACTCTCAATCTTTATATTGACAGTTTTCAAATAATACCAACGGAACCAAGCCAAGCCAGTGCCTGTGTGTGTGTGAGGGAACAGTTATTGTTCTAAGTGTTTCTGTACTGTCTTTCAGAAACATGCTTCGGAGAGCACATCTAGTTTTGAGCAGAAGCTTCAGGTGATGTTGCACAGAATGGGCGTGGCCAAAACTCCACCTGCTGAAACCAAGATGAGCCAGGTAAATGGGGGAGTGCGCATGTGTGTGTAAACATATTAATCTGAACATTGTTTGCCTTAAATATTTTATATGCAGGACTATCGCACCTCTTTTATTTTTTATCTTTTTAAATTGTGAGAAACACTCCTCACACATTCTCCCACATCCCATTTTGAAAGTTTGCCAGAAAACAAAAGTGATTCAGTCTCATTCAATTATTTTTCCCATTTAATGAGTGATTGATTAAGAAAATGGATGATAGGTTGGAATGTCTTAAGAAAAACCACATATCTCAATTTTTCCATATTCATTGAGTCTACTCTCATTAAACGTACATTACAGATGAGTGTGGAAACTTCACAGTTTTTACCCCTGAGCCATAACAGGCTGACTGAGTATTGTCATCATCCTACCAGGCAGCCAGGCAGTGTCCCAGTAGTTTTGTAATTAAATAGTATATCATCATAGTTTTATGATTCAAAGAAATATGTAGATCTAAAATTACCTTTAACTTAACAGACATTTCCACTCCTCTGTAGTAGGCTAGTGCTATTAATGGGAATAGAAAGCAGCAGTAATGGCAGTTTTCACACTGACACTGAGAAAATGCTTTCCTACTCTATCTGAACACCCAAAGTGCTTTACACAGTTTGTCTCATTTACACCACAAGCACTTTTTCCTGTGCACTTTCTAACATTCGCACACACTTACACTCTGATGGATGCATCAGAGAGCAACCGGGGTTAGTATCTTGCCCAAGGATATTTGGCATGTAGACTGGAGCAGATGGGGACCTTCTGATTAGTAGGTGACCTGTGTTCTTCTGCCCTAATATGTTTATGTGGATAATCTGGTTCAAAAATGCTGGAAAATATAGAGCAAAAAGCACCAAATTGCAGCCCATACCTGTGCACTTTGAAAACCAGTAACTTGGTCAGTTTTCATAGTATGACGTTAAATTATAACTTTGTTTTAAAGAGTACAAGAAAGTTACTACAATGAAAAACAGGTTTCAACTTTTTCAAGTTTTCACTGCTTTTATTGGAATGACCCAAACCAGCAAAATAGACAAAAATGGTTGGAAGAGAAAACAAAGGTGAATAGTAAAATCCCAACTACCTCATATTTATCTTTTTTATTTATTTATTTAACCTTCATTTAACCAGGAGGGCCTTGAAATTCAAATCTCCTTTTCAAGCAAGATCTGGCTACACGAAAATACATAAGACAAAAATAAGACTAATTCCTCTTTTACAGAATAAAGATGAAGAGCTGAGAAAGGCCAACTCTGATGGTAAGTGTTTTTGCATAAATATCTCTATCATAAAAAATATATGTTGTGTATAAGTGTGTTTGTGTGTGTGGTTGTCAGTGTGCAACTCAGTGTTGTGTGCAGTGTAATGCCCTTTAAGTTCACTACGTAAAGGCCAATCCATTTGTCATTTATAACTTACCATCCACTTTCCCTCCCACTGTCGCCAAAGTGCTTGCTCACAGGGGGTCATATAATTGTTGGGTTTTTCTCTGTATGTATTATTGTAAGGTCTACCTTACAATACAAAGCGCCTTGAAACAACTGTTGGTGTGATTTGGCGCTATATAAATAAAATTGAATTGAACTCAAATTGAACTATTCTGATTAAGTAACACACTGTCTTCCAACCTTTTTAGTGTACATGGTTATAAATCAAATTTAGTTTAATTCTTTAACAGAACATTTGAGTCTATGTGTTTCATATAGTTTTATAAATATTGTTTTTTTTCCATCACTCTTCTTATTTTGTTTGAGTCATCACTACTAATCCTTGTTTTAAGATCTGCCATCTAGAGCTGTGTGATAAGCTGTAGGATTCACATATTATTCGTAATATTCACTGTCTTCTACTGTCCTGTCACTGTCCCTCAGGTGCTATTCTTGACAAACCTGAACCACCTCCCACATACATGAAGCCCAGGACTATGTCCACTTCATCAGGTATCAATATTTCCTTGCTCATGTCTACATATAAATTATAATCTCAATCTATAGCTTGGAAGAGCCAGTTCAGCAAAAAAAAACAAAAACCCACGGTATTGCTGTGTGGGACAATGCACCAGCATGAAGAAGTCAGTGATGATCGACCAGTTTTCACGTATTTTGTAAAAAATTGAAATATGGATCTGTAACACTTGTCAGCTGTTACAGGACCCCAGCACAGTCAGACATGCACAACCAATGAGGTGAATTTGTGCCTGTGCCACACCCTTTGCAGAAAAGGTGTGCAGCAGCACTGCTTCAGGATGTTGAGCTGCATAATCCACTGGAAGCAATATCCGCTTGCACAGGGAATTCTGTCCCAGAATTAAGGGATGTGTTGGGTGGAAGATAACTGCAGCCGTAACTTTATGCATTTGCCACTGTTTCTCATTTCTAGCGGTCTATGTCCCCATGCACACATCTGACCTCTATGAATATTGCCTCCAACAACACTCCCGGCCGAGCCAGGTTTTGGTGGACTGAGGTCTGCGTGTAGCCCGAGTCCACCATAGCCTGCCGTGTACCCCCTTGGCATCTTACCAGAACTCTGTACATGAGTCAGCTGCTCACGCTGTGCGGCTGCCTGCTCCTGGTGCATTTGAGCCAGGACGTGCATCTGCTGCACGGGCTATGGGTCTAACATCATGTGTTGGGATGTTGGGTGCCACTGTAACACTCTTCAGCTGTTACAGGGACCCAGCACGTGCTAGGGTTAGGGTTAGGGATGTGCACAAACGATGTGGCTCAAGTGTCCTTATTTACAGAGTGAACTTGTTTACACAGTTTGTTTTTTCAGACTGTCATGTGGTTCCAGCTGTCCCGCTACCCATCCCAGCGTCAGCTCGTACCTCCCCTCCAAGGTGCCGGCGTGCTACTGAAATAATAGAGGCAGGATTAAACAATCATTGTCAGCTCTGTCTGCGGAGCCACAGACCACACCCAGCGTCAGCATCATATGTATTTAAAAGAACAACTTTATAATGCTTTATAATAAAGTTGAACATAGTCTGGATATCACGTTGTAATGTACTATATGTAAACAGCAAAGTTTAGTCTTTGGAGGTTTTAGTTTTGGTGGACATGGGACACTGGACAGTGAGTGACATCATAAACTTGTTTCTGTAGTGTAACCAGTCTGATGTATCTAGGCCTGTGATATGAGAACACAGGAAGTTCTGTACTAGTATGCCATGCTTTCTGTGTATAATCTACATCCTTTTAAACATCTGTCCAAACTATGGGCACTAACTGGGAACACTTGCAATGTCCCTTTCACCCTGCTTCCCAGCTGATCCCAGGCATCCGATCAGATCTCTGCACCCCGTTCAACCAGATCCTCTCCTTCCTCCAAAGCCCGCCCTCCCAGAGCGTCCTATTGGCCCCCTGCCACCCAAACCTGCCATCTCAGCCAGACCTCCTCTCTCCACCCTGGCTGCTGCAGGAGGAGCTCGTCCCTCTTCTGCTCCTCCTTCCAGCAGCCCAGTGGAGCGGCTGGAAGGAGGAAAACATGATGGCAGGCCAGAGGAGACTACAAGACAGGTAGTATATTTCATTTTATTGTTGGCAATAAGATCATTCAGAAGGTGAGACTGTATACAAAGCTATTATTGTTTGATTATATATTAGGTAACTAAGTAGGGCTGGGCGATATGAGAAAATATCACTATAGACATCACGATGTTTAAATAACCCCCCAAAACAAATGTTATTGTCAACCATATAGTGGTATATGGTTGAACTGGTATACTCATTCAAACTGCCAATTCAGTCAGGGGGTCATTAATGTGATGACCTCAAATTACAGAAACATAAGCCTAGACAGTGACTCTAAAAACGAGTGACCAAGAACAGTCGCAGGTGTCACAGCTGGTTCATTTAAGGTTTTCTTTGGTGTGTGGGGAGAGGCTGACATGCAGAGTTTAAAACACTCTTCTTTATGCAGTGGATGACTTTTCAGCTGGTGAAATAAAGTCGTGGTACTGCTTTTACCAAAGTTTTATGGCAGGTTTTGCAAATTACTGCGTTTTGTTCGACATCCTCCTTGTGAAATCCAAACTATAGCAAGTGTCATTCTCTCACTTATCTGAAACTCCCACAGTTGCCATATTTTCTGGTAGCCATTTTAATCATAGTGTGTGGAAAACTCACAATACATCGAGTATATTCAAAATATCGCTCACCCCTATAACTAAAAACACTTTAGTCAATAGAAAAAGAAAGGAAAACTGAAATTTGAAAAAGAACGTTTAAACAATATTTTGTGCTTTCAGAACTAACTGAACTATGCTTTCTTTCATTTTGTAAGGAACTAGCCCGTTTAGAACCAGTACAGGAGTTTTCACTTTGATAGCCGCGTCTAGGTGATGATTCACATTCATGTTGTTCTGTTAAGAGGAAAAACACCTTTTTGTCTGATCATATTTGACATTCTGAAAATGAAGGACTGCATTTAAAAATAGCTGTTGATGCAGTGCTTTTGTTAAACCCTTGAATTAAACCTTCTTGACTGATTCGCTGATTTCAAATCAATGGTGGCGTACAGAGACAAAATTGTGTCAATGAACATCTGGTGATTACGTTCCTAGAATGGAAGCGAGGACGGTTTCCAGGGTGGAACATCGAACGTGTCGTCTAGAAAGGAGCTTCCTTCAGTCCCACCTCTCTGGAGAAGTCCCGGTACACAGGATCGCGCTGAAAAAGCACAATCAGTGACAGAGGGTTTGTCTTACCTGTCTTATTAAAAGAAATTTAACCAAAATTGTGGTGGTTCTGATACAACTTTCAATGCGTTTTAAAGAGAAATCAGCTCTGGAATCCAAGTCAGTGTAAATAAATGATTGTGTGTATTTTCAGAGAGTCTTCCTAAGCCACGTCAACACATGAAGCCTCCTCCGCAGCGTAGAGCTGTGTCTGTCCATGAGGATGCCTTTGCCATGACACAAGGTGAGGCTTTGCACCAGTGTTTGATGAAACTGTGAAAAATAATGCTAGCAACAGCAAATCCCACAACTGGTTAAATGAAAAATATTCAGAAAAGTGTGATTAAAATAAAGATTATTAGAGAAAGTCAACAACTTTCAGTTTATCACCCCCAGTGAGTGTTCATGGCCAGAGACACAATTCATCGTAACCTCTCAGGCTGATGTTACTTTGTGCGTCTTGTTTGATGTGGGCCTGACATTTAGAGTTTCAGTGTCCGGCTCCTCCAGTCCGCATGTCAGAGATACTGAACCGTTAGTTGCCCCGATGTATCCAGAGTGTGTGTGTGATTGTCAGACAGGCTTAGAAAAGAGTCCGTGTATCAATGTGTGATGGTTTGCGTGAGGCTTTGAGTAAAATGTTTCATCCATTCGTCACCGTGAGGTTAAGTGTGGTATTCTCCCAGAAAGGGATAATTGATGATTGACTCTTTATTAAACCTCATACCCTTCTTTTTCAGAGCTGAAGGCAGTGTTACAGAGGTCACCCATCCGTTTCCGAGGCAACAGAAGTGATCTGCCATCCTGCACTGAAGATCCATCCAGTGGAGAAGGACAGAGAGGTCTTCATAAGTCATGCTCATAATTTAGCCTTTTTGGTCGATCCTTTTCCTTCTTTGTTTTATTATTTATTATTATTACTTATTAATCTATATCATTCATCTTCACAGCCAGTGACATGGGAAGGGAGACTGATAAAGATAAGAAGGGCATTCCCCAGAAGGACGAGCTGCAGGAAAGACGAGGAAGAATGGGATGTGGAAGCACAGCAGCCGAAACCAAGCACCCCCATCAAGGAAAGGGTGAAAGCCCAGGCTCAGGGTGTCCCTCCTTTACAGCTCAAGCTCTACATGAAGCAGATGCAACCCAGTTTTCCAGCCATGCATTTGACAAAGCTTTACCCACCCAAGAGAGGCTTCCACCACAAACCCGAACACTGGAAAAGTCTCCAGTGATGCCCCCACCCAAAAATACCACTAGCACAGCCCCAGCATTGCCCCAAACTCTAGATAAATTACTAGTCTCCCCAGCACCTCGAGGAAAGACCCTCAGCACAATCCCAGTCACGTCTGGATATTCAGACGTCCCCCAAGTAAGTCCTACATCCCACAAGAAGAAGGTCCCCAGCCCGGTGGATCTGAGAAACAGCACACCAGAGAAAGAGACCATCTCTAAACATCACACAGTGAAGGCAGAGGCAGCAGACCAAAGAACTGAGCCCCCTCTGTCTGAATAGCATCCACAGACTGACTTACCTAAGCAGAAAACACATTTAGGAGGGAGAGGTCTGAGACATCACTGCGATCTGGAACTGAGGGCGTATCTGAGAGTAGTGTGAGTGTTTTAGTGCAGCAGATAAGTAGAAAATCACAGTCACTAGACCTTTGTTTGTTTGTTCTTGTGGAGCCATTGATTTGAAAAATCCCATTAACCACTTGAATTTTAAAATTGGTCCCAACGTGGCTGCCCACTGGTAAATTTCAGAATTTTTATTTTGACATTTAAAACACTGAACAGCACTTTGTGGGAAATTTCAAGAGGGCAGTAAAGCTGCAATTTCTACACAATCGAAGTATTAAACAGATAATATTGATAATAAATGTCACCCTGGCCGGCGGACACATTAACATAAGCTGTTTAAGCTTGTTTATTGGCAATAACCTGCCATCTTTTATCATATCAGATCAAGTATAACCAGCCGTTTTGTTAATGCAGCACTTTCTTCTTAGAATAATATATAATCTTGCTCTAGATATTGGCAGTTAACCATGTCACACAGCGATCAGGCCTTTTAATCCAGCTCTAATTGTTTTTATAAATAAAGTATTTTTTGTAAATAAATCAAGATGTCAGCCTGTATCTCTGAATGAACTAAAAGCTTATGTGGACCTCACAGGCCAGACTGTAAACCTGTGATTTTGTAGAATATGATGCATCACTGTAGATTAAGCAATATAGTCTTTAAAAAAACCTGCTCAACCCTAAACATGTGCGGCGGTAATGCTGCTCCATGTCACACTGATGGGGAACATTTTTCTGAAAAATCATTAGATAAAAAAAATGCTACAAATTTACTGCCAGGAAGGAGAGCAGAGGTGAAGAAGTCAAGCAACAGCAAGAAGCTGTTTTAATCTAATTCTGTTTGTTTTCTTAAAAGTAGGCTTTATTTATTTATTTATTTATTATTACTTTTTCATTTTGATTTTTTTTGGGGGGGTGGTAGGGCTACAGTTCGCTTGCCTTTCTGTAAAAGTCACTATAAGCCAGCAAGTGGTTTACACGTGAAAGATCCCCAAACCCAGCTTCTGGGAGTACTCCCAGTGCTGGTTGCATCAGCAGGGGCATCTGGCATGAACCTGGTGCCATATCAAACATATGAATCCATCTGTTGTGCCAACCACTTAATAAAGCAGCTCAAAAAAAGGAAACAGCTAAAAGTATCTTTACATAAGTTACAAAGAGAACGACTTCAAACTTCAAAGATGAACTTTTACATGGTCAAACATGCGTGGTTTGATAATGAGTTGTCCTCGTCTCTAAATGTTACGTTTCCCACCAGAGTCAGCATTTTGACATTTCAAATGGCTAATGGGATTCCTCAAGAGTAATCATAAATGAGTATATCTGCACATTTTGGTATTTGTATCCAATTATGAATGATTTTACTTGCACTATTGTACTCTCCTGTAGAATTGCTCTCATGTCCGGAGTGTTCTCGTTAAACGTGTGAGAACCACAGGTATGATACACCCAGATGGTACCGACTTCCTGCGTGCTAGCTTCTGTATAGTTGGTGCATTTATTCTGTGGGGTGAATTTTTGATTTATATTAGTTATATATACAGTGGAAGCACATGAATTACATTGCTGGCTTGTTATTGCAGTCTGTGCAAATTTACCCCAAAGATTAAATGTACTGATCGTTAGCTGTAGCTAGCTGGGCACATGTTCACCAACCATGTGTCTGCTGAGTGTATCAGTGTGTTGACAGCTCATCCTCTCATCTGATGTCAGAAATGATCATGCATTTCATCCTGTTATTTTGCTGCAGACTCATTATTTTTGAATCACATTCATCTTTGCATTGAACAATATGTGTCACCTATAAAATTCATTTCCATCAACCTGCACACATCGTTAAGAGTCTGAAATGAGCTTCATCAGCTACGGGACTGAAATCTTTTTCATGCACTTTCCACAAAAACATTCAATTTGTTAACAAGACATTTCTGAGCGTACCACAACATCACACTTGGTTTGATTACACCATGTCAGGCACATTAATAACAACTACTTAAAATTGTTATGATTTCAAAGTGAATTACAAACTCCATGCTGATAGCAGATGTCTTTTTACTTTGCCTTTTTGTCACCTTCTACAAAATGACTCGGTTTCTGGAAACTACATTTGTACTTCATATCTACTTGTGACTAAGGTTATTTAGAGACATTATTTACATCATATTACTTGGTCACACTGTGAATTCTGAGTCCAGGCAACCTCTTTTGGATTATGCCAAGGGGATAAGTAATTAGTCACTAATACTACTGAACTCCTGCTGATTAAGATCTCATATTGCATATCCTTTTTTTGGAAGTTGAGGGAGATGCCTCATTAGAGGCCTCCACCATGAAGCAGGATTTGGGGTTAGTGAGGTAGGTTTAATCTGTGGGTTTGCATTGTGCCATAGTGGTCCCTTCCTCACTGGGGTACATCAGCATGTTAACTTCTGCAAGCCTAACATGCTCTGGGTTTGTTATGTTCAAGAAAAGATATCAAGACTATAAAACATTGTTTTCATATTTGTTCTTTGCTTATTTTCCTAACGACCACAGAAAGAGTAAGGCTACAACTGTCTCATGCAGCATAAGAATAAATTTTAGCAGCATGTTTACATAAAAAGCAATTGTATAGTCAGATCTACACGTGCCTTAATGAAGAGGCAGTGATACTCATGACGAAGGCAGCATATTAAGTCAGTTTCCCTTCAGAAGCAGTTTTTTAGTTTGCATTATATTTTCAAAATCCTCTTTTTTTTTTTCTGGTTGTAGTTTGCTTGACATATGTATGCAACTCTATATACGGTTGTTGATTTTTGGTCATCAGTGCAAACACCACTTTTGCTATAAACACGTGAATAGGGTTCATTTGCTGAGTTGATCTATATGACAATACTTAATGTGATCATTATTGTTAAGCTTAGTTTCAGTTACAGTCACGCTAGGGTTGGAGGCCTCGGAGCCACCAAAGTGATTGGATCTGTGTGCAATCAGCTTGTGGTCAAGCCTTTCAAATGGTGTCTTTGAAGATGGGCACCAGGCCTGTAACCACGTGTAGTGAGTTACATCTTCAAAGTGGCTTTGGTCCATTAAGACAGTGATAAAAGGGCAATAAGATAAAAGTCAGACTATAATCAGCTGGGGTCAAGTTAGCATTTACATGCAGTTCGTTTGTAATAATATGTCAATTACCTGTTATAAACTGGGAAAAATTGCAAATCTGTTTGCTAAGTGTTGCAAATTTCAGTGAAGCAGTGGAATACCAAATGCAAGGATGGACTAGCCACTTGCAGCACAGGCATAATACATGATGACGTGAGGTGCGGCCCACCTTAAACAGTCAGCTTGATAAGCAGTTCATGGATTGTGCAGAATCCCTACACAGCAGGTCTGACTCAATCAGAGTAAATAAATGTGGCAAATTTACAATTTATACATTTAGGAACAAACAAAGATGCAGCTATTTCATTTCAGCAATGATCAGAATTTTAGTAAGAGCGGTGCAAATTTGCTGCTCAAAAGTGAGGCAGCAAGTAATGTATTAACAAATATAACACAGTGTAAAAGCAGGTTTGGCTCTTGTGTTTCTCTCTGAAAACAGAGAAAGAAACAGAAATAAAGGGGGACTATAGAAGAACCAATAGGATTGTTTTAAAAGTGAGCTCTTCTGATACAACTGTGTGTGTGGGCCCTGAGGACCAACACTCAGGGGCGTGCAGGGTTTAGCTAGAAAAGCTGGTTTATTACAAACTATTTAAACCTGAAATCTATGCATAGCAGCGCAAATGTGTGATGTAAAGAGCACAAAACATATTTTACTGTCAGATCCCGATCCATCTGTGTTAATGAAGATACTGTTTCTGTGTCACTCTCTGGGTTTTTCTGCAGACTCTGTTAAATTCTAGGTTCTTATTAAAGTCAGTATTATGTATTGTAACATTTAAACATGAATCTATGTAATAGCACCTGTCAAGCAAAGTGTGCACGCTGCAGAGAAACAAAATGTTTTCATTGTATACTGGTCTCTGTGTAAAAATGTGACTAAAGCACTGGAATGCAGGAACATGTGGGGCTTGGCTCTCGACGCTCAGAATGACAACTCAGTAAGGATCTACAGGACAGAGCCAACGTTCTGGCTCTTGGCTCGCAGCTTTAAGCTGGTCCTGTGCTGATTGTGTACTTGTTCTGCTAACATCTCCCCAAACAAATGAGCACTCATAGCAGCAGCTATCACACAAAAATCAGGCATGTTGATCTGGCATTAAATTCAACACAAGTTGCAGTAAAATGCGAGCCATGAACCTGACTAAATCAGGTTTGTGTGATTCGTTGGATTATATTTCCACTTGGTGAAGCAGATAAGTTGTGTTCATCATCATCCGACTGACTGTAACCTGTAGTCAGTTTGTCTGTATTTAGAAACTAGATCAGGGTTATTTGGAAACCTTTTTCCTATTTGAGTGTGACGGCAGTCATTGCAAGTCTGGAGACAGGTTGACTCCCAACAGGCGACCTGTGCCTTGTGACTAAGAGAAGGGTGCTGTATGTTCAACTTCACAGCAACTACTTTCACATGGTTGCTGACAGCAAAAACAAAAAACAGTGCTGTCTCTCAGCAACTGTGTTTTTCTGCTCGCAAATAGGCCATCCTGTTTTTATTCTAGTCTGACTCAGGCTTAAGACCAACTACAAGGAAAAGGTACTTTGGGTATGTCTAAATTGTTTTGTATGTTTGTGTATTTTATTAGATTTAATTTCTAAGTAAGCACAAGAAGTGAATCCTTTACTACTGAAATAGATGGTCTGGAGGTGAAAATGGCCTCGTCTATTCCTATTGCTTTTCCCCTTTCCATGCAGTGCACAACACAGCATGTAACATCTCTGAAGGACCACAGTAGTGCCCAGTGAAAACTGCTTGGCATTGTGCAATGTTGCTATGAACTCCAAACTTTAATTCTTTGATTTCGTCCTCCAAAAGTCAAGAACGATACGAGTTGGATTTCCTCATAAACTAAAAGTGTTCAGGGTTGTTCAAAATCAAATGCATAAAACAGAAATACTTTACTTTTGCAGTGTTCACATACAACTGTCATGCCCAGTTTCTTTTCATTTGTCATATGTCGGTTCAGCCTTATCTTTAGTTTGGACACGTAAGGATAGCTGAAATTCTTCTTTAACAACATTCAATCAGGAGTACAGCACAAGACCTTTTAGTCAAGTACAAGTAAAATTAAAAATTAACCTCTTGAGATCCATCAGGTGGTTGGTGCTACTATATTTAGAACTTAGGATTAAGTTCACTGTTTGTACCCAAATGGAATAGAACAACAGTAAGTTTATACGTTTGCAAAAGATTTGAAAGTTAGTATCTTCTCGTTTCTGAAACTATGTTTGTGTTGCATTTGGCTAAAATACCACCTAACGCTGACCCTATGAGGTTTACTGGTGAGCTGACCTGAGCTGTTCAGAGTTTGGCATCATACGTTGAATTGCATTGATTTTTTTAAAAGAAATTTTGGTTGTACAAGTATCTCCAAACAGGTGGAAAAAAGCATTCACATTTATATGCACTGAAAATTATTACAAGTATTTATTTTAGTCTCGTATTTTAAATTTTTCTTTTTGCCTTGTTTTCACATTAAGCCTTTTTATAATCTCCAGCTGAATACATGGGACACTAAAGCTCCGCTCACTCATTTTTGTGGGATCACATGAATATATTATATTCGTATATCCATCCAATCACTCCTTTAGTCAGCTAAATAATTTTCTCCAGAGTCACTAGATTAAAAACAAAACTATATAATCAGAGGAAAATGTTGTGTTTCTCTCAGGGTGGTTGTTGTGAATGGTGTGTGTGTTTTATAAGAGCAGACCTCAGTTCACCTCCCTGTGATGTCTGACCCGAGCCTTCCTCTTATCCTGGAGGAGAGTTTATTTTCTACCTTCATTGTTATTTTTGCCTTGCACGCACAGAATATGTACAAAACTACATAACACAAAGTTATAAACAGAGTGTGAACCTATACTTGTTAAGATTATTAAAAAGTTAACTGAGTTGTGTGATAATTTTGTACTTTGTAAAACTTTGACTCAGTTGTTTGTTGTCATCGGTCCCTGTGAAGACTTTGTGCTCATTTTTTGTCTTTTCTCTTTCAAACCTTTCTCTTCCTGTTAAAAGGGAGTTTTTCCTCTACACTGTTGCTCATACAGCCTCATCGGATTGTTGAGGTTCTCCCTCTTAATATTCTAAGGTCTTTGCCTTACAATATAAAATGCCTTAAAACAGCTGTTGAAGCAAACTGGCACTATATAAAAAAAACTGATTAACAGTGAATTAGGAAAAAGCTTAGAAAAGGCTGAGTTGCCCATTAAAAGGTTTAACAGGCAAAGAGAACAAAAAACTGCATCACAATCTCAGGAAGTAAAGTTTTGGGACATTTAATGGTGTCCCAATGTCTTTAAAGATTCAACTACACTATAGAATAAAAGTTAAGGTTTCCCATGGGAGAAAAATGTCTTGAAATAAAGGAGCAATCACACTCCTGCAAGAATTGTTAAATAATAATTTAAAAAGATGCCAAATGTGTTCATATTCATCTCCCCGACTTTCTTTCTTGGATTCTGCTAGAGAAGGTTTGCATGGTTCACAGTTTACAGTAATTGTTATCTCACCAGCAATAATCTTACCTGATTTAAAACTGGACAATCTCCCTTCAGTGTAGTCTTCTTGTGTTCTAAACACTTGCACTTGTTCAGTGCAGACCAGAGCAGACCAGCCAACATCAGTGAGTCTCATGTCCAAACCTAAAGGCAGTTCAGGAGCATTGTTCTTCTCTTATATCGAAAGTTGGCGGACCGGATGCCGAACCATAAAGACGTCACACGTGTGATATTGCAATTAACACTCTCAAACGTGAACAACATACCAGTGTGTCGGGTCAATCTTTACAGTTAGTTACTTTTATTAAATTTCAGCTGCTTGAATAAAATAATTTGCCAGATATATGGATATTATCTTACTTTTAGATGAAAGATAAGTAGAGATCTAGAACAAAGAGCAACTGAGCAAAAGAAAAATAGCAGGAGTACAGAAGCTGCTCAGAGCTGCACAAGATGACTGTTAACTGTTTAGATAATAACACAAGAGGTTAGCTACTAATGTATTGTCAGGCCACTATTCGGCCATGGTGAATATTCCTGCGACTAAATCTTCTGTTGTTCCTCGTAAAGATTGTCTCACTCCATGAATTAAACTCTCCATCTTCTCTGATCTGCCTGCCTGGTCACTGGACCCCATTGCACCACCTTCTAATTTAATCTTGTGTCTTTTGCTCAGTTGCCAGCCTGCCTGTTTCCCCATGCTCATTGTTCCAAGTTTTCCTATGTTTTCTTTGGATAATAAACTCGTCAAATTATATTCTAACGCCCATGGATCTGATTATCTGCTGTCTTGACAATACAAGGGAAGCTAGGGACAAAACACAGAGACAAGCCTAAGACTGACTGGACACGAAAGGGAACTAACAGCATCAAACCAAGGAACTAATAACCAGACACATAAATAACAGAAAACTAGAACCTACAAATCACATCCAAAACCTAAAAATAAATCATGAACCTACAAAATTCTTAACACTGTGTCCACTGCCCATCAACCATAACAAAACTTGTAACATCAAGTTATCAGTTTTAACTTAAAACTGAGGGCTATCTTCTAATTTATGCATTGTATAAAAACTTCACCAAAGGTTTCAGTTCTCAATTGAGAAAGCAGTACCAAGATTCAAAGAGAGATGTGTCTAAAGACCACAGAATAAATGCAGTAATGCTAGTGAATGACTTAGCTGGTGATTGATTGTAGTCTCAAAGAAGATGATAAGCTAAGGACAACCTGGAGAAAGATTATGCAGACTGGAGGCGTTTCTTTTTCTTTTGAGATTAAACTAGAGTTCATTGGCCATAAAGATGCTGCTTATGTTCAGAGAAAGAAGGGTGAGGGGTACAACCCAAAGAACATTGTCCCCACAGCGAAGCACAGTGGTGGAGGTATTATTCGTTTGGCTGCATCAGTTCATCTGGAACTGGGAATCTTATGAAGGCAGAAGGGCTAATGAAGAAAGAAGGATATGTGAAGATTTGAAAAAACACCTCAAGCAGTCAGCAACAAAACTGGTTCTGGCCAGCATGATGAAAACATGCATCCCTCCTGATGAAGAACGATCTCCAGAAGACCAAAGGGAATTATTGACTGGCTTGCTCAAAGCCCTGATTTGAACCCTATTGAAAAATCTGTCGGGGGAAGTGAAGACCAAGGTTCATGCCAGGAGACCATCAAACCTGGAGGCGATTTGTCAAAGAAGAATGATCAGGTGACATGTGAGACTTGCTGAGAACTACAACAAATGACTGCAGACTGTTATCCAGCAAAAACAATACAAAACTGACTATTAGCATCAGGAGGGCTAATAATTTCGACCCTGGCAGTTTTGTTTCTAGACTAATGTAAGCATCCATAATAAGACTTTTGAAAAAGCTGTGTTACAAATACCATGCTCTGTTTAACAGCTCTTGGGAAATACTTTTGAAATTTTCATAGTGCAACTAATAATTTTGTCCTCATCTGTAGTTGTTGGAACAAAAGCAGAAGACAAACGAGGAAACAAAAACATCTGAAGAAATAAAAGAAAAACATCAGCAGCACATCAGTGTTTGCTTGACAGACTGGTTGTGTTGTTTGTTACGATGAACCCTGGATGAAATCATAGTTTTATACTGTGTATAGCACACAGAGCCTCTCCCTGCTTGAGCCTGACACATGAAGACATGCATCCAGGTTGGCACCCAGCATCATCTGCACCCTCTCTTTGCAGCCCTTCCACCATCTTCTTGAGCGGTCAATTCAATTATCTCCTCCCTCTTTTTACTTGAAATTATTACAATAACCACAAGAGAATGAAGATGTGAGAACTTTTGGTCATTTAAACACATTTAATGTAGTTTGCAGTCCACGATAAAATTATCAGCTATACAAGAACAATAGAAAGGAGTACACATATAGTGTTTCAGACTACACTCTGCATTAGAATATTTCACCTTTAATTGATAGGATGATGTCTGCAGTTCATTTCAAGTCTAAAAATAAAATATCTGGAGGACATTATTAAAAAGAATGGGCTATATAGCTGAGTCCACCATCAAAAATTGAACAGCTGCTCTTTTACTTTCATACTTTGCTATTCTACTGCTCTAAAGAAAAAACCGATACATCGTGTCCTCACAAAGAGCAAGAGCGTTCTGTAAAAATCTCCTACAATGTTCAACTTCAAATAAGAGAGACTAGTTTTAATTATGAAGACAGTTTTTCTGCAACAGGTCTCTTGATTGTCATGAGTAGCACTAACTGGGATGGAGGTTCTGGAAAATATGTGATACTTTTGAGTTTATATCAAATTCTTTGCACTTGTAAGAGACCTCACAACGTCAACAAATCAATTACAACAAATCACGGACCCTTTGTACATGTAGAGGTTCTAGCAGAGCCAGGCTCAGGGAAAGTCAGCAGTGGATGGGAATGAGACTGCAGATATGTCTGTGAAGGTTCTCAGTCATCCAGGTCATCGTAGTCAAAGGAGCTTGCAAAGAAAAGCGTCTGGACTTCTTTAAGTTGCTTGAAGACGTTTCACCTTTCATCCGAGAAGCTTCTTCAGTTCTAAGGTCAAATGGTGGAGAGTCCCAGATATAAACCTAGTGGGAGTGACCCCCCACAGAGGGACAAAAGGGCCCCCTGATGATCCTCTAGTCGCCTGAGCCAAGGTGGGAAACTGGGCGTGGGTCTCAATCAGCCAGAGTTTCGGGTGTGTTCATTGTGAAACCTGGCCCCACCTTATCATGCGAATTCGCATGCAAGCGCCTTTGACGAGACTGCAGATAGTATGTCTCTACTCGAAAAAAATTACCCTGTGCCCTGTAAACAACAGTCACAATGTGGAACCCAGTATTTGTCAGGAAAAAAACAAAACAATTTCAGCTTTATGAAATCTAAATAGACATCTTCATTCTAAACATTCAGAACTATTACAGGGAACCATGCGTTGTCATGACAGTAATATTTCTGATTTGGACAATGGTTACATTTTCTTTGCCTGAAATCTGCAGGTTTTCAGTTTGGTTGAAACAAACTTGTAATGACTGTATAGCTGATATCTGTGTTTTTCAACCCTGAAGGTTTCATGTGGCTAGTTATTGTACTTATGAGCGTTCAGAAATATATTTATGGCTGCATCTTGTATTTATGAGGGCTCAAAAAAGCTGGAAAATAATGAAGTAAAACATCCAACCATCTATATGTATTTTGAAGACTTATAATTTGAACATTTTTTTCATCACTTTTTTTCATATACAAAAGTCTACTGATTGTGATGGGTTCAGATGGGTCCTGGTGCAAATAAGAAGGAAGATCTCTGAGAGGAAGGAAGATAATTCTTTGATATTTAGGAGCCGACTAAGATAAATACAGTATCCTAAAAAAATTGATCCCTAAAAAAACAGCAAAACCTACATATAACTTGAATCCAATCATTCCTCATTTCATATGCTTCCCACATATTCCTTCTTTTTCTCTGCTCCTCTACTTTGACATCATCACAGTCGCCATCTGCCTCCTTCTCACTTAGTATCCTCCTCTGGCACACCAACCCTCTGCATGTCCTCCTTCACTACATCCATGATTCTCCTCTCTGTCTTTTCCTCCTGCCTGGCAGCAGCATATTATACATCCTTTGTCCAATATATCTACTCTCCTCCTTAACATCTCTCACACCATCTCAGCCTACTTTGTTTCCAAAAGCTCAACCTAAGCTGTCCCTCTGATGTATTCTTTTCTGACCTTGTCCGTTCTGGTCACTGATAATGAAAACAGCTGCACCTCCTGCTTTTTTTAGTAGGTGCCACCCTCTACAAGTCATATATCATAAGAGGTCTCCTTACCATCTAAACCTTGCTCTCTTGCTGCCATGTGTCTCTCACAAATCACCCCTGACACTCATTTCCACTCACTCCACCCTGCCTTGACTCTCTTCTTCACCTCTCATACACTGTGGGGTGTTTATCCCAATTATTTAAACTCATTTACCTATAGTACCTCTGCTCCTTGCAGGATCACTTGTCTCCCTCGCAATCTCTCTCTCTCTCTCTCTCCAGAGCATACCTCCACATCTCAGGTTACCTTCCATCTGCTCTCCGTTCTCTCATAATGTCATAGTCCACAGAGACTGCTGCCTGGCCTCTGTGGACTGTAGATCCCTAATGCAATCCCCACCTTGAACCCATCTTACACTAATACTGCACACCTTCCCTACCACTCCTGTGTGCCTCTTCACACTGCGTCTTATGCTTTCTTCAGAGCCACAAACACACAGTGCAGCTCCATCTTACCTGCTCCATACTTCTCCATCAAAACTCTAAAGAAAAAAATATTGCATCTGTAGTGCTCTCTGTATGAAGCTGTACTGGTCCTTGCTGCCACATCTCCTCTCAGCCTAGCTTCAACAACTCTTTTCCATATTTTCATGGTATGGTGGCATCAACTTTACCAATCTGTACTTAGGACAGCTCTGCACATTACTCTTGTTATTGAAATCAGGACTTGTATGCTACTTGTCCATCCCTCAGGCATCCTACCACTATCCAGGATCGTGTTAAACAGTCTACTGCCCTCTCTCCCTGACATCTCCAAACCTCCACAGGCACGTTGCTTCATCCTCTTCATAGCTGCCCTTTCCTTCCTCCTTTCTAATCCTTTACACTTCCTGATTCACCAACTGACTTCTGTCCTTTCTCGTTTTCTTCATTGATGAGCTTCTCCTTCCTGAACACATTCTCTTCATTACATTTCCATCACTATCTTTACTCACCCAAACCTGCTTCATATCTTTTCTAACTCAATCTCTCCAAATACCCTTCTGCCAGTTTCCCTCACCACTACAGCTGTGCTTTCTCAGTCAAGTAGCAACACTTCCTACCACCTGTATCAACTCAGCCTTGAACACTGCACATCATTCTTCCTTCTTCAGCTTCCACCACCTAAACCTCTCCCCTGACTTCACTCACTTCCTCTTGATCATGCCCACAGCCATACAAACGACCATCTGATGCTTGCTAGCTACATTGTCCCCTGACATCTTTCCCTTATATAAAGTGTTTAAGGAATTTTCTCTTCCACTTGTTGTCAGTTAAGTGCTTCATAACACAACCTAGTAATTACATTTTTATATTTTATTGAACATAAATATCTTGGATGAAAAAACTATTCCTATTAAAATAATCATCCTTGTAAAATTATCTGAATTCTGTATTCGAGTTTATGATCATTTAAGTGGCTTCTTGTGTACCGGTTTCTGATATTTACTAAACAAATTAACATTTTCTTTCCTCGCCAATTAAATTGGGCAAAATGCGACAAAATTATACTTATGATATATGAATCGCTTAAATAGTGACACAGATTTTTTTAGGATTGTCATGGATGGAATTCGTTTCCTTCTTCAGTTTTCATCCTCACTGTCTAAATTAGGAGGGTCTTCTGACTGGAGCAATGGCTTGTTGGTCAGTTTATGGAGATCCTCTGTAGTCATCTCTGTCATTGTCCCATCCATACCGAGCTGCATGGGCTGTATTGAATGGTTTCTGCAGGATAAGTATTACAACAGAAATAAATATATACAGTGGGTAAACTAAGCACTAAAAAAAAAATTGCTATTTTCTAAGTAAATATATTTCTAAAGGTGCTATGGACATGGAAAAAGTATTCAACGCGTTTCCTAACATTTATTTAATCTGTTCAAAAGCCTTTGATGATGATAACATCTTCAAGTGTGGAGCAACTAGTCATCTGTATTGCTCAGGTGTGATTTTGGCCCATTCTTCCACACAAACAGTCTGTGGGCCCCTTCTATAAACTCTGAGCCTTAGTTCTTTCCATAGATCTTCAATTGGATTCGGGCATTTCTAGCAGCTTTTTTCTCCCTTTCTCTGAAGCAAATTGAAAGTTTCCTTGGCTGAGTGTTTGGGATCTTTGTCTTGCTGAAACATCTGCCCTTCATCATCTTCATCATCCTGGAAGATGTTTTTTTTTAAATCAAGAATGTCTTGGTACATTTTCCCATTTATCCTTGATTCAATTATGTGAAGCGTGCCAGTGCTACACAATGTTGTTCCCACCTTCAAACTTCACTGTTAGTATATCTGCAGTGCTTTATGCCCTCCAGATATGGTGTGTATTATGGCATCCAAAGAGCTCAAATTTCTCCCAGTATTAAACAGCCTTGTCTAAATGTTCTTCTGCACTTCAACATGCTTTCTCTTCAGCTGCGGAGTCTTACATGGTGAGCATGCATACAGGCCATGGCCGTTGAGTGCATTACTGATTGTTTTCTCTGAAACAATTGTACCTGCTGATTCCAAGTCTTTCTGTAGCTCTCCACAAATGCTCCATGGCTCTTGAACAACTCTTCTGATAATTGTTTTCATGCCTCTGTCTGAAATCCTGTGGGGAACACCTGGCTGATTATGGTAAAATTATGTTCTTTCCACTTCCCGATGTTGGCACCAGCAGCGCTCACTGGAACCTTCAGTAGTTTCAAAATTCTTCTGTATCCAGTGACATCAGTATGTTTCACAACAATAAGGTTGCAAAGGTCTTGAGAGAGCTCACTGGTTTATCCATCATGATAAACCAGTGAGGCATTTTTATAAGTCATCAGTTGAGACTAATTTGAACTAAGTGGCAGGACTGCTTTCAAGTTACTGATAATTTCAGCTGGTGTCATGACTTCCTATGCCTTTTTGCACGTCTTTTTCTTCACGTGTTTAATACTTTTTCCGTGTGTCATTTCTCATTATCACACATAATTTAATTGATGGACATCTATGGTTTGGTTTCTCTGCATGTGTGAACTGGATGAGTTTTTACCAACATCTGGTGCAAATTTCACGTCAATAGCACCTTTAGTAAAATATTTACTTAGAAAATCGGTGACATGTTCACACTTATTTCACTGTGATGGTATTAATGATTACTGCAAAATATTCTCAACAATCATATTTTAGATATAAGTGTTCATCTCAACCAAATATATTACATTAACCTGGTACTTTTTAGGCATTTCAGGGCTGAACTTTTACATATTACACCATAGCATTAAAGGCTTCTGTTGAAGACAACAACTTGACCAGTGCAGGTTACTTGTGTGACTGTGTGTGCTTTTAGTGACCTTGACAGTTTGTCAAACATGTGGACCAATTTCATGGCTTCATATTCCTTTTGCTCTTCTGTCATTCCTTCCATGGGATTGGGCTGCTCCTCTTCTACAACTCCTGTTATTGGGTTGATTCTGCAGGGAAACAGAAATATATTTTCTTTAAAAAAGCTAAATGTGCATAACAAACAAACAAAGATGTAAAAAGAATTCAGCTGAGGTAGGGGTGGGCTTTGATTATTGATTTATCGATTAAAATCGATTTTGGCTTGGATAACATGATATCGATTCATTAAAACATAAATTTATTTTGCCCAGAACGCCAGAATCTCAGGTTAAACCTCACAAGATTTCTACAACCAGAGCAGGTACACGGATTCTGCACAAAGACGTAAACACAAAAACGCGGACACAACGCATCCGAATCAGTGAGATGTCGCCTTTCTCACACGACGGCACGTACGCGGACACGGACACGCCGTCGGGGCTGAAAGCCGACAGCTCACTGATTTTGAAGCGTCGGTGGGCGCTTTGTGTTTACGTCCTTTTTGCGCTCGATTCTGAAGCTGCAGGTTTTATCTCTCTCCAAACAATATTGACTTAACCAGCAGCCAAAGACGATCCAGCCTTGGTGCTCCCCCGGACAAGATAGAGGAGGTGGCTGGGGAGAGGGAGGTCTGGGCTTCTCTGCTTAGGCTGCTGCCCCCGCGACCCAGCCCCGGATAAAGCGGAAGAAGATAGATGGATGGATGGATGTACAATATCACTAAAAAGCTATTCTGTCCTATTCTATTCTTCATTTGTTTTGTATTATACCTTTACCAAACACCATATTATAACATATTATAAATGATACATACATACATCCCTATACATCCTCAGCCACATCAAACACTAGTCACCACTCATAGTCATCACTTAGTTGTAAATATATTTCATCTTATGTCCTGTTTACTTTCTTCACTTCCCTGACTATCCTGCTTTTTCTTTGCCAACCTCTTCCTTTGAATACTTTCCTGTACTTCCTCATTACAACACAAAGTCTCATTGTCCTCTTTTCTGTGTCCATAGATACACCAAATACATCGTTGGCACTTTCTCTCATCACTTCAGCAGTCCTTTCCCAGTCATTTGATAACTCTTCCCTACCACCCAGAGCCTGCTTCAACTCTTCACTGAACTCTATGTAATATTCTTCCTTATTCAGCTTCCATCATTTAATCCTCGCCTCTCTCTTCACATACTTCCTCTTCTTGATTTCATAGTCATCCTACAGACTACAGACCACAATCTGGTGTTGCCTAGCTACATTCTGTTCCCTTCACCTGCATGTCTAATGAATTCTGCTCTAATCACCGCTCTCTCCCTCCCGTGGGACACTCTCTACCACTTCATCCAACTTCCTCCAGAATTCCCTGTGTGCATACACCCCGTGATGCACACACACTGACAACATTCAATACACCCCCCCACCCCTTCGATTTCCAGCTACAACTTATGATCCTCCTTAAGTTGTTAAAAATGCAAAGTAGAAATTTTGATAAGGAGCTGACATAGTGTTCTGTTGGTACTGACTGGGCTTTGGCCTCTCTGTACTCTTCTGTCTCAGAGTCCTCATCCTCGGAGTAGATTCCAGGGTCTTTACCTCCTCTAAGCAGTCCTCTGGCAGCCAGCAGGCCTGCAGCATTGCCATATCCAGTATACTTAATGAACCTTGGAACTTGAAAGAGAGCATATTACTGTTAAAATGGCAGCATTCTAGCACAATAAAAAGAGCAATGAAATTAGGATCATTTATGCACCTGACGACCTCAAAATAAGCTGATATTTTTTGTCTAAGCATGTCCAGTGAAGAGATGCTTCATACTATAAAAACTGGCCTTCAAAGTCTATCAGAGCAGGTTCAAAGTTGGCTCTTTTTAAGTCACCTTAATTTTTCCAGCATTTATGAATTCTCGTAACTTCATAAGTACAGGAAATAGCTACGTGACATTTTTATGGATGAACTTTAGTTTCTACTAAAAAACGCAACCAAATCAATTTTACACCTAAAAATGTCTTTAGAAACAAAACTTTTTATATATTTACAACAGTGCGAAAAATGTTCGTCCCCTTCCTGTTTTCCCGTATGTTTGTTACATTTAAATGTTTCAGATCAGCAAACAAATTTAAATAGCAGACAAAGACAAGACAAGGAAACACAAAATGCAGTTTCTAAATGAAGGTGTTCATAATTAAGGGTGAAAAAAAATCCAGACCCACTTGGCCCTGAGTGAAAAAGTGAATCCTGAAAGAGGATGTCTGGCTAGCTGTTCACCACCTCAAGCTGAAGTGCACTTGGGTTCTGCCTCAGTCTCATACCTCAGACGATTTATAATCTTATTGGGTGAAACACACTATGCAATATGGAAGGTCTTCCTTTACCTACATTTCTTTTACTTGAGAAACGTAGGGTGCTACAGAGGGTGGTGAAGGCTGCACAGAGAGTTGTCGGAGGCAGCCTCCCAACCATCACAGACGTATACACCTCCAGATGCAGGAAGAGGGCCACCTGTATCATGAAGGACCCCACTCACCCAGCACACACACTCTTCGTCAAGCTCCCCTCAGGCAGGAGGCTGAGGAGCATTAAATGCAAAACCACCAGACTGAGAAACAGCTTCATTCCAGATGCTGTGAGACTTCTCAGTGCATAAATGGACAAGAACTGATATTGTAGCACCTTAATCACTACTGACACTTACTGACACTGTCATTTTATCAATGCGGGTCATCATGCCCTTTTGCTGCTAAAGTATTTATACCTACATTCTATATCCATACTCCATACTGGTAGTCAGGTTGTTGCACTCTATTTATCATATTATTTATCGTGTTATTCTATTACTTGTTATTCTGTTTTGTTTAAAAAACAACAACTATTTATTTATTACTTTTTTAAAAATTCAGTTTCTTCGTTATTCTGTTTCTATTCGCTCTGGGACCGTGTGTACATCATGTCGTTCCACCTCATGTAAACATGTGATGCGAATGACAATAAAGCTTCTTGAATCCTTGAATTGTGATTACTCTGTATTAAAAGAATCTTCCAATATAACATTTTTATGTACAGCTATTTGGAGCCTTCAGTCCTTTGTTTGAGAATCTTTTAAATTTAGTTAGTGTCGGGTACTCGTTCTGTCTGTTTCCACTGTTTCCATCAGATGGCATGCAACTGTCCCTTCTATTGTTGAAAATGTAGCAAAAAAATACTGTTTAACAAAGACTTTGTTCTTAACATCTAGAAATATTATAAGATGCCAACAGTGTTGGGTACTGACTAGCATTAACTCGTAGTTCTTAACGTATTCACGATCTTAAAGGTAGTTTTATTTTCTTTGCAGACAACCTGGTGGGTTTCAGCTTGATTTGATGAACTGAAACAGCTGTTTCCAGGGACGGTCTTGCTAGTTTAAAAAGTTCCATAAACCTTCTCTGTTGTCAGTAATGTTGCCGGCTCAGCTGGACCTTTCAAAGAGTTTCTGTGTAGTCAGGATGTGATCACATTATGTTTGTTGCAAGCTAGTTCTTGCTGCAAGGTGTTTAATCATTACAGTTACATGTATATACTTTGCCATGGCAGATCTCTGCAGAAAGTTGTCTTGTTGCACATATCCTCACAGACGGGCTATGACTCTTCCAATTATCTTAATTTATATTAGATATACAAGCTTAACATGCTCACGGGAAAACTTGCTTTGATGCATTCTTGGTTATCATGACAGAACATGTTGATCATCAAAGATTTGCTAAAGTTAGTGCACAACAAAAAGTTAACTGAATTTTTTTCTCATATTTGACTAATTTTAGATGAAATGACCCAGTACACTCACTCCAGTATTCAGGAGGAGCTACTCAGGAATTTGTGGTTTTAAAGGTTCAGTGTGAACTTATTTTTTTCTGGAGAGAAGGTGGAGTGACTTTAACATCACCTTTGTACCTTAGTGATTGCTTCTCTCTCATCAAAAAAGTGATTTTGCATCACTCTCTCTCACCACTTTCTTTGCAGAGAACAAAGAGGAATTCAGCCGCACAGTCCTTGACGTCAGTGTCAATGAGGGTCATAAGGCGGACTATTTTATTCCTCAGCGTGTTGCCCACCTCTGGCCTGTTTTTCACATCACGTAGTGGTGGCAGCACCTAAAACACAACCCACACATAAACATATAAACATACAAGAACAATCAAAATAGCTAAAATGTTCAGAGATAATCTCTGTAAGATGAATAACTGACTTTTGACCTGAGGAACTTCCTGGTCTCTCTGTGGATACGGGCACTCTCGGTCAACAAGTTCAGTGATGGAAGAAGGGTCTCCTTCAGCTTATGACCCTTTGAGACAGACAGACATGCAAACTTGTCAGTTGTAGGAAAGCAGCTAAAATGTGGATTATTAGAGCACATTTTAAACAACCGGTTTAAGACTTTTCAAATGTAATGATCTACAATGTGGATCTGAGGGCAGCAAATGAGACACGCTCAGCCTGGTTTGTAGTAAACATGCCTTTGTCAACAACATAGCAATTTGTTATGAATTTATGTTAGATATACTTTAGTGCACCTCAGCTTTTATTTCATATTAACTGTAGAGGTAATGAACCACCAACAGCATGCACTTGTGGCTCGTCTTACCCGGTCAAGTCTTTTCTCCATGAATTTTAGCAGCGTGTTCACAGCATCCATGTTGACACCCATATATTCAGTGGAACCTTGCTGCACCTTGGGCATCAATAATACATCCAAACAAGGCAGAGGGAGGTTACCTAGTAAATTCACAGTATGGCTGAAAAAAGAAAGGACAAAGGAATGAAGGGCGTGGCGTCACAGGGGAGCAATGACTATATAAATCAAGTAACCAGAGAACAGAGAATCACCTGTGAAACTCTTCAGTCCGCTCCTCTCCATCAGCGTGGCTCATTAGACAGTGCCTCAGTATGGCTCCCAAATGTCTGTACACAGCTGCCTCTTCCTTCACATATACATCAGACACAAGTTGTTCACCAGTCATGAAGAGAACTCTCATCTTTCTTTGAATTTACAACAAAATGTTTAAATCTTGTGACTCTCTCCTAATTAATCTAATTTGCTTCGTTACCTCATCAACTTTGCGTCTGTTTATGTCAAACGTGATGTTGAATAGTATTTTCAGTATCTCCATAGCTAGTTCTGTCTGCTGCCGGCTCAGTGGGGGCAGCTCTTCGGTCGGGATGCCTTCAAAACCTGCTCTTGCTGTCTCCAGGGTCCCTGAGCAGCATAGACCCAGTGTGGCTTCCAAGTGGTTTCCTTGAATTACAGACAAGACACAAGTTATCAACAGGTTCTTTAGGTTTGCTTAATTGTACCATGTCTTTACCAAATTTACTTCATCTGGATGCTTTCCTGATAATGTTTGTTTGTTTTGGGGGGTTTTTAACCTTTTTTTTTTTTTAATGAAATGAAAATAAAATGAATGGGTTTTTGAACTTTAGTCAGCTTCAGATCTGACTCCATCTTTTGGGCTAAGGTCCACCTCTCATATTTGTTTTTCCATATTCATCCAACAAAGAAACAAAGAAAGCTAAACCAATCACACAACATCCTTGGAAAAGGTAACAAATCACCTAGAAGGCTGACACCATGAAGCTCCTGAGCCAGCTGTGCCCTGACATCCACTCTTAGGGCAGTCAGCAGGAAGGTTAGGCGCAAGTCAAAGAAACGTACCTGGGAAGAGAAACCTTATTTTGAATGCATATGTTGCATTCTAGCAAATATTCAGTAACAAATACGCTTCAAAAACTACATCTGCCAGCTATAGTACTCCTTTAAAAATGCATTAAAGAAACATTTTCATTACAGTTGTCATAGTGCTTGGTCTCTGACCCAGAGATTGTGTTTGGAGACTAAATTTTGACTCATCATGATTACTCTGGTTTGGTCTTGATGTTTTAAGTCTCTGCTTTAGAGCTTCTCTGTGTCTTTCCTCAGTTTGCCTTCAAGCTTCATTTTACTTATTGTGCTTTTGTGCTTTCCCTGTATTTCCCATTAAGTCTGTGTTGGTGTAACATGGCCCTTGTCAGCTACTTCCTGTTTATTCTGATAGTGTCTTCATGGTGCTGTGTTTTTTCTTTGATTCCCAGTGCTGCCATTTTTGTTTGACTCTACAGTGAACACAACAAATAATTCTACATTTGGAAAATCTCACATTAAAGAGCTATCTGTCTGAGTAATGGTCATACCTCATAGTTCCAAGTAGGATCATGACACTGTTTCAATCTCTCTGCCACACCTTTAATCAGCTGCAGATCTGCTGCTACCATCTGACATCAACCCAGTGACAGAAATCCAGTCAGATTTTATAGATTATCACCAACCAATTAAAATGTGTTAATCTGAGGAATGCAAGGCACAGCAGACTGACCTGTCCTGTCTCATTGTGCAGCAGGATGTTGCAGATGGACTTGAGTGCCTCAACAATCATTTCCTGGTCAGGATTTTCTGAAGGAGGGGAAGATTCTTTCAGCACTTTACTACATAGTCCCGTCTCTTCCTCGTCTCCTCCCGCATCCTCTTCTAAGAAAAGAAAGATTTGCAATTTTGTTTAGCTTGGTCTGCCAACAACATGAACTCCCTTCAGCTAATCCATGATGTTTATTGATGGAGGAGAAAGATTATAAAGTATATGTCATGATCCTGGGTCTTTTGACCCAGCGTTTTGTGTTTTCTATTATTGTGATGTATTTTGGTTCTGGTTTTCTAGCTCTTTGGTTTTTGGTTCTGTTCTTCCTCAGTTAATGTCTAGTCATTTCTGCCTGTGTATGCCCCTGTGTCAAGTCCGTGTTTCTTAGTCTGTGTCTTTGCATGTGTGAGTTCTTTTTTTATTTTGTAGGTCTGTGTCTCTCGTCAGTGTTTCTAGTTTCACTTCCTCTTGTCTCGTTATGTCCAATTACTCCCAGCCGTGTCTCCCTCCTGTTTCTCGTGTGCATTGCTGGTTCATCTGCATTATTTCCATCCGTCATTCTGTGTTCTTTCCCTGCATCATCCTGCATCATTTTCTGTGTCTTCCTGCATCTCTGTTTCAAGGTTTGTTTTTGCTTAGTTTTCCGAGTTTATGTTTTCTCAGTTCTGTTTTCAGCCCCCTCGCCTTTTTGTATGTTCACTCTCCATTAATAAAGCTCCCTCACTTCAGTAATGCCTGCATCTTGGGTCCTTTAATAATTCCACACGGTTTGCCCTGCTAACCGTGACAGTATACAACGTTTAGGGGACAAAGAACTGGATTTCTTTTGTGCATAATACATCTCAATAAAATACATCTCAAAAAAGTTTTTTTATTATTTAATTCAAAAAGCTCGCACTGTGCCAGCTGGGATGGGTCCCATGACCTCTGATTTTCATGAGCTGGGATAGCTCATGAAACATTCAGTTTAGAATAATAGTTGAGTAAATTTGTCACGGCTGCACAGCAGTCGTGTGGTGAATTGAGAAAAGGATCCAAGATGCAGGCACTGACTGGGGTGCGAGTGAAAATTTATTTGCAGAGGTGATAAAGTGACAAAACAGGAAGAGCAGAGCGGGGAGTAAACAAACCTAAACTGGGAAAACTAAAGAACAAAACTTAAACCAGACACTCACGGGAGGAGGAGCGAAATGCACAAAGAGAGATGGCAGAGAGACGCAGAATGAATACCAGGTAACGGAATAATGCAGACTGACATGGAGTTAAACAGACGACGCGACAGAGAGCACAGGAAAACACAGGGCTTAAATACACGGGGAGTAATCAGGGAATGGGCCACAGGAGGGAGACACAGCTGGGAGCAATAAGGCTAACGAGACAGGGGAGAGGTAAAACTGAACACACTGACATGAGACATGAACTTTCAGAATAAAACAGGAAACTAACAGACACAGAGAACCAGACCGGACACTGAACTTGACAGGCAGACTCATGAGCAGACACAATAACACCATGGACAGACAGAGGGAACACAGAGAAGTGGAAGCAGGCAGGCAAAGAACAGAAACCTAACAAATGGCAAAATCACAACAGAATACACACTCTGAATGAACAAAAGCATAAGGAACACAAAACACTGAGTCCTCAGACTCAGGACCATGACAGTACCCCCCCCCCCTCAAGGGCTGGCACCAGACAGCCCAACAGAAACACAAAAACGGACCAAAGCCAAAAAAAACCCCCACGAACCAAAAAACAGAAAACGACCCGACCAGGGCGGGCGGTGGGGGTCCAGGACGGAGGGACATAGTCCGAAAAGGCCCAGACGGACAAGGTCAGGGGGCCGACCCGGAGGCCAAAACAGTTCAGTTCCGGGGGCCGACCGTGTGAAAGGCAGCAGCAGTGGGGCAGGTCCGGAGGCCGGCCACGCAGTAGGCAGTGGTGTGGAAACAGTTCTGGGGACCGACCGTGCAGACGGCAACAGCGGCGTGGAAACAGCTCTGGGGGCCGACCGTGCGGACGGCAACAGCGGTGTGGAAACAAGTCCGGAGGCCGGCCACGTGGAAGGTAGTGGCGGCGTTCAGGAGGGCGTTCAGGAGGGCGTCCACAGTGGCGGAGATGCCCAACAAGCGGCCTGGCAGATGACCGACGATGTGGAGGTGGTAGTAGGGGACCTGAAGGCTGCGTGGCCCCTGCAGCCCCAGGCGAAGCGGAGGCTGGACCAGATGAGGCGGAGGCGGAGGCTGGACCAGACGAAGCTGATGAGGATGATGAGGATGCGGAGGCTGGACCAGGCGAGGCTGAAGCAGAAGCGGAGGCTGGACCAGGCGAGGCTGATGAGTATGCTGGAGCCGGACCAGGCGATGCTGATGAGGATGCTGGAGCCGGACCAGGCGATGCTGATGAGGATGCTGGAGCCGGACCAGGCGATGAGGATGAAGCGGAGGCTGAAGCCGGACCAGACGAGGATGAAGCAGTGGCTGGACCAGACGAAGCAGCTGATGAGGACGAAGCAGTGGCTGGACCAGACGAGGATGAAGCAGTGGCTGGACCAAACGAAGCAGCTGATGAGGATGAAGCAGTGGCTGGACTAGACGAAGCAGCTGATGAGGATGAAGCAGTGGCTGGACTAGACGAAGCAGCTGATGAGGATGAAGCAGTGGCTGGACTAGACGAAGCAGATGCTGGACCAGGCGATGCTGAAGCAGATGCTGGACCAGGCGATGCTGAAGCAGATGCTGGACCAGGCGAAGCAGATGCTGGACCAGGCGATGCTGAAGCAGATGCTGGACCAGGCGATGCTGGACCAGGCGATGCTGAAGCAGATGCTGGACCAGGCGATGCTGAAGCAGATGCTGGACCAGGCGATGCTGATGAGGATGATGAGGATGCGGAGGCTGGACCAGGCGAGGCTGAAGCAGAAGCGGAGGCTGGACCAGGCGAGGCTGATGAGTATGCTGGAGCCGGACCAGGCGATGCTGATGAGGATGCTGGAGCTGGACCAGGCAAGGGTGATGAGACTGCAGCTGGTGATGAGACTGCAGCTGAGGGCTGGACGGGCTCCTCGGGCCCCTCAGCTGACGAGGCAGAAGGCTGGACGGGCTCCTCGGGCCCCTCAGCTGACGAGGCAGAAGGCTGGACGGGCTCCTCGGGCCCCCCAGCTGACGAGGCAGAAGGCTGGACGGGCTCCTCGGGCCCCTCAGCTGACGAGGCGGAAGGCTGGACGGGCTCCTCGGGCCCCCCAGCTGACGAGGCAGAAGGCTGGACGGGCTCCTCGGGCCCCCCAGCTGACGAGGCAGATGGCTGGACGGGCTCCTCGGGCCCCCCAGCAAAAACAGTCTCAGAACCAGTGGGCACTAAAGCCCCTGGCACACACAGGACAGAACCAGCAGGTGCGGAGACCTCTGGCAGAGACAGAAAAGAACCAGCAGGCACACGGGCCTCTGGCAGCGACGCAACAGAACCAGCAGGCGCACGGGCCTCTGGCAGCGACGCAACAGAACCAGCAGGCGCACGGGCCTCTGGCAGCGACGCAACAGAACCAGCAGGCGCACGGGCCTCTGGCAGGGACGCAACAGAACCAGCAGGCGCACGGGCCTCTGGCAGGGACGGAACAGAACCAGCAGGCACACGGGCCTCTGGCAAACACATGGCAGACTGCAGCTGCACAGAGCATTGGGTCTGCTCAGGCAGCGACGGCCGGGTGTGGTCCTCAGCTGGCTTCTTAACCGCCAGGGGTCCTGAGTCTGCTGGGGGCTGAGACCCAGCCTCTGGGGAGGCCCTGGGGCGAGTAACAGTCTCTAAATTAGCCAGTTTCTGAGAAACTAGAGTGGTTTTAATGCATTTGTCTCTCCGCTCAAAATGGGTGCTAGGAACGAGATTCAAAATGGGTGGCACAGACACAGCCTCCAGTATGGAGGGAACGGGTGATCGGGCTAATGGCATAGATGCAGGCTGGGCTAATGAACTGGCTAAAGGCTGATGTACTGGTTGAAGTGAGACTGGAGTTGGTGGTGGAGTGGATGAAACACAGTCAGCTACTGTTATGGATGTTTTGAAAATGCCAACTTGTGAGAGGTCAGTTACCACGAAGGTAGGTAAACGCCGTGTACTGTCTTTACCCTCCCCATGAACGGCCCCAGAAAACACAGTCCCAGAAGCACCAGCGTCCTTAAAACTCACCACAGCTGGTCGCACAGGAGTCCCTGAATCCGGCTGTGGGGTGAAGCGTCGGTGGCGCGAATGTTTCCTCCCCACCGCTGACGGCTCCGACAGGCAGGGAAAAACCTCTGGGGGGTCGGGCCGTGAAACCTCCGGTGGGTGAATCTGAGACGGATGCTTTGTGGCGGTCGTAGTCCATTGTTGCTGGGCACAATTGGCTACTTCCCGAGCTTGCACCGCTTCCTGGGCTTTATGCAGCTCAGCGATTAAGTCTGTAAATCCCCGGACCTGGTGGAGATAGGGATTTCCGGCCAGGATTGCCTCAACGGCATTTATCCCCACAACTTTCGCTCGTGCATTGGAGGTGTGGGTTACCCAGTCCACCAGGCGTAGGGCACGTGTGAGGTCGCTCTCCCCGACCAAGACCGCTGGATCCATCTTGTGGTCGCGTCGTACTGTCACGGCTGCACAGCAGTCGTGTGGTGAATTGAGAAAAGGATCCAAGATGCAGGCACTGACTGGGGTGCGAGTGAAAATTTATTTGCAGAGGTGATAAAGTGACAAAACAGGAAGAGCAGAGCGGGGAGTAAACAAACCTAAACTGGGAAAACTAAAGAACAAAACTTAAACCAGACACTCACGGGAGGAGGAGCGAAATGCACAAAGAGAGATGGCAGAGAGACGCAGAATGAATACCAGGTAACGGAATAATGCAGACTGACATGGAGTTAAACAGACGACGCGACAGAGAGCACAGGAAAACACAGGGCTTAAATACACGGGGAGTAATCAGGGAATGGGCCACAGGAGGGAGACACAGCTGGGAGCAATAAGGCTAACGAGACAGGGGAGAGGTAAAACTGAACACACTGACATGAGACATGAACTTTCAGAATAAAACAGGAAACTAACAGACACAGAGAACCAGACCGGACACTGAACTTGACAGGCAGACTCATGAGCAGACACAATAACACCATGGACAGACAGAGGGAACACAGAGAAGTGGAAGCAGGCAGGCAAAGAACAGAAACCTAACAAATGGCAAAATCACAACAGAATACACACTCTGAATGAACAAAAGCATAAGGAACACAAAACACTGAGTCCTCAGACTCAGGACCATGACAAAATTACTAGTTAAACAGTATAACTGGCCTAATAAACACCTAACCTTTTGTTATCCTGCCTCTTAGTATCTGCATTTTAGTGTCTCCTCATCAACACTCTGCACATCCTGCATGTCGTTTTCTTACGAATGTACTAAACAACTAGTTAACTAACTATTAATTAACTATTATTTCTGTCTTTAACCCTCCTGAGTTTTTAGATTCTTTCACATCACAATCTGGAAGTGGTACAGCTCACCAAATAAGGCTACATGGCTGGGGGATCTAATTCTGCCATGTTAAACTGTACTGTTGCATTTGATTGTGAGTGCCTGAGAGCTGAACCTGCTCTGCTCAATGTGGGGCTTCTACATTGTCTCCTCACTTGGAGAAAATAATGATGGACCAATCTGTCTGAGAATGACTGCAGTCAGTCTGAGTCAAACTGAGACACATTGCCTCCCACCAGGTAACCTGTGCAATCGCAAAAAAATTCACTCACTAACCATCAGTTTTTTGTGGTTGCACAGAGGTGCCAATCTATTTGTCCTCTTGTGTGACTGAGGCCCCTAAGCTACAGAGGGTCTGTCTGTTCATATACTGTCTGTATTGAAGCATATTCATGGAAAGTTGATGGCAAAAAAGGTGGTAGAATATGCAAGCAACAAGGATGAGAGCCTTGACAGAACTGTCACAAAAAGCTAATTCAGGAACAGTATTTGTTATACCTACGTAGGTTTCCTAAGTAAAGTCTATGTTTCTGAACTGATGAAACTGAGAGTGAAAATGGAATTTAACTGTTAGATCTTCAAAATCAAAACAAGTCTTCATAACAATATATTTGGAATTACATCTTTGAATTCTCAAAACCTAAAATACAATCCTTTCTTGCTCTGGAAAGATGATGCAAAAAAAAAAAAGGATTGATACCTAGCAATATTAATTACCTTGGCCATCCACTGACTGGCTGTGGGCAGGTGTGGTAGCACTGTCCACAGCAATGCTAGCATAGCGGGCAAGAGTGGACATGGCGAATTGGTTGGTGAATGGGTCCAGGCAATTTTTATCTCTGGACAGGATTCGAACCGTTTCCAGACAGGCCAGCAGACAGGAAGGCTGCAACTCCCGGTCCAGGAAACCGAGCACTAACTCCCCCAGATGCTGCGTTGCACATATACATGTATGTATGTATATATATATATATATATATATATATATATATATATATATATATATATGTATGTGTGTGTGTGTGTGTGTGTGTGTGTGTGTGTGTGTGTGTGTGTGTGTGTGTGTGTGTGTATTCATGGAGGAACAATAGAAACAGAACAGAAATTGTATTAGACTGTAGGCTATTGATGTTCATCAACAGAGTACACCTTCCTTTTTTGTGCAAATAGACACATACATTTATTTAAATAGGCAGATTTACATTTTAAACTGTTGAAAAATGAAACACCAAATCTGACAGCTATATCTGCAGCTTCTGACCTCAGTCTGAATGAATGTCCATCACACATTTTAAGTCAGGCAATGTTAGAACTGATTTTTGATCCATTTTCAGTATAACGCTTCTGTTTTTAAGATCATTTTCTGACTAATTGTAATGAAATCATGACCGTCTTAAGACTGCCAACAAAGTGAAATGTGTTACAGAAAATAACAGATCAGTGAGTTCGACCTACAGCCAGTGGTGAACAAATGATTGCTGTTTCTTACTGAGGATGGGTAACACAACAGATGAAACTGTACATTGAAAACTGAAACATGAAAAACACTACATACTAAACAGCAGTGACAAAGTATTTGTAGTGCTAATGATAACGGTCCAATGTCAAGGGGGTTTCCTTGATAAAAAGCCCCACATTGTAGTGACCGAATGCAAGGAGCTACAAAGGTTGCTAAAAAGTTTCCTAAGCTGTCATGCACATCTACAAGCAGGACAGCTTAGCAGACCTTCAAGTAGGTGTATGCTTAGTGTGGGCACATGATTATTGGATAAAGAAGCCATGCAATAGAACTTTAGCTTCACCTTAAATAAACCTAAACCTTTAGCACTGAACAAACTCACCTTTCTTTTCCACCTTAACAATCAACTACAGTTTCTGTTTGGGTCTGTTTCCTACTGGATGAAATGCTTCCTTTTATAGGAATAAAACTGTTCTTCTATTTATCAGAGAGGAAAACACTTTGGAAAACAGTGTGGTTTCCAAAACCAGATACATTTTCTCAAACAGAATCTAAATCATACTGTTTAAAAACATTTTCAGATGCTTTTTTAAAGGATAAAGCTGCTAAATGCAGAAATATTGGTTTGTTTAAGTACATTTTTAGATATTTACTGCTTTCTGAATGAATTGTAGGTGTATTAGATACAAAATCACAATAAAACTAATCAATAAATGTTCTAATGTTCTATCTTCTCAGCTATTCACCTTAATCAGTTCAAAGATTGACTTTCATCAATACTGAATAAACTGTATGAGGTTTAGGCCATGAATGAATTTGCAGCAATATACTTAATGATAAACCAGATTTCTTTTTTCTAATCTTCAGAACTGCTTCTTTCTCATTAGTTTTTGTTCTTGTGTTATGTATCATCAGAATATCTTCTTACAATCAAAACTAATATGCCAGCATGATTAGTGTTCAAGCAAATGAATAAATCAAAGGTCTTCATTTCATAATTCCCATTGGATTCCATTAAACTATTGCCATTGTGATCTCACACCTATTTGTAGTTTTCTTTAAACCTTTGAACTGATTAAGTGTGTTTACATCTACTGACAAAAACCCACAATTTATCCTGGATTTACTCCAACATTATATAATATATCACTTACTCGAGTATTCTAATATAACGCTAAGGAAATGTTAGAACAGGTAAACATTTAACTATTCATTTTACAACAGAATCAACCTATAAGAGCTGGTTTTCCATTTCCTGTTCTGTTTATCCTGAGCTTACTGCAGGGAAAAGGCCGTGTGATTCATCCCCTGTCGAGCACTAGTGCCAATAATCTTAATATTAATTGCCAGACAGATTTATTTGGCAGACAGATAAAAATCCCCATTCCCAAGAATTCTGTTATAAATAGTTCAGTACGTGTAAGAAATTTCCAACAAATTTTCACCAGACGTGTGTGAGCTGAGGAAACAGCAGCCTTCAGGGTTGAAAAATGAATCCGGCATGTTTGTACCTTAAATTAAAAATGACTGCTATGCTAAAATAACAGACTGTGAGCCTTCCACTTGGATTCTGTTTGTATTTATTTCTGTATGTGCTGTAGGTGTTATTGTGTTAAGTAGTCGAGTCAGAGATGGAAAAAAACACTAACAGTCTGTGACTAGTCTGCAGCTCTCATTTGACAGGAAGGTAAACTGGCTTAAATGATGGAGTAATACCATCAGGGTTTGGGTGGTTTGTTGGGTTTTCTTTGACATGTTACTCATTTTTAAGTGTTTTACAACAAGTTGCTTACCTTATATATTGGTATATGGTATCATGGATCCAGCTGAGGAACAGCTGAAGAACTTGTAATAAACTAAACCACATTTCAAATTAAAAGTTTTATTAAAATTGTGTATATACCTGTGTATATACATGTACATATTATGAGGTCTGGCTCTCCTGAAACAGTATGGTGGAAGCACTGATGTTTTGATTGTGAACAGCAGCAAACAAACAAGAATATGTTTCTTTGTAACTTTGGCAAACAATCTATAGAAAATCACATTTAGCATTTTAGCTTATCTTGTCTGGCAAATAATTCTGGAAATATTTATTACAATGTACATACTGGTTTGGACACAAAGTGTGTGCCCCTTCAGTAATGTACCTGTGACAGCCAGTGAGCTCGCCTTGTTTTTTTGGTTTCTTGTTGCCTGTCTCTTTCCGGTATCTGGTAGGTGGAGCTGACCCAATTATAGATGCAGCACACCTGAGAAGGCCAGTCCCCTTGCATTATAAAGCCACTTTGACTGAATCTCCAGCTCTCCCTGTCTTTTGAACACTGAAACAAGCTGCAACTCCCTCAGCCTCCCCGACACCAGCAAACAGTGTGTACAGATCATAGATGAAACACAATGACTTCAGTCACAGTTACCTTGAGAAATCAAAGAGCAGTGAATACTGTCCAAATCTGACAGCATTTTGTTAGGCCAGTGTTTATGAACCTTCAACTGACGTAACAAGAGCGACCCTATCAACTTCACAATTATGGGATGTAATCTATTCACAGCTGGCCAATCACTGCCATTTAAGAGCAGATCATTACTTTTCCTCTGGTTAAACACACAGATCCTTACAAGCATTTGATAATCCCCGAGAAGTAAATCACTCCCACTGTCATTTTCATCTCATGAATTATTTATATCCTATAATGAATTCTTAACAGGACCCCATCCAGAAAGAGTCACAAGTTGAAGATAAATTGTGGGTTCTAGGTTTCTAATGGAAGAGCACAACATGGTGTTCATTGGTTATTCATACCTTTTGTAACTTTCCTTCCTAAAACAGGCGAGTATACAAAGGAAAGCATAAAGCATGTTGGTACATCCAAAGAAATGATTAATCCTTAGCCAATTTTTTTTTCAGATGAAACTGAATTACACAGAACATTAAAAAAATGTAAACAGACTGGAAAGGACAAGCTGAAGTATTTCGATCCAGATGATCCCCTGCTGAACTGATAAGTTCAGCAGGGGATCAATTAATTATTTGCCCTATGTGTATAAATAGGAAATGTTATAAATACCTCTCTGTCCTTCTGCTCATCCCTGTTGAATGTAAAGCACTGGTTCATCTGAAGAAAAGAGAAGTACAAAGCACAAAAAAGGGAGTCAGTGGATAGAAGAAGCAGACAAGTTTGTGTTATGTTATTTGTACCAATAAGTCGTTGTGTTTGCAGTAATCGAGCCATCCATTCTCCTATGTACATCGCTCAGCTACAACTAAGAAGATATGTCTTAGGGTCTTCTAATATTGTTTAATCTTGATCTTGCAATGTAAAGTGACTTGAGTTAACTTTTGTTTTGAACTGGCAATATATCAACAGAAATGAACCGAATAATCATAATACAAAGTAGAGAGAAAAAATAAAGAAGCAAAAATGTAAAAATGATCCACATCACATCATTTGAAATATGTGACAGCCAGTGTGCTGGCCTTGTTTTCTTGTTGCTTTCAGGTATCTAGTAGGTGGAGCTGACCCAATTTCAGCACACCTGAGAAAGCCAGTCCCCGGTGTATTATAAAGGAACTCTGACTGAACCTCTGGGTCGTTTCATTATCTGAATCTTAATGAACACCGTTTTCTGTATGAGAGTTTTCTAATGTTAGTAATCATATTTTTTCTTAGATATTTTAATTGAAGATAGGCTTCAAATTACAAAAAGAGCATGCAATCATCCATCCATCAATGCATGCAGAACATTAATGCATGCGTAAGCCTTCCAAAAGACATCTCTCCAGTGTGTCATATCTCTGTGTAGCTCCTCAGTCATTCAGGTCATGGTAGTCTTAAATGCTTGAAAAAAATAGGCAGATCGACTTCAGTTGGTAAAGACACCTCTCATCAAAGAAGCATCTTCAGTTACAAAGTTACAAAGGTCCTTTCTATTGACTTGTTGTCTGGATTTACACAATTATCACAGATTACAAATGAGAACGTGAGCAACTTCCTTTCAGATGTTGTTCGTTTATATACAAATAGCCTCAGTACCAGATAAGCTGAGCCTCACTGTAGCTGTCTTTTGATGCTGACATCAAAAGAAACATGTCCATCACACATGCTGAAGTAGTCTGACCATTTACTAAAAATTAATCCACATCATTCACTTAATTCAAATACCGAGTTCTGAATTAAGGAAAATAAACATAAGTTATACCCATTATTTCATTAATGTGCCCCTACTAATATTTATGTTAATGCAAATTCCCACAACTCCCAGAAGGCTGGAAAACTAGAGCAGACTAACTCCAGTCTACAACTCAAAATATGGCAGTGTCCTGTAACAACCACTAAGCTTCTGATCTGTACGAGCTCTTTGGTGAAGTAGGATTTAACTGGCCTGTAGCTAAATCTATTTGTGTATAAGAAAATCTAATCCTATTGCCTTTGAGATTAACTCCTACACAGTCTCCGTGCTGAGGAAGCCATGAAGCATGGTGCACCTGGGGTTTGCAGAATGTAACAAAACTCATGTGACTTCATATACATATAACATGTAGTTCCAACTATCATTTCTAACATTAACTGACCTGGATAGACACACATATATATATATATATATATATATATATATATATATATATATATATATATATATATATATATATATATATATATATATATACACACACACACACACACACACACACACACACACGAACATATACATGATGTGCTTTGACTCTGTAATGCTCAAAATTAATAGAATCAAGTTAAAACTGAGGGTTATCTAAAAACTTCAGCTAGGGTTTGAACGTTCACAACCATTGTGCCAAAAACAAAAGAAATTAGTGTATACTTGTTGACACTGAAACAGCAGGAGATAGATATACAAAGTTATTACAGTATTTCCAAGGATAAAGAACTGGACTGACAAGTATCATAAAGAAATTTAAAGAGAGCTGCACAGTACAGAGCAAGTTTTGCAGAGGTAGGAAGCAAAAGATTTCAAAGACTCTGGAAACAAAGCTAGTGAGAAATGTTTTTTAAAAACCACAGAACAACTTTCAAAGCACTGGTGAGTGATTGACCAAAATCATGAATTGTAGTATCAAAGGAGACCATCTCACGGACTGTGAGACTGCAAACTAAGAAAAACTCCACTTCTGCAGAAGTGTCAACTTCAAGCCAGACTGATGTATGCTAAGGACAACCTGGAGAAAGATTATGCATCTGAAGGTGTGCCTTTTGGTCAGATGAGACTAAAGTAGAGCTCTTTGCCATAAAGATGCTGCTTATGTTTGGAGAAATAAGGGTGAGGTTGTACACAATTCAGAACCCAAAGAACACGCAGTGGTGGAAGTATCATTCTTTGGGGATGCATCAGTTCGTCTGGACCTAGGAATGTTACGAAGGCAGGAGGAATCATGAAGAAAGAAGGATATTTGAAGATTTTGAAAGAAGTATTCAGCAGCAAAATTGGTTCTGGGTCATTGTTTTATCTTCCAGCATGACAACAACCCCAAACATGCATCACTCTTGGTGAAGAACAATCTCCAGAAGACCAAAGTGAACATTGACTCAGGAATTCAAGCCCTCAGTGGTAAATCAGAGTGGCTGTAGCTCAGGAGGTAGAGTGGGTCATCTACTGATAGGTGTGAATGGGTGAATAAGGCATGTTGTGTAAAGCATTGAGTGCTCTGGGAGAATAGAAAAGCACATGAATCAGTCCACCTGTTCAGTCCAATCCCATTGAAAAATCAGTGGGGTGACCTGAAGACCAAAGACCATGCCAACAAACAAATCTGGAGAGCCTGACAGATTTGCCAAAGAAGAATGGGCTGGGATTGATCAGTGTGCAAAGTAAAATAATGTAAGCATGTCAAATAAAAACTAGGATGTTTGGAAAAGCTATGTTATAAATTAATTACACTGAACAGTACACACTGAGCTATGACTGTATGTACTTTAGGTCCTTTAGCTTGTACTCTTTTTGTGCTTCCATACAATTAGAGGCTAACAAAACACTATATCTTAGAACAGTGGTAGGGAACTCCAGGCCTCAAGAGCCAGAGTCCAAGTGTCCTTGGTCCAACACCAGAGCTCTAACTTAATAATGTACGTAGAGTACAAAGTAGTTACCTAAAATAACTAATCTAAAAAGTAATGATAATCCTGAGAGTTATAGATAAAATATGAATTAATATCATCAGTCTTAGAGTAAGCTTATGGTTTAAGGGAAGTAGTATAATGTGTTATGATAAGCTTGAATTTAAAATGGAAATAAAATATCTGTAATATCACTAAACATTGCAGCTGAAATCTTTGACATTTTACTGGATGTACCTCAGCACTGATCTTAAACATGATCTCATTATCTTCGAGTAACTGCTTCTGCTTCTCTGTCCTCTTTTTTTCTCTGTATCTAAGCGATGAATCCATTAATTACATTAATTTCAAAACTCCCACAGTGCTCTTTCCCATTACTCTTCAGTGTCCTGACACTGACTCCTTTCCAAGGTGTATCAGAGTTACAAGGAAATCACACATGTTAGAAAAACTGAAAGAGCACAGAGAAACCTCTCTAGATGGCTTGAGTTACGACATACGTACATGTCAGATTCTGCAAGAAATTAGGATTTAATCTCAGAACAAACACCCTGGAAATTCTGGAGAGATTATATGCCTTGACTGGCTAAGGAAGGCTTTGGTGACCCCCTGGAAAACTGTGGCTGGCTGAGGAGAGGGACGTCTGGGCTTTTTTTCTTAGACTGCTGGCCTAGTGACACAAACCTGGATTAGTGGCAGAAAATGGATGCAATGGATGTAGATATTTGTGACAAAACTAACTTGCATTTCCCATTTCTATTTTTACGATCAGTGGCTCACATTAATTAAAAATAATTATTTTCAACAAATATTTCTCTCTTTTCTTTTTACATTTCTTTCTGATTTTCTACCACATTATGAAACTGACTTGCCTGCAATTCAAACTGTGTCAGGCTCAACTCTATAGTAAAGGTTCTACTTTTGAAGGCAGTTCTGATTTGGCAATTATTTCAGGATCATCTTCTGAATGGAAAGCGTTTCATAAACTCAAACAGCTGTTCTACAACGCACTGATTCCTCCCGATGTTGGAGGGCTGGTGTTTACCTGCTTGTTGTAGCTCTGTAAAGCCGTCAGAGCCGAGTCTTGGTCGCCCGTCTCCATCTCCTCTATAACGGCACTTAAATCCATGTTCATCATCACTGAGCTAGCTGCTGCTGCTGATGATGATGATGATGATGATGAGGATGTCTGTATGTTTGTTCCCCGGACTGCGGATTCACGTTATGCTCCGTTACCTCTGACGGATGAAAGCATGACGTCTGAATCCCGACGATCTGATGAGAAGCGATTAGCGAACGGGGATTTGTGCCAGCCAAGTGCTGCGTTTAGAGTCCCAAGAAAAGACGGGAGAAATAAAATTTGTGATTATTTTTTTGTAAATGGAAAAGACAAGTGAGGATGTGGACCACAAGAAACGAGCAACATTAGACATCACTATATATGCAAAGTCTAACGACTGTAAAAGAACGCTCCTCTCTCAGACTGCGGGCTGCTTGTGGTGTTCATCAGAGTTTCTAAAAGCAGTATTGGAGGCAGAGAATTCAGCTTGAAGTGAAACTGTGAAGTGCGGCACACGTTAGACAAATGCGGGTCGGTGAGACTGAAACATCGTTCAGTAACTATCCTTTCATCATATCGAAGCTCAATGTGCTGGCTCAAAATTGTTGCAATTAATTGCAACATAAAGTAAGCCATCAATGATACTGTTGGGTGTCCCCATAGTGGCGTTTCAATAAAAAGAATAGAAAGAAAGAAGTGAAAATAAAATAGTGATATTTATTATTATTCTATACATGAGCAGTGAAATTGAAGAATTTGCAGTGCTTTAATAATGTAGACCTTTTTGAAGCCACAAAACAACTGAGAATGAATTCCACATACATTGTATTTTGAATTGATGTATCACTGATGCCATTTTAGAAAGCCCAAAAGTTTCGATTATCCTTTAAAAAGACAAACGGCCTTTGTGTGCAAGATTTTCCAATCGGTAACCTGAGCGATAGTGAGCAAGTCAGTGCAAACATGTGAGAAAAAAAAATTCATATCAAACCGACTCTGAGCTGTTCCACAGTCCTCACTAATGTGGCAGTAGCCAGTCCAGTGAATTGAAAGTTGAGCAGAATCTTCTTTTTACTGATAATTCAATTTAATAATACACAATAATAGCACATTATCAAGTGCTGCTCATATGCCATTCTCTGATATACTATTTAAACTGACATCATAAAGCGTTTTGAGGTTACTGTTGTTGTTAACTGTCGCCATGTAAATAAAATTACACTAACACATACCTAAAAGATAAACACGTTCGCTTTAGGTAACGAGGGTCTGCGCTCTTTACACTACCGCCATCAACTGGGCGTTTCTCGAACGAGACGTGGGCGTGCGTGTAGGCTACTTAGTGTGCTCGATTTAAAATTCAAAGCAAACGCGCGTGCGGGGTGAAGGTTTTATGTTACCCGTAGTTAACCAAAATACAGTTATCAAGTAGATGAATTACACTACATTAAACCTTCAATTTGTTGTGTTACCACATGAGTCTAACTGTTTTGCTTAAAATTTGATAAACGGTATAAACCCCGTTCTTCCGGCACAGTATACATATACTCTGTGTAAATGACGTCTTGACGAGGCACGCACCTTGTCCAATAAAAGCTCACGACCTTGTTTGAGCGACAGAATTCGCAACCAATAGTTTTGCGGAAATCGTTTGATTGACAAACATTGCAGCTGGAGTGGGGGAAGGGGTCGATGAAGTTGACGGAACCGCCATCTTGAAAAGTGCTCTCCGAAGGTCTACATTTTCGCGCCTGTTAGAAACAGTTTTAAACGCTTTATTTTCCTTGCCAAAATTTCATCTTAGCTCTGTCTTAGTATCGCTAAGGTCCGAGGCTAATGTTAAGATAAGCTACATGCTGGAGAGTCGGTGTTTACCCTTGTCTATTGGTAGGTACAACTGCAAGCTCATACACTTGGTGCTGAAGAGACGATTAGCCAGCAGTCTTTAGATAGCCGGCTAACGTTAGCTGGCTAGCAAAGAGCATACTTGGCCATCTTATCACTGCGCTGTCAGGCTGTGGTTTTTTTAAGCTAAGAGGAGGCTAACGTTAACATGACACATTAGTGTTTTAAGGTACCTCGGGATCATATTTTGATTTTATTGTCAAACCTGTCAGCCAGTTAATATTACCCTCATATGTGACATATATTAGGGTAACTGGTTGAGTTCGATAGCACGGGGTTAGCTAACAATAGCTAGTGACGTTCCTTGTACCGGTGTGTTGTCTTTAACGCCTGCACCGTTAGTGGTAGATAGGTTTGGGCCTTAGGATGTAAACGAACTGGTAATGACGTGAATTAAAAAGGCTGCTGTTTTGATCCGTGTTTAGCCGAAATTAAAGCTAACCGTTAACTTTGCCTTCGAAGGTTGGTTAGCTGAAATTAAATACAGCCAATAACGATTGCGTTAAATGACTGCCTTTACACATAAGGAAATTCTTATTATTTTTTTAAAACTGCTCAGTCTGTTGGTTCGGAACAGATAGTCAAGCCCAGATGAACCAGGTGATTCTGGGTGAATACTAAGTATTGCCACCCAGCTAAAATGTGATATCTTATTGCATGTGTATAGTTGTACTACATAGGCCTGAAATGTAGGTAGAGTGGATATTTAGATTGATTTTATTACGGGCTCGTAATGTTTATGTGCCTACGGTATTTTTATTATTTTCGCTCTATGGCGTATGTTCAGCTGTTTTGGGGAGTGATAGTTTTATCAAAATATAGGCGTTTTATAGTGTGAGTGTAGTGCAGTTTTTGTGTCAGTTGCATTGCTGAGTTAACACAAAATTCATAATAGCAGAAATATAATCGGCATCCAGATGTCTAGCCGCACTTGATTTGTCAAAGTAGTTTGGGGAGTCACAGCAGCCGGTATCCTCTATGTTTATTACACGCAGTTGCTACAGTCTCTTGGTAACAAGTCACTGTTCTGAATATAAGTAGGAAGGTGCTTTGTACAGTGGGTGAGCTTGTGATTATAGGTTGTCTGTGGTACAGAACGGGTAATTAGAAGACCTTTTAGGTGGACTGAAAGATGGCTTGAAAATAGAGGGTATTTACATTGGTCTTGATGGGTATTGTTTGTCACTTTTTCATATCTTTATTGCATGTTCATGAAGTTGTTTGACAACAAAAACTGAAAAACGTATACAAATAAGAGCATTTCCTTCAGAGTATTCGTATTATACACATTCTTAACATGGGAAAAACCAGGACATTGCAGCTTAGTTTAATTCCAGCCAATAGCAGCACTTCAGGCATTGTCATTGGCTTTTCATATTGTCTGTCAAAACATGGATTGAATGAGCTGTCACTTTTATAATGACTAGAGCAGGGCGATATGGCCAAAAATATTTATCACGATATATATTTGAAAATTTGCGATAACGATATAACTGACGATATAATTGATGCGAGTCAAAATACAACTCCACAACATTACTAGCGCAAAAAGACAACCTTCCATTTATTTTCACTTAAACAAGAAGCTGGTTTTTATGTACATTAAAGCTTTATAAAAATGTAACAGTGCAAATGCAAATTCCTTGCTGAAAGTTTAACCAAAAGGCATTTCCAGTAGAAATGGGCTGACATATCCTGAGCATAACCATGTATAATATCCACTGAAGTTAAAAAGAGGTGCTTTGCAACATTAAACTGCAGTGTGCAGTACGCATTTTTCGGACCATAAGGTGCACGGGATTATAAGGCAAATTAAGCGAAACAAAGCAGTCAGATAAATCAAACTTTATTAAACTCATTCTTCTTGCTTCCTCCACTTCTGTACCATTGATTCATTAATGTTGAATTCTCTGGCAGCTGCTCTATTCCCATGTTGTTGCAGTATATTAATGACTAACCTCGTATTGTGGATGGATTATCTCAGTTGTTCTCCTGACTGAAGTTTGGTCCGTTTACAGCATCCTGCCATGCGATTGCATTTGTCTCTAACCATGAGGAACCTTCACGTTAACTTTTATAAGTGTAAAAGTGTTAGTGTTCGTCCTCCAGCTTCACTGTTTATGTTATGCTAACATAGCTGTGTCGCTAGCGATCACGTAGCACATCATTATATACCAGCTAGCCCAACTTCAGTAACCCTACAAATGTCACTGCTGTTTAGTTTCCTCTCTTCATTTATGTTGGAAGTGATAGCAGAGCTGTACGTTTGAATTTTTTCAGAAATCTCTCAGTCAGAACATGCTATATCATGCTTAGGTAACTAGCGAGCTAACTTCTAACTCTGTTAAATGTAATAAATTTTGTTTTCATGGATGCCTGGAAGTTAAACTTCATAGTTACACCTGGTAAAGCAGCAATGCTGATCGTTTTATTAAAGATGAAAGAATTTAGACAGTTTTTAACTCTCAGTGATGCTGCAGTGTTCGTTTGACCTGAACGATACGGAGTTTAGGACCCAGATTACTCCCAGATTTAAGAGCATCTTAGTCCGACAAATACGACAATAACGACGGCCGCTTGCATCTTCTGCATCTGACGGACAAACACCAAACCAGTTCCACATCACTGAAGTTGGAGCATTTTTACAAACCAAATCTGGTTCATCTGTTTCACTCAACAATCGGCCATGTGCGTATGAAAACAAAGGCTCTGCACATGCACGTTTTACTCATATTCTATCGCGGTATTTCATTTTCCTATCGTTGCCTAACATTATACCGGTATTACCGTGAACGGTATAATATGGCCCAGCCCTAATAATGACCATGTTTTATATTGCTATTAAAAAGTTTTTTGCACGATAATTAATTGGTTTTATTGCCTAGTTCTAATTATGAGGCACAGATGAAGTAGTAGAATCATGTTAGCCTAGATGCAAGTCTTCATACCCAGTTGGTGATGAGAAAGAGACTGGGGAGTTTATTTATTTTTATATAAGATGAACGGTTAAAATAGTAATAATTGAGAATTTGTGCCTTTTTGTTCTTTAACTAGAGAAAGGTCGCTCTTTGTATGTGTGAGATTTCTAAATGCATGTAAGTTATTGTAGATTTCTTATTATTGGTGTTTAATGCCAGCTGGTTAGCCTCAGCTGGTAGTCATCTTGGGCCTTAGGTGGGCTACTGATACATCATTGACATTGTCTCTTTGACTCACTTGACCACTGTTTAATTAAAAAAAAAAAAAAACCTATTCCAAACATGTAAAGAAAATCTGTGTAGCAGCAGTAAAATGTCTCCAAAATGCTGGTTCTTTCCTGTTGGCATTCTCCACGTTATGATAGCTCTCTGTAGCAACCAGTGTGTAGTAAACACAGAACAATGTAAAATGGATCAGGAGGTTGTCACCACTATCCAGTCCAGGTTTTTAAGTCAGGATGAGATGGATATCTGATCCAAATGTTGGGTGGGGGCATTCTTAAAGCCTTTAAGTTATGTAAGCACTTCTAAATGCTGCTGACTATAAGGCTAAGTTCACACTGGAGGTCTTAATGCTCAATTCTGATTTATTTTTTTTTTTGGTCCGGTTGTTCACTGGATGGCCAGGAAGCGCTCACAATGTCTTTTTGATTGTCTTCTCCGGCGCTGATAATTGGCGTCTGTCTTGTGTCAGTGACGTAAAAGACTGATTTAATGCGACTAGGGCTGCCACGATTAGTCGACTAGTCACGATTACATCGACTATCAAAATCGTCGTCGACTGGTTTAATAGTCGACGCGTCGTTTGAAGCTTTGTAAGATCCCAAAAGACGCAGGAATAAGTAGCAGGATTTAAGAGTGTAATAACGGACTGAAACAGAAGATGGCAGCACTGCATGTACAAGGATGCCAGCTGCCGTTAAACCCCGAAGAAGAAGAAGCTGTGTCCCAGAATTCATAGCGCGGCCCAGCTCAGTTTCCAACAATGGCGGCAGCTAGTTAGTTTTAATATTACTCTTATTATTCTTTCTGGGTCACAAAATAAACGTTTAACATATTTTCAGGCGAGAATGTAGCTGTGTAAACCTCAAATATCTGCTCAGTTTATCAAGACACCAAATATTTTCAAAAGCGCTCCGACGTTTTCGGAGACGTCTGTTACCCACTAGCTCTATAGCTAGCCGGGGGCTAGGCTCGCTAGAGCCGTGAGAACACCGGTCGGATTTGAAAATATTGGATTTGTGCTGTTCAAACTGTTATACCATGATCGGATATGCGTCGCATGGGGTCAAAAAAAGTCGGATTTGATGGCTTTTCCCCGCAGCACGCCGTGTAATAAATACTCACAAAGAAAACTGTGGCTGTTTCAACTTATGTAACACTGGACTCCAGGTACACGACGCCAGCTGAAAACACTTCACTCAAGTCGAGTTGCCCGAGATTCACAGAATTTACAGAAAATGTAAAATTTTTGTGATATATATCTGTGTCGGGACGATAAGTGTCTTATATCGGGATATGAGACTTTGGTCATATCGCACAGCCCTAATATATGCCCATCTGCTTTTGTCTTTCTCCCACAGGTGTGTTCGTGTTGAACTGCTGTATGTGCGCTTTTTGTGAGTGTGTCCATTACCACTATCTGCCTGCTTGCCCATCCGTCTGGTCAGCCTGGAATGGGCCACAACTCCCAAAGACTAGAACAAACCTCTTTTTAACCTGAGCTTTGCTGTGAGGACTCCAACATACTCACAGGTGAGCTGAAATAAGAACTGTTACTCGATTATTGAGTGATCCCTTAGTAAATCATTGCCCCTTAGATGAATCTCGATTGATAATGTTTCATTTTTGTGCTCATTTTAATGACTCACTTTTGCCCACAATCTGTTTTAACATATTTGTGTCCTTTTTTCATATATATGTATGTATGTATGTATTAAAGAACCAACATGTTTTGGAAATTTGACCTCCACACCACATCCCACATTGACACACTGCTGGAGAAGGAGGATGTGACGCTTACAGAGGTAATGGATGAGGATGATGTCCTGCAGGAGTGCAAGGCCCAGAATCACAAACTTGTGGACTTCCTGCTGAGACCACAGTGTATGGAGGACCTGGTTACCTTTATCACACAGGAACCCAGTACTGATGTTGAGGAAAAGGTTAAATACAAGTAAGGAAATGGTTATTAATTTCACAGTTTGACGAAGATGTATGTTGACATCAGGAACATTTAACCTACAGGATGTAGTTTTTCTGTAAACTTATCTGTGGTGCTAAATCAAAGTTGCGTAACTCCAGTGTCTAGCAAACTGCTGACATGTCCACAAAAGTTGAAATGTTAGCAAGTTTGTTCACAAGGCCGGAAGAAATTGGTCAAACTGAGATTTGGGAGCTTTTCCCCAAACTTCTGATTATGTGGGAAAATCCAGTTGGGAAAGCTTCACATCCAGTAGTCTGCTTTAAAATCACTCATTGCTTTAAATACTATGGTATTACTTGGACATATGGCTCCCACTTGAGCTATATGAATTCACAGGAGAATTATCTACACTTGTTTTGATCTGTTGTTCAAATTGTTTTTTGAAATATGGAAATCTGAAGAAAAAAGAAAAAAAGTTTGATTCTGTCTGGTGTATAACTGAGGTTTGTAAAAAATTCCTGTTACACTACTTACAGAACCGATGGTGGCAGTGCTGCTGTAATTTAGTGTTTTCTCAAAATAAACTGGTGAAATGAAGCAACTAAACTTAAACTCTTGATCTCTGGTTGGATATAACTTTGAGAAGAACTCATACCTCTAGAATTTCCTGCATTTAAATATTTATCTGCTTTGTAATGAGCAGTGCTGTAACTATTGGAAAAACTCTAAAAGGGCCTTTTTTTTTTTTTTTTTTTTTTTTTTTTTAAACCCCTCAGGTATCCCAACATATCATGTGAGCTGCTTACATCAGATGTGAGCCAGATCAATGACAGACTAGGAGAAGATGAAAAACTGCTGATGAAATTGTACAGTTTCCTCCAAAATGAGCCGCCCCTCAACCCCCTCCTGGCCAGCTTCTTCTCCAAAGTTCTTTCTATTCTTATAGGACGCAAGCCTGAACAGGTAGGATTTTTATTTATTAATTTATTTCTTTTCACCAATGATGCCAACATGTAAAAATACTGAGAGGATAAAATGCTTTGCTACTTATAGGTGTAACAAAGTCTGTTTAAATCGGTATGACAAAACCTTGTCTTGTTTTTATTTAAAGATAGTTGATTTTTTGAGGAAGCAGGAAGACTTTGTAGACTTGATGATAAAACACATCGGGACCTCTGCGATCATGGACTTGCTGCTCAGGATGCTCACCTGCATCGAACCACAGCAGCTACGACAAGATGTTCTCAATGTGGGTAACAACAAAATGGTTCCCTCCTTTGCTAAAAATGATATCCTCTCAGGCAGTTTACACTAGAATATTACAGTCCACATTAAATTATATTGCCATCTGGTATAGTTTATTAACCGTTCTCAGTTGATGTTAAGGAATGAAGTGGACAGCAAAGGGTGAAACGTTGTGAAGCCTTTTTATTTAATAATGAAATTTTATGATTTCCTGACAAAGTTCTTTGTTTCTATTAGTGGCTGAATGAGGAGAAAGTGATTCAGAGACTGGTGGAGATGATACAACCTTCTCAAGATGAAGATGTGAGTTTCTTACATATTTTGCCCTGTACTTCCGGTATTCACCAGGGTATTCGTCAGGAAGTATACTGGTACTTATTTAATCATTGAAGACATTCAGATGTAATATTTACCAGTATTAAACAATACTATATAAAGTGCAGAAAGTCACCTGGAGGGGTGCTGGGCTCTGTACCTATGTGCCCTCGGTGAGAGGCGGTGTTCGGGTGGGGGTTTCTCCCGATGGGATTTTCTTCCCTGCACTTTCAGTCATTCTATTTGACTGTGGGATGAGAGCCTCATTGGAGAGTTGGCTCACTGATCGAGGGCTGCAACAAATAGCCTCCTGGTCAGCTAGCAGGAGGGAAATACAAGACTGGAGGGCTTTTTTTTTTTTAAAGCTGGTTAGCAGTGTTTTATTTTTTTTTTTTCTTCTTGAAAACAGAGACACTCCAATGCATCACAGTCACTCTGTGAGATCATTAGACTGAGCAGAGACCAGATGTTCCAGGTGCAGGGCTCTTCAGAACCTGATCCACTTCTGTCCACACTTGAAAAGTATGTATTTGCTTCTTTACGAGAACTTGTCAGTATTGTACAGAATAAAACTATCTATGAGTACGTCGTTGGTTCAGTTTGTTTGTTTGACCCAATAAGAGGGAATGTATTGTAATAAAAGTGTCATTTAGTATAGCCCTTGTCCTTTTGGGGAGTTACGCTCTGAGTGCTCTTGTTTTACTGTGACGTAACCTTTGAACTCAGATATAAGATAATTGGTGTGAATTTTGATAACGATCAACCAGATCAAACTTTAAATCATTCTCTTGTGTCTATCTTTGTTTTTGTTCGATTTCATTGTCATTTTCTGCCATGCAAAAAACCTGCTTTCCCTCATTTAAGTGTCTGTTATCTTCCTCTTCAGGCAGGAGACAGTAGAGCAGCTGCTCTCTAATATCTTCGACAAGGAAAAGAACGAGTCTGCAATTGTCAGCGTTATCCAGATCCTGCTCACATTGTTTGAGACGAGGAGACCAGCGTATGTCTTGTCCTTTCATCTGCCAGTTGATATTTTTAATTTGACATGGGTGGAGATTTTAAAATAAATCAATTTTTAAACAATTTTTAAGCAACACAATACCGCTTGAAATGGGGAGCTAAATACCGCAAACATTCTTTCTGTCTTTATTGCAGTATACAAAGTTTACTTCTCCTATTTGGATCCTTAAATCATATAGTCCCAGTCTGAATCATGGTCCAAACTGTACTGGCAAGGCAACATTGTTTTGTTTTCTTTTTTGCACTAGTTCATGTGACTGGACATGTGTTGTAGGTTTGAGGGTCATATGGAGTGCCCCCCAGGGATGTCTCATCCATCATTCTCAGTGAACCACAGCATCCTCGAGGCTGTGAGACCCAGACTCAAAGATTTTCACCAGCTGCTACTCGAACCTCCAAAGGTAAGGACTATTTACAGCTGTGACTATTGCTCTGTTTGCAGATTTGCAGATTGTAGGTTGAAGATAGGTGGACTATGTTATATTTTTCAGGCCAAGTCTGCAAATATTGATTGATTGATAATACTTTATTTATCCCAAGGAAAATGACATTTGTAGTTAAGATAAACACTTTGCTTTCCACCATCAGAAGAATATGATGAAGACAACATGGGGGGTTCTGGACCCTCCAGTGGGCAACACCAGGCTCAATGTGGTCAGACTGGTCGCCAGTCTGTTGCAGAGCAACACACACAGCATCAATACAGAACTAATTAACCTCAACACACTTGGAGTTATACTAGTAAGTACTATCTTCTTTTTAGGGTGTGTGGTGTGGGGGCGGAGACTACAATCAATGCAATGAATTTCGATCTTAGACAAGTTCAAAAGTTTTCTGAAAATTTTTTGGGGCATAAATTTTCCACAGAAGTCCAGTTCAGAGTTTTTGGTCTAAATCTGAAAATCCTAACTTGCACAATTAACAGAAAGTTTTATCCCTACACTTCAAACTTCCACACCATTCAAGTCAATGTCCAATCCCAGTAAATTGTTGCATCCCGATGTTATGCAGCCATCTGCCACCAGATGGAGCATTGTTGGGAAACTGGAAGAACTGGAAGAGGTGGCTGATAAGAGAGTGGTCTGGACTTCCCCGCTGCCCAACCCCAGATAAGCAGAAGAAAATGGATGATTTAACTTTTTGTTGTTTTGGATTTTATTTTTTAGCAATGTGGCTGGCCTGAATTTTCAAACGGCCTGCATCATTCATAATGCACGACACACAACACATCGCTTTCGTGGGTTTTTTTTTAAATTTTTTTTTTTTAATAATAAAAAAAATACTTAGCTTAAATCTGGCCATCCAGTTATCACTTGTCATGTATAGTGGCAATGCACAGGGAGCCTACATGTCCACCATGATCCGGATATAAGATCTCAGCCTGTGAGGAGACATGACAGATTTTTTCCTTCATAGTTTGTGTCAGCTATGTCGGCAAAAAAAACCTGAAAAACCTTTGGTTGTGGTTCCCCCTAGTTTTATTCTGTCCGTCGGTTTACTAATGCGACCCGTGGCTCAGGGGGTTGGGAAGCGCATCTGTAACCGGAAGGTCGCCGGTTCGATCCCCGGGCTCTCTGTCCTGGTCATTGTGTCCCTGGGCAGGACACTTTACCCTACTGCCTACTGGTGTTGGTCAGAGGGGCCAATGGCGCGATATGGCAGCCTCGCTGCTGTCAGTCTGCCCCAGTCTGCAGCTGTAGCTACAACCGTAGCTTGCCTCCACCAGTGTGTGTGAATGCGAGAGTGAATGAATAGTGGCATTGTAAAGCACTTGGGGTGCCTTGAAAAGCGCTATATAAATCCAATCCATTATTAATGCGTCTCCTTTTGTACTTGTTTTTGTTTTACTCAACAGGATATGTATTTCAAATACATCTGGAACAACTTCCTCCACATTCAGGTGGAAATCTGTACAGCCATGATACTGGCTATGCCTCCTGCCCCCATAGACATCCAACCAGACACAGAGGCAGAACACGTGAAGGAAAGCATCCTCATCAAACATGTAAGATTGAAATACTAGAAGGGGAAAACCACACTTTTTAGTGTGTGTGTGTGTATAAATACACATATGTATATGTGTCCATAACCTGTTTATACAGGCCTATACGAGCAACAGACTTGGAAGTTAACTATACGTCACGTGAGCTGTCTGTCAGATATTTCTTTGGTGTATTTAGTATCTTGTGTTTTTCTCCACCAGCTGTTTCAAAAGTGCCAATTTATACAGAGAATCATTGATGCCTGGAGCTCCAATGAGAAAGAACAGTAAGTATTCTTGTTTGCACTAAAAGCATAATACTTGTGTTTTATTGGTCATGGCGCTAGCACCCTATTAAATATGCTAATACTACTATTGAACCTTGTTTTAGGGCAGAAGGTGGGCGGCGACGAGGCTACATGGGTCACCTGACCAGAATAGCCAACTCTATAGTTCATAACTGCGACAAAGGCCCTAATGGGCCGCAAATACAACAGCTCATCTCTGGTGAGGAATTACATTTCTTTGAGTGCTCATCTAGCACCATCATGTGTTGTTACTGTCCTGTAAAGTGTAGGTTTATCATCGATAGGTCTCATACTGACCAGGAACACATCATCATCAGCACACTAACGTTTCTAAACCCTAGCTCATATTCCCCTTCGTTACACTCGTATTTTAGGAAGGACAAAAAGCACTTCCATGTGAGGGGAAAGAGAAGAGCTGGCTTTAAAACACAAGAAACTGTGGAATAGAATTTGGAGCATGAATGTTTTGTTTATTATCTGGGTTTTATAATTATTGGACACTAAAATCATAACTGAAAATAAAGTGAGAGATGTGCTTACCCATAATTTGAGAATAACATTGTTATTCTACTTTGTTGTAAAGGGGCTCAGGGGGTAGCACTGTCTTCTGCCAGTAGTTTTGATAGCTGTGCTCTTTATGTTGATGTAGTGTGTGTGTGTCTGTGTCTATATAAATTTCATGTCTGTGACAGAGCTCCCTGCAGAGGATCGAGAAAAATGGGAATCTTTTATTTCTGGACAGCTGGCTGACACAAACAAAAGAAACACTGTTGACTTGGTGAGTAACAACACGAACATGAAAAATAGTAAAGCTTTCAGGTTTGTTTTCATGCTGAACCATTTAACAGCTAAAGTGTTTTGGCATAGCATTAAAATGTTTTTAATGTAAATTTTAATTGAAAATAAACTGCTAGGACAAACGAGGAAAAGATGAGCCAATGATTCAGTTTAAAATATACTGTCCAGCAAGACATTGAGAGTCAGTAAGTTATTATGAAGTTGAACTTTAATGTCAGCCAGACTGATTTCCCTGGGAACAAAGCATGAACTAAGCATCACCTGTATATAGCACTTAAGTAAATTCTATCCAATGTTTATCCTCCAGTCAAAGGTGAGGTCAGATGTTGGGGTCTGTTGACAACCTGCTGTGACAGTTTCAGTATTTCATGACGCACTGTAGCACAGGAACCATGAGATGATAAAATGGTGAAATAATTATATTTTTAATAAAAGTGTACTTCTAATTTTAATGTAAGCAGAAATTATAGTTTAATGATTATGTTATTTAATTTTGGCACTCTTTGCACTCCATAAGCAGGAGATCATTTTGTATTAAATGTCATGTTTTCTCAGGTAAATACACACCACATCCATTCTTCCAGTGATGATGAGGTGGACTTTAAAGAGAGTGGTTTTCACCAAGACTCGTCTCTTCAACAAGTAAGATTTAAACACAGATGCAAATGGATGAAGGCACACAAAGCAGACCCATGGGCACATAAACCCAGCTCATGTAGAGGTAGCCTTTCTGCCTAGGGGGCCAAATCAAAACCTTCTATATATTAAAAGTTATTGTCAAAAGTGTTTTCGATGATTGGGGGGGGACCCTAGGAAATTTAAATGTGCAGTACATACATGTCAACTTCTTTTTAAATTTTGTCCACTTCATGCTTCACAAGAGAAATTGAAGTCCTCCAAAGTGCATCAGGTTACTTTGTTTGTTTTGGGGGTTTTTTTTCTTCTTCCCCCTTGACTTGGCCAGCTGTTGATTTCAGTGGGTACTCTGTGTCCATGGGTCCTGCACAATAACTCTGTCATCAGTGTAGCAGTAGAAAATTCAAAAATGAATGTACTTTAAACATCTATCCTAATGTATGTTATGTGTGTGTGAATATAGTATGTGTATACATGTTCTTTGTACTGCAAGTAATGACATTTTTGGTGTAGAGCCAAGAGTATATCATTATCGTTGGTCCTGGGTTTTGCCAGGCCTTTTCTGATTATCAGATGCAACAAATGACGTCCAATTTTATTGAGCAGTTTGGCTTCAATGACGAAGAGTTTGCTGATCAGGACGATGTTGTGGAGTGAGTACTTTTCCTACATTTGCTATTTAAGTATTACCATGTAACACAAAAGGTACAGCACACTACACTACAAGCTGGTGGGTCATTTTTTTTCACTGTTAATTCATTCAGTTATAGAATATTTGCATATGACTTTTAAAATAAAGGTCTTCAATTTAATTTCTTAATTTTGAGTCATTCATTGGCTTGTGAAGGATTTCCATTCTAGCCCTAAACTCAATTTAAAAAGCATAAAGCTTTTTTTTCTGAGTAATTTAGATTTTCATTTTTATATAGAAAGAAATGTCATCACCAGCGACACCATTTTATGCTTTATCATTAGCCTGGTACAATGATCACGTCAAAGGCAAAAATTGGCTCAAAGAAGAAATCATATCCACCTTTTTCTGCTGTCGTGGGCTGCCTCTTTTCTGTCTTTCTTAGGGTGAGCTGGAATGGGCATGCTTGTGGTTTTGCCTTTTATGTCACTTGTTTTTCAAAATGCCTGGGAGTGGATCAGTGAAGTACAGCTTTCTTACATAATCTTAGGCTTCTGGTGACCTTAAGTTATTCTTGTAACTTTTAGTTACAAGAATAACTTTTCTTTTTACTTTCTTTTCTTCCGCTTTAATTTAAAAAAAAAAAAATGGCATCAGTAAAGCGCTTAGGAAGAAAAGATCTGCTCTGAGTAGGTAGCTATATGAACACCTGTCGAAAAGCATGCTTGTTAGAAACATAAGACTCATACATGGGGGATGCATAAATACAATGGACCCATAGCATTGACCAACCTACCTCAGTGATTGAATGTTTCCCAGAAAGGCTGAAAATGCACATTGACCACAGACATGACCTCTACAAATTCTGTTAAGCATAATATTATTTAATGTTAGTGTAATGAAAATTTGGCGAGATCTCTTTTAGAAAATAAAGCTGTTATTCACTGAGGTCTTTAACTGATGTACCTGATAATGCTTCTGCTCTAGCTAATCTAAAGTGTCTAAAGTGGTGTGCCTCCTGTTCCATCATGATGCCTGGAACATATCTGATGTAGCCTAAAAAAAGAGAGGACTTGACTTTCCTGTAGAGATGTACACAGCATAAAACCTCTGCTTCTTTGCTGTAAAAGAACAGTGCATTGTATACAGGGCAGATGTTGGCAAGTTATTATAAGTGGTCACACAGGTGAAAAACATAGATAATTCCTTCATTATTAGTTGTTTCAATAGTGTATATCCAACTGCAATATGCATGATGAGTTTTATATTTATTGTATTTTCATCTTTGTTAGAACTAGGCTAACAATAAAAAAAACAACAAAAAAAAAAAAAACCATGCTTGGGCAAAAAGTGATTGCTTAGTGGATGGTAAATTTTCAGCAAAATCTTATGTGACTACATCAGAATATCAAAGTAGAGACTAACAATGTTGGGTTCCTTGTCTGCATTGTTTCCTCTACCTGGAAATGTAGCTTTTCTTAGCTTGGTCAGTTTAAAACATGGAACGGGGACATAAAGAATCAGGTGGTGATTAAAAGTTGTTTATTTTGTACTGGCTGCTTGAAATATTAAACAAACTTTTGCTGTGTCCTAGAATTTGTCTGTGTGGGGTCATTTGGAGACGAGTTAAAGGAAAAACAAGTGTCTTGATAAGGTGTTGTGCCAGCAGTGTGACTTGGCATTGTTTGTCCAAGTCTATGAAATTCTACACAGTGGTTAAGCAGCACAAATGATATTCCCTCGTTTTGATGACGCCAAAAGTTCAGCTGGCTTTTGAATCTGGCAGCTAAAGGTCATGGTGTTTGAGTCACATCAGTCATACTTATTAAAGCCATTCTTTCCCTATGGATGGGAGCATTAACATCTCGGCAACAACTTGCATCATTGGGAGTGCTTCATCACTGGTTTAAAAAAAAGATCACTCTACAACTAAAATGTCTCCCACAGCAACGGCCAAAAGATTCCCCCATTGTAGGAGGGAATCTGGGGTTTTTCCTTTAATTTGTTGCTTGTCTGTATGTGGATGCCTAACAAATCTAACTCAATAAAACTCTCTCTCTTTAACCTTGCAGTATTCCCTTTGATAGAATATCAGACATCAATTTTTCACTGAATACAAATGAAAGTGTAAGTACTTTGATTATTAATCTAAAATTCATAATGTTGAGAGTAAAACTCTTCTGGAATTAGTTAAAATATTTTTAAAGGCATGATGTGCATATCCTGATGTTGATATTAATTTGGAAGCAGATGACAAGAAAGTGAGAAAATAAAACTGCTGTAGAATACAAACCTTGAAGTAATTTTTTTTTGTACTTCAAACAAGCCTCTAGGTATTCTTCAGGAAAAGAAATGACAGCATAATGCTGTGAAAGATGCCTGAGGCCTGCTTTCTAAGTGAATGCTTCACAGCCTAGGGTTTTGTTCTGTAAGACTTTACTTTGTATGTGCATGTGCTTTAAGCACAACCGATGACACTCTAATTTTGACATGTGTGTAAATTTTCTCCAGGCAAATATCGCTTTGTTTGAGGCACGCTGTAAGGAGAAAATCCAGCAGTTTGAAGATGCTGGTTCAGATGAAGACGATATCTGGGATGAAAAAGATGTCACCTTTGCACCAGAGGCACAGAGACGCCCCAGGTGAGTCAGACACACATGCACCAAGAAACTGAACTTTTTTTTTTTTTTTGCAACTGAACTGAATTGAGTTACTGAATTAACCTTAATGGCCTCATTATACTATCTTTCCACTTGTTTTTAAATTATTTGTTACTTAATGTTTTCATTAAGGGGGCGGGGTTGCCTTCATTTGATAGCATTAAACAGGACTATCAAGTCAAACATGGGCATAGTTGTAGTGCTGTGAGAGCAAGCTGGTACGGATGTGAACCATGTGCCACCAGATTTTGAACAACTAAAACATTCAAGTGGTAGGAATGATATAGCAGGTTTTCTCATGAATTCATATGGACACTGTATTTGATCTTATAGTGATTCATTTTTATTAACATCAATGTCAGAAGCTATTTGTAAAACTTTTTAGTCTTGTTTAAGGATAATTTGTTGTGTTTAGAGTTTTTTGCTTTTTGTGTGATTGCTTTAGAAAAGTGGTAGTTGTATCACCATTGCTGTAGTCATCAAAAAACCTTTGTATTATCAGCTTGTTACTTCAGTATTTTTAATACAATGGTAATAATAATCGTTATAATATTTAAAATCAACATAATATGAATAATGTCATCAGTACTTGGATAAGAAACATCTATAGGTTTGTCAGTGTTAGTTGTAAATCACACACAAATTCATTCACAATGGAAAGATGAGGGAAATGAGAAAGGTGAAGGTCGTATGGCTCTGAATACATATTTTAGTGGTCAACAAGGCCAGCATTACATACTTATTATGCAAAAATACAAAAAAATGTGTTTATGTGAACTGTAAGTTCCATATAGGAGCATATATAGATAAATTGTTTTACAAAACGCCACCAGAGCAGCCTGTTTATTTAAGCTGTATCAATAAAATCCTGATATCAATTCCTGCTGAATTGTATATTCTGTTATTTATTTAGTTATTTATCTATTTATTTTTAATCTCACTCACAGTATAAAGAGGACAGCTCAGATCTTTATTCTAATACTTGATCTGTCCATCACAGGAGTTCAGGCAGCACAGACAGCGAGGAGAGCACAGACTCGGAGGAGGAGGACGTGAAGAGGGATCAGTTTGAAGCTTCCAACCCCAGCAACGATGACAGAATGGAAGTTGACACAGGTTAGTGGTTTTGAGACAACCACATGTAAGACTCAAGTACACAGTGGTAGCCTAATGACAAATTGTCACAAGCGTTTTTATTTATTTTATGTTTTGCCTCAACTTGATTTTAGGATCAAGATTAAACTAAGATTAATTTAAAGTTATAGAGTGTAAAATCTCACTGCTGGTCAGTAGATTGCTGTCAGCTGAGTTTTAACCCCTCCCAGTTCGACTGAATAATCAAATCAACTCCTTTAGATCAACCCCGAAGAATCAGTAACAGTTGCTTTCATTTTCTCCACAATGGCCGCTTCCAACTGGCATGTTTTTAGTATGTATTTTTTCACATACTAAAGCATATTTAAATAATATCAACAATAAATTGCGCAATAAGCAATAAATTATGTTGTTTTTTTTTATTTATTTAAAAAAACAAACAAACACTGAGCCAGTAAAAAAAAAATTGGCAGTATTTTACTTTTTTTTTAATTTTATTTTTTAAAACCCCTCACTATGTAGGCATTGCATTGTGTAATCACGAATAATTAATCACTATAATTAATTGGAGTTATTTTCAGTTTATGCGTGAATTAAAACGTATATATTTGGGGTTGTTTTTGTTGTTTTTGTTTGTTTGTTTAGGCCCAGTGTGGACGGCAAATTTTGATGATATCCCTATGGACACGGGTACATCCACAGCTTCAAACTCCAACCCCAGCAACCCAGCTCCATCCTCTCCCTCCACCTCCCCTGATACAGCATGGAGCTCCTCTCCTGCAGCTAACTCAAACTCAGAAACTGGCTGGGCTGATTTCTCCAACTTCACTCCTGTCAGGTAAGATGTCCTGACTTACCGTGGGTCTGTTTTTCTGTCTGCAGTGTTGCAGTTTCTGGAATAAATAATTTGTGTTTAAGATAGCCGTGAAACTTGAAAGTGCTTTATAAATTTATATTTATTTTTCAGCCCCAAAGACCCCCTGAGATGCAACTCTCCTGTTGCTATGGAAACCAGTATAGAAACAATTGACCCTTTAGGGGTTAACGCACCCATGCAGTCTGAAGGTGAGATATGCACAAATGCATGTCCTTGAGTATTCTTGTCATCTGACAAGGGAAGTATCCAGAATTTCCTGAACTTGATGATGTTTCTTATATTTCTTATATCTTTCTTATATTAGGGGTGAATGTAACCCATGTTGAGGTAGCTGTTGATGCTAAATCAGTCTAATTGACGTTGATTGATTGATTAGACCTGACACCTAATGTCACATTTCTTAACATCCCTCAGACTGTGATGGCTGGTTGGGCACGAGTGTGGCTTCTCCAGCTGCCTCTGCACCTAGTGATTGTGGGAGCTCTAAGGCAGAGGAGGAAGCATCTAGCTCTGAGCACCGCAGCATCACAGAAACGGTCATCAATGGCTCCATGAAAGAAACAGTCAGTCTCACTGTTGATGCCAAGACTGAGACCGCCGTTTTCAAGAGGTTCGAGAATCACTTGCACACAAAAGAATTACGCTTCAGACTTATGGTGATGAGAGTGGTGCCAGTGCCAGTTGGAATTCTGTGATTATAGGCATGGGTTGGCTGGTTTTAACTGGTGTCTCTTATGGGATGCGGGGCTGGCTCATTGTAGCTTCATGCCAGAAGAAAAACTCTTAAGCTACTGAGGTAGTCCTACTTTGTGAATAACTCATCTTAACTAGGCTGTAGTCAGTGTAAATTCTTAAAAATTGTTATCACTTTAAGAATTTACTTATTTATGAATACAATCCCAGTTTAGTTATCTGTGCCTCAATGAGGATTAGAGGCTGATCTGATAAATGATTCCTACTTGACCTGGTCCATTGCACTGCCATAAAGAAAGGGGCCTATAAACTGATTCAGTTTTTAACACTGACTATTCTTTCTTCCGCTGTCTAGACTGTAGTGACTGTAGCTAACATAAGTTCTTTACACTATTGGTGTTTTGAGACTTTAGATACAACCACTATAGATCCTGTGACATTTAATTTGTGTGCCCTGTCATGGGTTAGTGTAATGTGACATGATAATGTGGACAGCAGAAAATAGGATTTTGGGGGGATTGGGGTTGATATTTGAACACTAGTTTGTTTGTGTTTTACTCCTTGATAGCCATTTGATGTTCAAAAATCCAAAGTAACTGAGGTCTTGCCTTACACAAACTGGGGATACCAAGTTTTGAATGCCACTTTTCTGTCCTACAAGCTTAAAAAGTGCCTCATAAAAAGTCCCTTTCATGGTGAAATCCTTGTTTCCTGAACAGTCAGGTTTTAAAGTTGGTTGTCCTCTGTCCTTCCGTCCCTTTGTTGATGCTGCATCATATTGTCTGTCTGCCTGAGTTGATAACAGCAGTGTAATGAACTGAGCGACACTTACAATCTGAGCTTCCCCTCTCTCTCTTGCTGTGCGTTGTGGGTGTGGTCTTCTTCAGAGTGTTGAAATCTTATCGGTATGTACAGCCAATCAGAGATCAGCCTGCAGCCGTGATGTAGTCTTGTTGTCACGTCAACCACCAACTTTTCTTTCGGAATTTTGATCTTCTTTGGTTTCAACTCCTTGTTTGTTTATTTCATTATCTCCATTCTGCATGTGTTTTTATCAAAGGTGTGTTTTTCTTCTTTTCTTTCTTTTCTTTTTTTTTTTTAGTGCAGTTTTTTTTTTTTTTCCTTTTTAATTTTGCCTTGATCTTATTCAGATTACTTTTATTCTAACACTGCAACACAATCTCATTCTTGGCTGAAATGTTCCAGATGAAATTGGCCCAAAGTAGAAACCAGTTCTCTGAAGTGGCCTCAGTTGGATTTTTATTGGTTACATACAGCTTTCTAAATATATTTCTCCATATGCTTGTTTCATTGGTGTGCTTTTCCCATAGCTGCCTTATTTTTTTGGCTTTAGCAAATAGACAGTGTGTCCATCCTGCGATTGTGACTTATTAGAGAGAAAAACAATACTACTTTTGCAAAATACAAAAGCAAAATGTGGTGATTGTATTCTGACTGAAAAACTACTTTAATACAGAATAAAAACATGTACACGTCACAGCTCACTCTTCACATAATAAAACAAAATTTGATATTGGCTGTAATACAACTAGGGCTGTTCGATATAACGATGTATATCGGATGACAATATAAAAACGTCTATCGTTTCATTTTACGCTATCGTTTGTTTCGTGGTGTCGTAAAATAAACTGTTTACAGCAATATTTTTTCATCATTTTGATGATCACTGTAGTGGCTATCTTAATTTCTTAAAGTTCTCTCTTTCTCTTATATTTAATATAACCACACTACGGACGGACAAGCGCCTGTCTTTATGTGTTGTTGTTGTTGTTGTTGTTGTTGTTGTTGTTAGCAACAACAACGACGGTAAAACCATCGAGTGGCTCCGCTGTCCACTTGTTTGATCCTGTTGAGACTTTTCAAAATAAACTGAATCACGTGAAAGGGTATGCAGAAAGTTTACGGATGAGAAGCAAAAAAGAGCCGTCAGGTGCTAAAAAATAAACCTTCGACTCAAACTTTGAAAGAAAACGATGGCCGTTACAACTTATGTCTAAAAATGTATAGTTTCATGCATCGGTTAAAACACTGGACTCCAGGTAAAGGACGCCCAGCTGGAAACACTTCACGCAAGTTGAGTTGCTCGAGATTCCAGAATTTACATAAAATGTTACATTTTTGTGATTTATACCATTGTCAGGACGATAAATGTATTATATCGGTATATGAGATTTTGGTCATATTGCACAGCCCTAAATACAACCATTCTAAATATAACAATAACTGAGGTAGATTCAAATAGAAAGATTTGTGCTTTAATGTGTTGCTAATTGAATCAGATTTCAAAACAACATGTATTTGTTTTTCTGTACTATAAATTCCAGAAAGTAACGTTTTCTCTTTTTTGGTACTTGACTAAAATTACATTTACACAAGCATGACTATATGAGTTTGAATGTTTTTGTGAAATTGTAAAATTCTGTTTTTAAAACATGTAACTGACTGCAGATTTTTAACAGGAGACCATAAACATTTGTTTTCTAATTTTACACATTCTGGGTACCCGTTATATAGCACCTTTTTAAATGTTTGAATAGATTTGGATGTTTGTGAGTGTTTTTAGTTTGATTGAGGCCTCATCAAGATGATTGGTGGTTCTCTGAGACAAAGCAAGACTGACGGCTGGTACAAACAATTTTGGTCTAATCAGTCTCTAGGCCTGTTTACTGTTTGCTTGCTAGCAACAAAGTAAAGACTATCATAGCTAAACAATCCAATCTGTTGACTTTCTCCATTTGCTGTACATTTTGATGCTTTTCCTACATAGACATCAGAGGTGTTCCATTTCGACATGACCATCCTTTGTTTTACTGTTCTTTCTGTCAGTCAGTTCAGCATGCTTCACTGTTGACATCTCACTGTTGTAATGGTTGGTGTGGTTCTGTGGAAAAAGTGACTAATTAGAAGGGATTCATACCAATGTATTAATGCATATGCTGTGTACTTGTGTGTTCCAGTGAGGAAGAGAAGATTGCTTCTTCAGAGAAGTACTCAGTAGTGGAGTATGTGGAGTCAGAGAGAGCAGGCATCAACAGCTCAGCCACAGCCTGCTGTCCTAAAACTGGGTCAGATATAGCACACACAGTCTCACAGTCACTACTTAAGTTTGTTTTTGTCTTATAAAAAGCCAGAGTCGGCACGTGCTCTGCAGTGTTCAGCGGTCGTCCGTCACACATTTGTCCCTGAAATGTGCAGGACTTTGCAGTATTCATTGCTACTATCAGATGTGCTTGCAGAATCTGATAGTCAGATTATGTTTCTTCATAACTTCAAGTGCATTAATAGTAATGAATCATCACATTCATCATTTCTGTTATATCGCCATCCAGATGCATCTAGCAGCTATGTCAGTGCCCCACGTTTCTCTGAGCTGTGAATAATTGCAGGCCTTTCCATTTTGGTTAAATATGAGCCTGGAAAATAAAAGATGTGATTTAAAAATTAGTAAATTGCTTTTGATTAAAAAATAGTTAGCCTAACAACAAAGTAAACAACTTCTTTCCTTCCCTTTTCAATTGGATTAGACCTTTTCCAGAAAGCAGGTCATTTAAAGTCTATGAATAGTTCCAGATTACCTTCAAAGTCTGCTTTACATCAGCTCAGTGAATGAGGTATTAAAACTGCATGGCAGACAGCTCCTTTGGGCTCTATGCCAACAGTTAGAGATAGTTGGGGTTTGGGGGAGAAATCCTGACTGAGTGATCTCCTCGTGTAACTAAACCTCTTAAGTCGAGTTGAGCATCGCACCCAGAAAATAAGTTCAGTATAACTCCTGGCCAATCAGAGCTTGGTCAGTTGCTCTATTGACTGGAATTTATTTATTTTTAAGAAATTATAGGTGTAGGAATTGATAAATGACAAGACAAAACTGTTTTGCTGCAAGATACAAATTATCTTGAGCTGATTTCCATTACAGCCTTTTCTAAACAGTTTCACATGTTCTGGTATTGTAAACTGAATATATTGTGTTTCTCTCCTTATTCGTGTCCTGGCAAGTAGTGAGAAATGTCGGCCCATTGTGGAGCTACCCAATGGTCCTCTGGAAGAAATGTCCCCCACAGAGGAGGCCAAGTAAGTCTGACTGCCTTTGTGATTCAAGTTTGAATTTCATTAGAATATAATCAGTCTCTTCATAGTCTTCATTTATGCAGTGATATTTCCTTCTGTCTTCAAAAGGTTCCGTATCTATATCTCATTCCTCTTTTCTAGGCTCGACAGAAGTTCTGTGTCCTCTGAGCCAGCTGTAAACGGGCCAGCATGAGAGTCACTTAATGCCTGCCAATGGCCAGCCTGTTCTGCCATGCAGGGCCTTTCTCCTGGTCAGCCAGCAGAGGCTGCTGCTCACAGCTGTTCCAACCACATGCCCCATCAGGACCAGCAATACTCCCATCGTCTCATCACTGAAAGACAAATGGGCAGACAGGTGTACAGACACAAGATGGACTAAGAAGTAAAATGAGAGACACTCAAATGGATACGGAATAATTTTTTTTCTGCATTTGTTTATATACTATTGTACTTAGGAGGTGATGTGTGACTGATATCCTGACTCCCAAAATTAAATAGTAATGTTGCGATGGTTAAGGAAATGATTGTATGAATAAAATATTTTATAAAAGGAAAATGTATACAGAAGCATAAGTTGAATTACCACAGAGAGGAATAGCTGATTCATGATCAACCAATCACCATGTTGTTGTTATTGGCTGCATAACAGGCTGACACTTCAAGTTAGAGCTATATTTAAAATTTCTCCCCCACCGTTGATCTGTCTCTGAGCAGAGCTGCTCTGACCAATTGAAACAGTTTTATTTTTGTTGCAGCTAATTGCAAATGATTTTTCTCTTGTGATCTTCTGCATTGAATAACATTTGAGCTGTTTTGGTATGTTTCTTTCTAATTTATTATGGAGTTGAGATTGTAGTAACAAAAAGGGGAAAAAAATGACCATAGAGATATACCAACACTGTCTCTTTCTTACTGGCTGCTTTCATGCTAACTAGGTTCTTACCTCGCAGCTGGAAGGCTAAAGAGGAGATGTTTGTCACCACAACCTAAACTAGGAGCTATAAATGCATTAAGAATATGTTCGTTTTTTGTTTTTATCGCAAGTGCTCTTCAGATAACTGGTTTTCAGTTTGCTGGGTCTCCCTTTAGATTGCATTATATTTTTTAAAAATGTCGTTCCAAGTTGAATATTCATCTCCAATGTGCAGAACTGTCAATTCAGCCTGCTACTATAGTAAAATTGAAAGGCATTTAATTGCCAAACTATACACAGAAGTAGAGGATACATTTATTTAATAATAAATAAATACATTTTGCCAAAACACACAGCTGCCACATGGGGTAGGCCCAAACAGCTACACAATCTACAGTCTGTAACTCTGTCAGCTGTGGAGGGCGAGCAGATGGAGCTACTGTGTGTAGTCCCACCATCTCGGCATTAGAAAGATATTGACTGGCAAGGCTTGGCTCTGGAGGTTTCCTCTATAGGTAAGAAAGTGTTGGTTTTCAAAATATGATTTTTTTTTTTTTTTAAGTCAATATCTGTACTGTTCAGCTCAAGCGCACATACTCTATAAAAAGGTTTGAGTTTGTGATTTCCCATTGAATGCAATACATAATTTCTAATGTGTGCTAGGGACAGCACTTTTCATGCCTCATACATCATGTGGAAGCTGTGTGTTTTCTGCGTTACCTTTTGCAAGATTGCCTTGTGTCCACCCTCATGGGCTTACATGTGACAATCAGGTGAAATTGTTTCAGCCAATGACTGTGTGCCAGCAGGTGACACTGTTTAGACCGTACAGTGGGTGAGGTGGAGGTACTGCTGTAGAAAGTTTGGGCAAAAAAGTTTAATGGTGACTTCAAATGATGTACTCTGTCAGCCAGTCTAATCAATGAAAGCAAACATTCCTGCTAGATTACTTTGTAATATGAATGGTGACATTTTACTTTTTACCTGCAAGTTTTTAAGATAAAATGATAAGGATTACTTTTACAGTTATCACATCAGACGCTCTGTAGTGTTTTAGCGTCTGGTATGTGTTCATGTGTAAGTTATTCCTGCAGAGCAGGAGGTCCAGCTTGAGTAAAGCACCCAAGTTTGAAACAGTTTTATTTCTATTTTCATTGACTTCATTCTTGTTCATCAATGTTTTGTTGGGAATCGTTCTTCACTTTAAAACCACATTCATAAAGCATTATTTGGAAAATGGTTTGATTTATTTTGGTCTCCAGTTTTAGAGGTGGCAGCTGGATCCTGAGGTGTATGTTGTGTTTGGGGGGTTCTTAACATTATAAGTGTCTAACTTTCTTTTTTTTTGGTTTGGTTTTTGTTTTTTTTAATTTGACCAACCGTTGGTGCCCTGGGCAAAACCAAACACTGGCTTATCTTGATTGGCACTATTACTGCAGAATGTGTCCACACAGGTTTGACTCTTGTATTGAGCACTAAATGCACCAATCACCAATACTTGTAGGATTTTAAAGTGGACTTGCCATGCTAGTTTCCAGCTCTGTTCTTTCTCTTGGACACCTGGACAACCTAAACTGCTGTGTAACCACCTGACTTAGAATAAGAAGCTGCAGATAATATGATGGTAAAAAAACAGACTTCAACTTGCCTTCTCTTCTTTGCTTTAACCCCTTACTTTGCTCTCACCAAATTAGTTGAAACGTGGTTCCTAAGGAAAATGGTTTTGTGACTTGGTTTTCTGTACCAGGATTGGAGATGAAATGAGAGGTTTACAGGTAATGGTTCACATTCACTGCTCTGTTCAGTTGTGCATATTTCTAGACTGTCAAAGGCACAACCCATTTTCTGTTAGATTAAAGCTGTCAGTGGAAACTCGAGTCGGTTTAATATACTGATGTATATTAAATGGTGGTAATCGCACCCATTTTCCTGTCCTCTTGGGCTTTGCTTTGAAGACCAGCACCACATTTTGCACAAAACCTCTAGTATCACCGAGACCTAATTAGCAGCGTTACGGTAAATGTGAGAAATCATTGTGTTTAAAGTTAACAGAGGTTTTAAGATGTTTCTCCATTAGAATTTTTGGAGTTGGCGCATCAGGGGTTGCAGTGTTTAATTGCTCATGTCAGACCACATGACACACTTGTGCTTCCAGTGTAAATGATAAACACGCCTTTGTCATTGTGCCGGTTTTAAAACCGAAAACTGAGTTTTCCTACGCGGCTTCAAACCATCCTCCTAACGGTTATTTCGCTCCGGAAGTTGTGGTGTGTGCGTAATATACACAAACGATGAGGATGAGAGGAGCCTCCATGGTTGTTTCTCTGCTGCATTATTTGAACACTGCCCCCAAGCGACATACACGTGGAAGAAACCACACTAAACCTGCTTACACACAAGAACTTATAATCAACAGATGAAATGTTAACATTGAAATAGCATAAGATTTACAAGTCATCTATTACAAACTACTCAAAAATGTACTATGCTGCCAAAGAATATAAAAAATTGTGGTCTTAATGTGCCTTCCTATCATTCCTATCATCACAGAATCTATGTCCGAATAAAAGCTGCTATAACGACACCCCCCAATCAATAAAGACGAATATCGATTGAACATTAAATGGTTATTATTAGTTTAATTGTTAGTTGTATAATAGCTCGATCTTTGCACTGGTAGGAGTGCGTTGCCTGACAGACTGCACTCTGGGTAAAACCCTCCCATCTACGTCAAAACAGCAGCTTGGTTAGCTCTTGCTAGCTAACCTGACGCTAGTTAGTGGTGCGTCAGGTTCACCAACCAACTTTAATGGTTTTTCGCGTCTGTAGGCCATCTTTGCTGTATGCAGTGTCTATTTTGTTATGAGACATGCAGGATAGGTACAACGAAATAGGCTTTGTCCAGCAAATACTCGGTTTGAATTTGGTGCCGAGAAAAAATAGTACAAACCGAGGCAATGACACATCTCTCAGCGACTTCTCAGGTGGGCTAATGTTTGGTAGCTTTTCAGCTAGTCTTTATGTCTTTGCTGTCTACCTATGCTAAAGTATTTGACTGAAAAAGAAGCCATTTAAAATGTACTGCGAACAGAACCTGTCACTATGGGTCATTAGCTAGAGGCTAGTTTATACGCAATGTTGTTGGAGTAGTTGGTGAAGCTAGCTAACTTCTACTTTGTCTAAGCGATTGTTGGGTAGTCAGAAGTCTGCATATTGTTTTGTAATTTGAGAGTCTCTAATGTTGAAGACCTGTGTAAATGATACTGTTAAATTCCACTGGTCATGGCTCTTAGGGTATGACCATTGAGTAGTGTCTTCAGTCTCTATGTAGATTTGACAAATGAAATGTGCGCTGGTGTTCTGCCAGAGTTATTTTTCTGTGACACTGAACACAGCAATCATTTTGCGTTGGTGTGTTACTAGTTGTTAAACAATGAAGATCTAGAGTTCTCCTTAATGTTTAGTCAAGTCACAAACTGGTCCTCATTAAGGATTCAACATCATTGTCATGTTTTTTCAGTGAACCACTGTCACCCCTATGGAAATAAATCAAATAAATACATTCGTGGTTATGTAATATGTTCACTGATTGGCATGAAGAGATGCATAACTGTATAATTGTGTTTTCCCAGAGATGTGGTATGGCGTGTTTCTGTGGGCAGCGGTCTCCTCTCTTGTGTTCCACCTGCCTGCAGCTTTACTGTCCCTAGCCTCACTGCGCCAGCACAAATTTGCCCGGTTCATGCCCATTGCGATCCTCCTCATGGGCATTGTGGGACCAGTGTTTGGGGGAGTCCTAACTAGTAAGCCTTTTACCTGCATGTGCTGTTGTTGTTGTTTTAATGTATGTATTTTTGAATTTTTTTAAAATGAATGATATAACTATTTGTGATTACATTTATTTCAGCATTTATTAAAAAGATTTGTATACCCGCATATTATAAAATAGAAGGTATTTTCAGATGCTTCCTTGTTTCCTAAGTATCACCACAGCAGATTAGTCCACACAGGAGGACATGAACTTGTGTCCGTCTGAGCCTGATCTCATACGAGGGATGTATTGCATGCTAGGCAGATGCCTTTGTGTTTTCCCCAATGTAAAAGAACCAAATGAATTGGACCATCACTGAGCAGTGCTGCTGGAAACCTGTTCAGTATGCAGCCAGTTCATTTAAGCTTCCACAGTGTGTGGGTCTACTAGTCTCAATCTCAAGTGTTTACAAATAGGACTCAATGTGTAAATTAGTATCGCTGTAGCTGAATTGGGTTGTGAGCACACCACAATGGTTCTTAATGAAATACTGAATCTTAAGATGGATCAAAGCATCAGGAAATTTTGCAGTTTTTAAGATTCATAATAGATGATAAGTTCTGTATTTTCTCCTGAACTTTTATTTAATGTTTCCCAAGTCAGTCACTTAAGCTTGAGTTAGTTTCCAGAGTGCATTTGCTTGTTTCACTGTAGTTTTTGTTCATGTTTAGTTGTTAAGTCTTCAATATTTTCAGTGCTACTTGTAGTGTCTTATTTTAATGACTTCGGAGGTGTCTGATAGCCATATGTTATTCTGAAGTTCAAAATGGATATTACTGCAATGTTTATTCATTTAATTTTGAAGGCAGGTGATTCACGAGTCTCAATAAGCAAACGCACAAAATCCTGATTGGACAAGTCGTGATAACAAATTTAAACAAAGTAAATGCATATTCTTAAAAAAAGTGCATTATTATTATTATTACAGTGAAAAGATTAAGAGAACTAGGGATATTCTTTTTATTATTATTATTATTATTATTAATTCAGTAAAAATCTAATTAGATTTTCTTTAAGAAGTGACACAGTCTACATTCAGTTGCAAATTTGATATTAATCCACCTGTTTCCCCTGATGATGGTAGGCTAAATCATCCATGCCCCACTTTCTCTCACATCTGACAGTAACATAACGTGTTGTCGTCCGTACCTTCCCCTCTCTGGTCTGCTCACCTGACAGCAGAAATGGAACAAACTAGGACTATTTTATGACATCCAAGAATCTTACACTGAGACACACACAGGCTGCCCTTACGGGACAACGTTTATGGTTACAAACATCCCCTAATTAGGGCATGAGCTGTACCAGGCAACCCTGAATACCCAACAACCCACAACTCTTTCTATTTAAAGCTCAGAAAACCCCAAAAGAAAACATGATTGTAAGTACAATAACTTCTTGAAATTTTAGATAATGAATAATAATGATATGTAGTGAATACATTGACCAAACTAATGGTTATTATGATTTTTGCAGTAGTCAAGCCTTACATTCAGACCCCAAGTGTGAGGTTCTGATTAATTGTTGCTTATATCAGGAGGTCAGCAGGCCAAAAGGTGGTTTGTCGGCAGAGCTCTGCTTATCAGTAAGTCAGAAGCCAAATTGGAAAACACACACGCTTAATAATTTTCTTTCTTTCTTTTCTTTTTTTAGGTGCAGCCATAGCAGGTGTGTACAAGGCAGCAGGGAAGACGATGATATCTTTGGAGGCGCTGGTGTTTGGTGTCGGGCAGTCGTTTTGTGTTCTCCTCATCTCCTTCCTCAGGATACTTGCAACCCTTTAGCAGTGCTAAGTTTGATGTGGACTTTCTGGTGAATACTGGCAAGAACAGTCCAGTCTGGGTTGTGATGTCATTTTCTATGGGTGGATTTTTTTTCTCAACTATCAAGAGAAAGGCAATGTGTAAATTGATGGAGTGTACGCTATACAGCACTGAATGCTCTAGGTGTTAAATCATTTGTATGATATTGACTGTAGGACAGCATGTTGCTACATTCACATCCAGGCCTCCCCATACTACATCCAATGAAAGTTACTTAGCATTGTCCCAAGTTTTTTCTAAAGTCAGGTGTCGAGCTGAAATTCTCAGTTTAGGAGTCTGCGCTTTGAAACGTAATGTGAAAGCAGCAATATGCTGTTCTCGAGTTAGCAGAGCAGTTCAGCAGCAGGATGACACTAACCTCTCTCAGGGGCTGTGTGAGAGCGTGTGTACGTTTGTGCGCACACGTGTGTGTGTGTGTGTGTGTGTGTGTGTGTGTGAGAGAGAGAGCGTGCGTGCATGTGCGCATGCATGCACATTTCTCTGCCAGAGTGACTGCATAGAGATAGAACAGCAGATGGGCTGTTGTACTGTTAAAATGGGGAGATAATGGTTATATGCAAGGTTAATGCTTTTTCTCTTGAGGCCTTAATTTCTATTTTCTACTTTCCAAAGTGGTGTTTATCTTCAGGGCTATCTTTCCTTAATTCTTTGTCCTGCTGCTCCTTGGGTTCTCTCTGGTGTTTTTGGTTGACTTTTTTTTTTTTTTGACTGCCTGTGTGTTAATAATAATACTTCCAGGTTGGTTAGAAGCACCTATATGTCTCCCTCTATTCCTCTCAGCTTATGTCTTTCACACAGGGATACAGTGGAGATGCTGTTATAAAGCTGATTGTTAAGTTCATAGCCCTGAAAATGCAGCCTGTGTCTTCAGAGCTTCTCTGTTCACCTTGATTGTTCTGTCTTTAGGCTTGATGGAGGAGGGCGAAGATTATCAGATTGCTAAATCAACAGAAAGTGATAAGTTTTTAATCTTTTAGCTCTTTGAATGATAGTGTGTTTTTAAGGGTTATTTTGTAACAATGAACTGATTTGTATATATTCAAAATTGTTTCCAGGTCTTTGTACATTTTCAGTCTTTATGATTAAATATAAATAATTTTCTGCACTAAATGTGCATGTATAAGTTTCCACATTGTGACAGCTTTTTGGTTGATTTTGGTATCTGAGAGGTGCATTTACAGTAAACTCTACAAGTAAAACACAAGTCATTATGTTTACTGTGTATATATAAGTAACTATGTCACAAGTAATTAAGATGGAAGAAATGTATTTGTTTTTACAGGAATGAGGTGTGATATGGTCAGAAGCTTCTTCAACCTCTGTACACTATATAGGGCTCTAGGGGCTCAGACCAGTAAATGAGCTGTGGACCCTACAGGTCCATCTAATTGGTCCTAATATAACATTAATTGCATAAAGCAAAAAAAAGTTGAAGACTGACTCACAATCCTGTACAAAAAGAAAAAAAAAAGATTCAAAGGTCTCCTCAAGCAGGCAGGAAAAGGTCAAGAAAGCCACTAAGATGTCTAAGCCATTTCCAAAGGATGACTCTCTCTTAATTTACTTTGTTTATCTATAGTTTTGACTGGAGTCCACACAAGGTTTAACTATTATTGACATTTAGCATATCTGCACCTTGCTATAGACTGTATATGATGTTATAAGTTTTCAAAATGAAGCCAAGCCATGAAAGTGCCTTAAAGATGCTCTTCTTAAATTGTTAGCAGGAGCCTTTTCCACTGGTTCCAAGAAATCTGGTTCTGTCCACTCTGAGAAAATGCACGAGTTCCTTCAGGTTCTCAGTCACATCCACCTCGTGCTTATCACATCCCAGTTACAAAAACCAAGGGTGACTGCTGAATGCCTGACTCGAGTCATAATATTTATACTCACACGTTCAAGGTTTTTAGCTTGTACAGGTAAAACAGTGCAATAAATGTATTACTGGGCATAACTCCAATCTTATAACGCATTTTACTATTTTTAATAACTGACTGTTTGGTAAGTCTGGCTTTTTTTGATAATTACTTGCTGTACAGTAAAGATGACAGCTAAAGTCTCCTGTTACATATTAAATGATTTCTGCTTGTCCTGCAAGACCTCAGTGGATCGTTTAATACTGTTGACCATAATATATTTTATTTTTTATTACAACATTTAGTGCATGATGTAGATATTAAAGGTACTGTACTGCGGTGGTTTGAATCATCTGTCTAATATGCTCCCATTTGGTCATGTAAGTGGAGTCTTCTTCTCACACTAAGGTTAATTATGGAGTTCCACATGGTTCCATGCTAGAACCACTTCTGTTTACATTATACACGTATGCTTACTCTGGGTGGCATTACCTTGTCTTCCAGTAACACTGTGAGGAATCTGTAAGTCATTTTTGACTAGGATAGATCCTTAAATGTGCACATTAAACAAATATATAGGACAGCTTTCTTTCAATATCCTGTTTCATAGGGTTCAGGCTTCTTTTCTGTGAAACCAGCTCAGTTTTGGAGCCCTCTCCACTTTTAAAATTAAGCTTAAAACTTTCCTTTTTAAAAAAAGCACATAGTTGGGGCTGAATCAGGTGAATCTGAATCCTTCCTTAGTTATATTCCAATATTCCTAGGCGTCTGCGGGCTTCCCATGATGCATTTTTTTCCTTTGTTTCTTCTTCACTCACCTTATTATTCTGTTTATGCACCAATCTGCATTTAATCCTTAGTTATTATTAATCTCTGTCTGTCTTTTACAGCATGTCCTCATTTTGTTTTCCTCCCCTCACCCCAACTGGTTGTGAGCATGTTTCTGACAGTTTTTTCTTCCTGTTAAAGGGGAATTTTTCCTCCCCATTATCACCAAACCACTTGCTCAACGAGGGTCCTACGATTGTTGGGGTGTTCTGTGTTTGTTTGTTTGTTTTTAATTATTGTAGGGTGTTTCGTTTACTGTAGAATGTGCCATGAGGAGCTATATAAATAAAATCGAACTGATGTCCAGCAGGGGCATTCCATCTGAAATCATTATAGGCCTTCTGCTCAACCATCATGCTTGGTTGAAACTTGGTCATGAAAAAAGACAATGGTAAAAAGCACAGCAACAGAATGGCAAAAAACAAAAGAATCAAGGTACAGACCTCAACCCAGTTGAAATAATGTGGCACTCTTAAGAGAGTGGTATATAAATGAACACCTGAAAACCTCAATGAACTGAAGCAACATTGTAAAGGAGGGTAGGCCAAAATTCTCCACAATGATGTAAGAGGCTAATATTCAGAAACAAAACAATTACTTTCAGTCACTGCTGCTGCATGTGGTTCTACAACCTATGGGACCGTGGGGTGTACTTAGCTTTTTATACAATGTTCCACAATGTGGAAAATAAATAATAGTGACACTGTATATGGGTCATTCCTACTATTCGGTGCCATTTCAGTGTGATCACTCTTCATCAAAAAATACAAAATTTTGAATTATTTTAACATTTCATCTAAAAGAGGGATTTTCAACCTATAAGAAAAATGTATTGGTCCAGCTAAGGATATTATATTATAATATTTTTTAAAATCAAAGTCTTTACCATGACGTGCCAAATGTCCACCCTGTTACAGGACATTCAATTTTCTATTAATAACTGTTTTGAATACACAGTTATAGTAATATTTACATTTTCTAAAAGCTACAATGTCCCTTTTTAAAATCTGCAAGGAAATTTCAAGGAAGTATTTTAAACAAGCATTATATTGAAAGAAGACAGGTTCAGTTTTAAGACACAGTGTAATTTCAAAAGATTGTTTTTAGATTCAAAGGGAATATAAAAAAAAAAATTGGCTCCATTTTTAAGTAACTTAATTTTGCTGATTCATTCCCTCCCAATAACCAAAGAGACATGCATTATGTTTGTTGATTTGATTTAATTAACAAAAGAAACACACAGGTAACAGGGTGGACAGAGGAGAAACAGGGTGGACAGGAGGTAACAGGGTGGACATAACATCAGTGACAAAAAATACCACCTTAAAGAAACTTCAAAAATCTACATGTAGCAGACATTCATCGTTTCTCAGATTTTCTCTCAGTTGTCTGTAGGCTCTATACTGCCATCGGATATTAAAGACGTGCCGCCTAAATCTGAGTAGTCCGTCATGAAATTCCCCTGCAAGTGCATCCTCTGTTGTCATGACAGTTGTCTTCACTGTAATTGTTGACTTTTTACCAGATACCTCTCCATCATTTAATTTTTCATTCTCTTCTAGAGACCACTTGGTAAAGGCTATCTCTGTGTTGTTAGGAGGTCTCAAGAGTGTGTGTGTTGTACTGAAACAGTCTTTGCACTCACCGTATGCACAGACTTTGGATTTAGCATCACACATTGTTGCATCTACCATCTCTTCAATGTGTTTTGTTGCTGACAGACCTTGGACATACAGGGCATTGGCCATGAACTGTAAGTTCTCATGTGTCCTGCACTGACAGGTTTCACGATCAGCTTCTGTGGGCACCACAACCCAAAATGGTCTTAAGGTGCAGAAACAAGAATATGAGACCTGATGCTCAGTTTCTGAAAGAAACTTATGGTGCAGATTCTTCAGTGAATCAGTTAGCAAACGTTTCTGTTTTTTTATTTTCTTTTGAGTTAGTTTGCTTTCGTCCTGTTGTCATCCGACTGACGTCATCTCTTAAGAAGAAGGCCTTTATTTTCTGCTTGCAATCAACTGGTAATCTATTGCTTTCCTTTCTTTCAAAGGTTATGAGCCCTCCATCTTGTCTTTGACCACGCTTTTTTGAAAAGCCTAGAGCTGTCTGTGCAGCCCTCTGTAGCCTGTATTTCTTTATAATTTTTCCTATTGTCGTTTTTGCAATAATTTGCCTCTCTCGTTCCTTTTTGGTGTTTTTGTATTTATTCCTGATTTCCTCAATGATTGATTCCTGCAGTAATAGTCTTTTCCTAATTGTGTTGCTAACTGTTTCATGACGCAGCAGTGCATCCACTTTAGAACGTGGGGATTTTTTTCCCCCACCCAAACGCTGGCACCTCTTCTTGTATTTTTCTTTTTTTCTCTTTTCCTTTTCCAACAAGGCCTTTAGCTCTTTAATTTCATTCTTGAGTCTCCTTCTTCCCTGTCTAATATTCCTTCGTCCAACAATGTATTGCCTACAACACAGGAAATATTGTCACAATTATTATATATATATGTTTAGATAAATGTTTAGATACAGTATAAGATAGACGTTGGATATTATATGTTTATAATGTATTAGGCAGGTAGACTCACACACACACACTCACTCACTCACTCTCTCTCTCTCTCTCTCTCTCTCTCTCTCTCTCTCTCTCTCTCTCTCTCTCTCTCTCTCTCTCTCTCTCTCTCTCTCTCTCTCTCTCTTTTTAGGGCAAAATCACGTTTTATCATTCAAATACAAAATCTACCTAATCAGCAAAGCATTGAACTGTCAACTCTTCTTCTAACCTTGAGGGTCCTGGTTGCGGGGCATTTTCTGGCTCTAGGGAATATTCTGGACTTAGGGGAGGAGTATTCATAGCCTCAAATTCTGTCCTGCCTTTGGCACTAGCCCTCTGCTTTCTTTTCCTTTCTCGCCACTGCTTTCTCTGTGCTCTCTTCTGTCGTTCACTGAGATCTGCCACTTTCTTTTTTTCCCCCTTCCTCTCTGTCCTTTCGCCACTTCTCTTTCTCTTTATTGAGATATATCTGTCTTCTCTCAGGGTCAGCATCACGACGTGCTCGGTAGCGCCGCTGCTTCTCCGCAGCAGACATTGGTGCCATTCCCTGAAAAATGTATACTATTCAAAATCTTCTAAAAGTATATATATACAGGTTAATAATAATTACCAATACACACTTGTATAAATAACCCTAAACACTAAACTTCTATCATCTTACGTCCCCCCTGTTACCATGTGTCCCCCCTGTTACAGTGCATAGCAATAACAGGGGTGACGGTATCAGGGGGGAGATTTTATGCTAAACTTAGCCATTACTACTAGTATGATGAACAACAAGCTAGTACATGGTGACCACTAAGAACCATTTTTAACATGTTTATTAGCCATATTATAAAAATTACCAAAAAAAAATTGTTTCCACTATTAATAAGCGTAACAGGTTGGACGTGTTATGCTTTGCCACATTACAAAATCTTGCTAAAACATTGAAAAAAGGGTTGATTAAAGAGTGGTACTTACTCGTCTTCTTCTTGAAAGTTTTCCCTCCAAAATATGTTACATCCGGGAGTGTCATGTGACTAAAAGAATAATCAGGTGATGTGTTCTATGGAATTCTTATCAGAGTAACAGGGGTGACAGTTGATTCAGGGACACAACATTTTTTAAAGATTTTAAGTATTAAACATGCATTAATAATAAAAAAGAACATTTGATGAGGAACATTAGAAATAAGCCAATCCAGAAATGATGAAAAATCTAGATTTCTTTTTTTTTTTTTAAGTTATATTTGTAACTGAAGTCGAGCAAGCATGACTGGGGACATAGTACTTTAGTGACTTGTGCTAAAATAAAAGTAATTTACTTTTAATGTATTTATCCTGTGTATATATCAATGTGTTCTATGGTAGAGGGGGGTTAAACATACAAGAAAATGGTTTAGAAATAAGCATTAGACAAGTTTTACACTAAATATACCATATTATGTCATTAGGACTCAAATGGCACCGAATAGTAAGAATGACCCATATGTCATATTTTGCTAGTTAATCAGTGGCTGTATTTACCTAATTTTAATGCCTGGTATGTACCTGCTAATTATTTATTTCTTAGAATTAAAAGAGGGTGTACTTTCTTTTTCATGATTGTAGACATTTGTTTTCCCTTGAATATTTTTGCATTTAATAGTTTCCACTTGGATGTGATTTTTAGATATTTCAGTTATTTATTTCTAATTATTCCTCACATTTTAGTGTTTTGTTTTTTTCCTGCCAGAAACAGGCCTGCATACAGGCCTTAATGCAGGTTAGTCGAACACTTTAACCACTTGACTGCTGGGATGGTTTTTTACAATAAGGAGATGTGGTGTCAGAATGCCAAATCTGATGGACAGTCACACTGTCAGAAACACCAGGCAAACTCGATGACGGGATACAATTAGAGATGTCAGGTTAATGCTAGAACAGAGCAAGATATTTCACACATTCATGGGCTGTATATGTTCTGATTTAAAGGGTTTAAAGCTTACATTTATTAGAGGAAATAAGGAACCCGTGGTTAATAGTTTCATGATAGAAGATGTTTCAACTAAATTGTTAGTGTCTTAACGTTTTTTTGTCTTTTGTAGGTTGGGGCACAACCTACTAAGCATTGTTGCTGCATTGTTCCCTTTGTGGCCACAGTTTATCCATCTTTTGATGACCACTTCCAGTGTAATAATACACCATGTTATAAAGCACAGATTATCTCAAACTGGTTTCTTGAATGTGACAATGAGTTCATTGTGTTAGGTGGTCTCCACAATCACCAGATCTCAATTTAATAGTGCACCTTTGGATGCAATGGAGCGACAGATTCAGGACATGGATATGTATCTGACAAAACCGCAGCAACTGCAGGATGCTATCAGTTTGGGTCAATATGGACCAAAATCTCTGAGGAATGTTTCCATGGCATAGATTCAATGTTTGTTTGATCTGTACCATGAAGAATTAAGTCAATTAAAAAGACATAAAGGGGGTTCAACCCAATCCTGGCAAGGTCTCCATGACTCTTTAAAACCAAGTGTATTTGATACCTGAGCTTTTGTGACTTCCACAGTGTAAAAGTCTCACCCCCACCCAAAACAAAATAAACTGCATTCTACATCTTTAAGGAATAAATTGCCTGATGTAGCAAACATGATGCAAATTCACACTCCTATATGCAAGTTAACATTTAATTTGTTTTTAAAATTTTGTCAGAAGGTTCAGTCCAAAGGCATGCAGTAAGTGGGGTTAGGTGAATTGGGAACTCTAAATTGCCCATAGGTGTGAATGGTTGTCTGTCTCTGTTAGCCCTGCAACAGACTGGCGGCCTGTCCAGGGTGTACCCTGCCTCTGGCCCTATAGGTGAATCCAATAGATCATCTTGTTCCAATGCAATGTTTTGCTTGAAAATCTTTGGTCATTTATGTGGATTATAGCACATCCAGAGTTCGTGCTCATAGAGCTTCACTTGTTCCACATTTTGTCATGTTACATGTCATGCTTATTCAAAAATGGATTAAATTAATTTTTCACCTCAAAATTCTACACACAAAATTAGTAAATGACCGTCCCAAAAACCAAAATGGAAATACACACAAGTATTTCTAGTCCTTGCAAAATAGAACTGGGAGACCAGTAAGGGTCAAGGGAAAGATGAATGTCGCCATGTACAGAGATATCCTTAATGATACCCTGCTCCAGAGCACTCTGGACATCAGATTGTGGTGAAGATCTAGCTTCTAACAGACAAACAACCCTTAACACAGCCAAGATAACAAAGAATGGCTTTGGGACCACTCTGTGAATGTCCTTTAGTGCCTTAGCCTAATGTCTTTTAGGCTAAGTGCCTCAGCCAGAGCTCAGACTTGAATCCAGTCTACCTGAAAATGGCCATGCACCGATGCTCCCCATCCAATGTGATAGAGCTTGAGAGGTTCTGCGAAGAAGAATGGGAGAAACTCCCCCAAAATACATGTGTCTGCCTATATATATATATATATGCATATATAATATTTGTAAGTGTGAGTGTAATTTTTTAGTAATACATTTGCAACAATTTTAAGCAAGCTTTTTTCACTTTGTCGTTGCTGTGTGTACAATTTTTAAGGTGAAAAATGATTTAAATCCATTTTGGAATAAGATTGTAACATGAAAAAATGTGGAGCAAGCGAAGATCCATGAATGCTTTCTGGATGCACTCTATGTTTAAGATTTACCCTCCCCACGCTCCACAGCAGGGCACTGGACCTCTCCCAGTTCAAAAACGATTAAAACTGCATGAACATGACAAAGATCCATAGCTATTAACCCAGTATCCAAAAGACCCAGATTGCAGTTTGATCAAGTATCGACTGGGTTGGTGGAGGCATAGTTTATTTACAAAAGCTACTCAAAGCTGACTTTGAACCTAACAGACGGAGTCAATGATGTGTTGAACAGAGAGAATTTATAACTGAAAGGTATATTTTTTTTTACAAAGAGTTAAATTGCCTTAAGATAATTTTAATACGTAGTAATAAGTTCATAAAGTAGCTGTAATATTGTCTAAATATTGAACATTGTTTTGTAAAATGACTTCTACCTTTTACTTCAGTAAAGAGATGGTATATTACTTTCGCCACTTTGTAATACAGTTATTCAGCTCAGGACACTATTAACAGCACACTGTTAATGTCATTTAACAATAACAGTTTTACTGCTGTAGACAGATGGGGTATTCAAACATACACTAAGTGCGCCTCCTTCTGGTCACACTGAAGTACTGCTGGTGTTTGGAGAACAGCCGAAAGAGCAGTGTCCACTCCACCTACACGTTGGGAAAGCTGATGTTTTTTAAACACATTTTATTTATGCTTTGATGGTATTGTGCATGTAAAAAAACAAAATCGGCATAAAAAAGAGAAAAAATGTACACCCAGTCTCCTCTACACTGCAGAATGACGACTGATGGTGAAGCCTATACAAGCTTGTCGTAGGTCGCTAACCTTGCTGAACCTTGTGTGGTTTCTCATTTAATAATAAAAACGTGTTCGCTTTGAGTGTGACTACACAGTTGCGCAGGATTTATATCATGAAGTAAGTAAAACCTGCATCCTATAATTCATACAACTGGAACATTTTGGTGGCTTTCATTGAAATATACAAACTTAATAAAAAGGGTAAAAAGTGCTTAATTAGTATCCTGGGACGCACATAATGACAAATGTAACAGTGAATATAATTGTTTGCATTGGAAATGTCACTGTTTTTTTTGTTTTTGTTTTAAGATTTGTTCCACAAGTGCTGCATCTGCAATGCCATTATGTGGATCTAAAACCAAATGAAAACAGACTGGATCTATGTGACTGTTTTATTTTAACAATTGCTCTGAATTTCTTCAATCCCTCCTCAGACAAAAGAGAATAAAAGTGAAACTAATAAAAACTTCAAACATTTCAAACAAGTAACTAAACAAAATTTAGAAAAAGGCACTCTGAAAACTAAACTGGGACTAAAGTCAAATTAAAATCTAAATGCAGAAATAAAAACTGATGAACACCACATTATAACACCTGTGTTCCTCTGGACCCACCTTCCATCAGTGATATGTGGGAGAAATGGAAATCCAGTGTCTCCAAAATACCAGCAAATTTTAAGCATGTTTTTTATTTGCACGAGTTCAAATCCCCCCAAAATGAGCCATTAAACTTAGACTATAACAGAAGTTTCACCATTCTCAGTTTCATGTCATTCGTGTGAACAGAATATGGTTATCTGTCAGAGAAATCAACAAATCAGGACATGCAACCTTGACTTGGAGTATTTTCTGACATTCTGCAAGAAAAGGAGGCTGAGGTCTTTCAACATCTGCAGGAAGCTCCTGAGGATGTTTTACCAGTCAGTGGTTGCTGGAGTACTTTTCTATGGCGTGGTGTGCTGGGGGAGCAGCACAGCAAAGAAGGACTCATCCAGGCTGGAGAAACTAATCAGGAAGGCTGGCTCTGTGGTCGGCATGAAGCTGGACACTCTGGTGACAGTGGCAGAGAAGAGGACCTTTTTTTCCTTATATTTGACTGTGCAATAATCACTGTGCAATATACTCACTCAAATGAGCAATCCTATTTATCCATATTATATATTCTGTATCTATATATGTGTATATATGGTGTATTTATGCTTATATCCTTACTCTCATTCCCCTTAATGTATCTGTAACATGCAACTTCTTTCGGTGCTTTGCTACTGGAAACTGAATTTCCCGGAGGAACCCACCTGAGGGATTAATAAAGTTTCATCTAAATGGTTATTCTGATTAAAACGTGTGGCTTATGTCGTTTCTGTCACTAGAAAAACACATTCACCCATTTTCTGTGGACTGAACATGCATTTATTGATAATGTTTGTATGCGGACATGTGAACATATTATCGCAAGTCAGTGCAAAAACCATTTGGAAAGAGAAGATCAACATGTCATCTCAACAGCTGGTGAAGAACAGGGAAGAGAGTGCTGACTGGTCTTCATGTGAGCGTTTGGTCTTCCACCTCATCTTCTATTCCTTCTTCTTGTAGTCCTCCAGGTGAGCCAGTACCCAGCCAGAGGGACCCAAGATGGCCACAAAAAGGGCCGTCATAGCGATTACCTGCTCCTGAGGGGTACACAAAACCACACCGACAGTTATTACAGCTTTGCTTTTTTAGGTTTTGAATGTTTGTTTACACCTCCGTTTTACTTCATTGATTAAAAAAGAAGAGGAAAAAGGAAGTGTTAAAAAAGAATTGCAGACTTAGTTTAAGTAGTTACTTAGAGTTAATAAAATAGAAACACTTGACTCAAAATCACACAGAAATCCCAGTCATTAATTATATTTACCAGTGCCTCCTTGTGTTGGTTATGTTAAAAAAAAATGTGACCAATTTGACAAAAACTAAAGACATAAATTGTAAGAGTCTTTTTGGAAAGTCTATTTGTTATTTCTATTTCAGGTATTTATTGTTTCACACTTAGCTTTAGCCTTTTGCCCAGGCTCAAATCATATCACTCGGCAGCATAAACACGATCACTGTCTAATCCCCCTAAAAATGAATTGTAATGTGGTATTAAGAGGAAATATATTTGCTGTAGAAAAGTATCAGTTCCATCCGTCCACAAGAGCTAAAACACATCTAATATATCTAAATATGTGAAAACGTTGTTGTTCTACATGTTGTGAGGTATCAACATAGTTGTCCCTCGCGTGGCCTTATCCACGGGCAGTGTGTAACTATGCAACCATTGCCCCAGTTAATGATTAAGCCCTTCCTGGAGACGAAATGAAACCAAACATTTCATTGTCAATAACTTCATGCTTATTGTGTCGCTGCGACATTAAAAGCGTCACAGTGAGCTGAAATAGGCTGTTCTTCCCTAAATGCAGTTATTTCTTTATGTATTGTGTGCTTTTCTGAAAAGCATGCTTCTCTGTGTCTGACCTTTCCTGCATCAAGGTTAGTCACCCGTTCAGCGCGGCTGCGAGTGTTTCTGCCGCTACTGCTGTTAGACAACTTTATCAAACTTATGTCTAAATGTGGAAAAATACCAAAACGCTTGTTCGGCTTCACTTTCATTTATTAAACGACCGTGCGCGGTCTTCAAATGTAGTGCGCTGCGCACTAGGCCCACATATTCGCAGCTGTCACAGGTCTACGTGTTGGAATTAGGCGGAATAATGGCGAGATAGTGGCGCACTTATCAAAGTCTTAAAAATAAACTGGACTTGCAAGTCACCGTGAAACAATGGCGCGAGGAAACGAAAGATATCCTACATTTGCTATTTTTAATTATTCGATATTTTATATACAATATTCAGTAAATAAGCAAAAGAAATTTCTTATTTGTAAGAGAGAGTTGGTCAAACAGGCAGGTTGCCCATCATATCATGCTAATATGTGTGTATGTGATGCAGAAGAACTGCTATTAAGGTTTAATAAAGCGAAGGAGCGGGCGATGAAGTTGAGCCTGTTGCTATTAATTAAGAACCTCTGCAACTTCAGCCGGGACAAGACCCCTGCTTCAGGCATGTAAAGCTCACAGAACGAATATGAACTCACCCCTGCAGTTATGGTGTGTTTAGCAGGTTTGGTCGTCACATTAGCCACAGAGACCAGCTGAGTCCTCAGCGCGCTCCTGAACAGTCGGGAGACGGTGGGCAGAGGCATAGCGTTGCTTCACTGCTGCCAGAAAGCCTGGAAGAGAGCCTGTACTCTGTAACTGACACTCAGCCTGGTGCAGCTTATCTGAGAGGTATGCGCAGTAGCCGTATGACAGGGAGAGAGCGTGTGCGCGCACGCGAGCCCCCAAGCAGCGTCGAAATTTAATTGGCCGTCTCGCCTCCGGGTTTGAACCGTGACCGATGAGCGCGGGGTCGTGTCTTCGCGTCACCACGCGCAGTGTCGAGGCTGTTTGTGTAGCCGTCCAGGAGACATTACAGTGAAACACAGTTCACAGATTTAAAAAGTTTAGCCTCGTCAACAACGAAATTCACGCTTCAGGTGAAGTCAGAGGTGTGTGTTTGTAGAGGGAGGGAATGTGCAGGAGGAAAGGCACAAGTGCTTTGCTCTCTCTGTAAAGGAGAGCGGGCAAAACGAATAAAACGACAACATCCGGTTTTGATTTCTCTGTTACCCCGTGATAAAAAAAAGAAAAAAGATCACCTTTCTCTATCGTATCTTTGCATTTATGATACTACATGACACATTCGTGAACTTGAGAGGAAGAAAACCCGGGTTAGGCTCAGAGCGCAGAGCTGAGAGCACAACGGGCCAGGCAGCAGTGCCTGTATAAGGACGTTTGTGTCAAGCATGGAGCGCACACACCGGCTCCATGCTGCTTTTATTTGGAGAAAATGGTCCCCAAAAAGATTTTGAGAAGAAAAAAAATATGATCTGTACATGATCCACATGTGAACAACATCGAGTGTGATTGATTTGAGTACTTACAACTCCGCAGTCCAGTCAACACACATTCATCAAACCATCCTACAAATGTGTATATAAAAACCCAAATAAGTAATAAAGAATGATTATTCACACATATATACTTCACAAATCTGACCGTTTTCACTTTCAGAGAGCTGCCCGTGACTCTGCAAAGTGTTGGTCACATTCTTTTTTCTCACTTACAAATCGTTCACGAATCGCTCGTACACAGCATGAAGAGACACAGAGATAACGGCACGTGAGCACTTCGGGTTTTGAGACCCTTCACGCGGACAGCAACTTTATTGTCATTGCGCATGCACAGGTACAGGGCAACGAAATGCAGTTTGCATCCATCCAGAAGTGCTTTAGTGATATAGATATATTACAATATATATTAGCAATAATATAGATATGTGAGTATATTACAGAAATGGGTCTATTATGGTATGTCATAATGTACACGGTATGAAGTATGTTGTGAATATTCTATAACTATAAGTATGTACAGGCTGTAGTGAGTACAAGCTATGTACCGGATATGAACAGGATATAAATATGAAAAACTATACAGAATATGAAATAAATAACTTTACAGAAATCTGAGATATACAGCTATACAGAAATGGGAACTATGCAAGTTGTAAACAGTTGTAGGGTTAAAAATCATCGAATGTACAGAATGATTATTTACACAGAGCTATACAGTAGTGCAGTTAAGATAAGTGAGATATAATTCCTACAGAGGCTATATAAAGTGCTAGTGGTTGTGAGTGGTGGTTCAGTCCATGTTATTATTGTGTGTTTGAGGGTACAGTTGTCCATTGTGTGTGTAGGTGGTTGTGGGTGTGTGTATGTTCAGTCCATGTGTTAACGTGGGTCAGATGTCAGGAGGCAGAGTTCAGGAGTCTGACAGCTGTGGGGAAGAAGCTGTTCCGGTACCTGGTGGTCTTAGTCCGGAGGCTCCTGTAGCGCCTCCCAGAGGGCAGGAGGGTGAAGAGTCCATGTGATGGGTGACTGGGGTCTCTGATGATTTTCCCAGCCATTTTCAGACACCGCTTCCTGTAGATGTCTTTTATGGCAGGAAGTGGTGCTCCGGCGAGGCGCTGGGCAGTTTTCACGACCCTCTGCAACGCCTTCCGGTCCGAGGCAGAGCAGTTCCCGTACCAGACTGTTATACAGTTGGTCAGGATGCTCTCGATGGTGCAACGATAGAAGTTCACCAGGATGTCTGAGGACAGGTGGTTCTTCCTCAGAGTCCTCAAGAAGAAGAGGCGCTGGTGAGCCTTCTTGACCAGCTTGGAGCAGTTGGTCGTCCAGGTGAGATCCTCGGAGATGTGGACTCCCAGGAACTTGAAGCTGCTCACACGCTCCACAGCCGTCCCCTTAATGTGGATGGGTGGATGTGGGTCAGCATTCCTCCTGTAGTCCACGATGAGCTCCTTGGTCTTCTCGGTGTTAAGCAGCAGGTTGTTTGTGTCGCACCACTCAGCCAGACGATCCACCTCCTCCCTGTAGGCGGCCTCATCGTTGTCACTGATGAGGCCAATCACCGTGGTGTCATCTGCAAACATAATGATGGTGTTGGAACCATCAGCAGGTCTGCAGTCGTGGGTGAAGAGGGAGTAGAGGAAAGGGCTCATCACACAGCCTTGTGGTACACCGGTGTTCATCGTGATTGTAGATGAGCAGTGGTTATCCAGCCGGACATGTTGGGGGCGGTTGGTCAGGAAGTCCAGTAACCATTTGCAGATGAGGGAACTGATGCCCAGGTCTGTCAGTTTCCTGATGAGTTGTGAGGGGTGGATTGTATTGAACGCTGAACTGAAGTCTATAAACAGCATTCTGGCGTAGGTGTTGTTGTTGTCCAGGTGTGAGAGGACAGAGTGCATTGCGATGGAGACTGCATCCTCTGTGCTCCTGTTCTGGCGGTATGCGAATTGGTGGGGGTCCAGGGTGGAGGGGAGACAGGATTTGAAGTGTGCTAGGACCAGCTGCTCTAAGCACTTAGTGATGATGGGGGTGAGTGCTACTGGGCGGTAGTCATTGAGGCAAGATGGGTTGGAGTTTTTGGGTATCGGGACGATGGAGGTGGATTTGAAGCAGGCCGGTACCACAGCGTGGGCCAAGGACAGATTGAATATGTCTGTGAGCACTCCTGCAAGCTCCCCAGAACATTCCATGTGTACTCTCCTTTAAGGTCATTGTGTATTGTTGTTGTTGTCTTCTTAAATCGGATTCTTCTTCAGTTTTCGTTTGCAAATCGTAGAAAAAGAAAAAAAAACTTGGTTTAAGAAGATGTCAAGGCCAAACGCAGTTCAGTATGATATCACCCAGAACAGACACATACACAGCGGTTACAGCTTCACAGTCATTTATTCAGTTTGCTTTTTAAGGCTGTCATCACCGGCTAGCGCACACAGTTGCTTTAGTGGGGTTTGCTCTCTTGCAGCTGGCCACTCTCAGCCCCTCTCCCTCCTTCTAGGTCCCAGCATGCTACTGAAATAGGAGAGGTGTGATTAGACGATGACAACGAGCTGTATTGGCCACGTCCCCTAGCGCTGCCCCCTGAACCCACTACACCACCCCTTCCCTGCAGCTGAGCTACAGACCACACCCCGTCACACACAGTTTCCCTTAAATGGGTAACTAAACTTTTCTGGACGGGCTTTCAAGCAAAAATTCAGACTGCTCTGTTATCAGAATCAGAGAAACTTTATTAGTTCCAGAGGGAAATTGAGTTGTCATAGCAGCAAATATACAACAAATAACAAGCACTCATACAAAGTGAGTGTAGAAACAAAGATGATAAAGAGAGAGATAAAGATAAATATAGAGCTATAGGTATAAATATACATATAAATATAAAAGGAAAAGTATGTGTGCAAATATGGCGTGGTGTACAAAAGTGACAGGGTGCACTGAGATGTAATTAATTCTCTTCCACATGTGTAGGTCTGACTAAGTGGATGAATTAAAGAGTCTGATAGCAGCGGGATAACGTTCCCTTAGACAGCGAGGTTAAAGGAACCTGTTGCTCAAAACTATCTAGACTTTTTTAGTCGCTGGTGACATAAAAAACTAATTATTGGAACAACATCTAAATCCCCCAAAAATTAGATAATGACTGAAACTAGCACCACTGATGAACAATGGGCTGTGAGGTCAGTTTCTTGATCATTAATATGCAAATTAAAATGGCCATTGATCAACAACCATTGATCAACTGATCAGTGGTTGTTGGTCAGGCAGCAGGGCCTGCCTAAACAAAAAACCCTAGTTATCCCTTTTGTGTCAGGAGTAACAGTTGAGGCGCATCTTCTCTAAACATAGCGTCTCTGTGGTTTTTAAACCCCAAAACACGCCTCGCCAAAAATTGGTCCACCCCAAGGATCGGGTCCTCCGACACAAACAGAGTAATGTAGTGTACGCTGTTAAGTGCCAGGAGGATTGTCAGGATTTATACATCGGGGATACCAAACAACTTCTTGCTAAGCGGATGACACAATACAACACAGGCCAGTGGACACTCTTTCAATGATGAGGATGTACACATGCTGGACAGGGAGGAACGCTGGTTTGAGCGCGGAGTCAAGGAGGCCATTTACGTGAAAAGGGAAAGACCATCTGTGAATCGAGGAAGGGGCCTAAGGGTACATCTTTGGCCATCTTACAGCCATTCCCGAACTCTCTGTGATACTCATGGTCATTGATCAATGGGTGTTGATCAGTGGTTGTTGATCAGTGGTCATGACAATTTGCATATTAATGATCAAGAAACTGACCTCACATTGTTTGTCAGTGGTTCTAGTTTCAGTCATTGTGCAAATGTACTGTTTATAAGGTTGGGGAAACCTGCAGTCAGATGACACTGAAAAAAGTCCCTTGGATGATGATGAAACATTTCTCCCACTGAAAATGCTACGTCCAGATGAACAGAAGCAACTGTTGAGCTAGTTAATAGGTATGTCCTCATTGGCATCTGTTGGGATTTTATTTTGAAAGGATTCAATTCAATTCAATTCAATTCAATTTTATTTATATAGCGCCAAATCACAACAAAAGTCGCCTCAAGGCGCTTCATAGATACAGAGAAAAACCCAACAATCATATGACCCCCTATGAGCAAGCACTTTGGCGACAGTGGGAAGGAAAAACTCCCTTTTAACAGGAAGAAACCTCTGGCAGAACCAGGCTCAGGGAGGGGCGGCCATCTGCTGCGACCGGTTGGGGTGAGAGAAGGAAGACAGGATAAAAGACATGCTGTGGAAGAGAGACAGAGGTTAATAACAGATATGATTCAATGCAGAGAGGTCTGTTAATACATAGTGAGTGAGAAAGGTGACTGGAAAGGAAAAACTCAATGCATCATGGGAATCCCCCGGCAGCCTACGTCTATTGCAGCATAACTAAGGGAGGATTCAGGATCACCTGGTCCAGCCCTAACTATATGCTTTAGCAAAAAGGAAAGTTTTAAGCCTAATATTAAAAGTAGAGATAGTGTCTGTCTCCCGAATCCAAACTGGAAGCTGGTTCCACAGAAGAGGGGCCTGAAAACTGAAGGCTCTCCCTCCCATTCTACTTTTAAATACTCTAGGAACAACAAGTAGGCCTGCAGAGCGAGAGCGAAGTGCTCTAATAGGGTGATATGGTACTACAAGGTCATTAAGATAAGATGGGGCCTGATTATTTAAGACCTTGTATGTGAGGAGCAGGATTTTGAATTCAATTCTGGATTTAACAGGAAGCCAATGAAGGGAAGCCAAAACAGGAGAAATATGCTCTCTCTTTCTAGTCCCTGTCAGGACTCTTGCTGCAGCATTTTGGATTAGTTGAAAGCTTTTCAGTGAGTTTTTTGGACATCCTGATAATAATGAATTACAGTCGTCCAGCCTGGAAGTAATAAATGCATGAACTAGTTTTTCAGCGTCACTCTGAGACAGGATGTTTCTAATTTTAGAGATGTTGCGCAAATGGAAGAAAGCAGTCTTACATATTTGTTTAATATGTGCTTTGAAGGACATGTCCTGGTCAAAAATGACTCCAAGGTTCCTCACAGTGTTACTGGAGGCCAAGGTAATGCCATCCAGAGTAAGAATCTGGTTAGATACCATATTTCTAAGATTTTCAGGGCCGAGTACAATAACCTCAGTTTTATCTGAATTAAGAAGCAGAAAGTTAGCGGCCATCCAGGTCTTTATGTCTTTAAGACATTCCTGCAGTTTAACTAATTGGTGTGTGTTATCTGGCTTCATGGACAGATAGAGCTGGGTGTCATCAGCATAGCAGTGAAAATGTATGCTATGTCTTCTAATGATGCTGCCTAAGGGAAGCATGTATAATGTAAACAGAATTGGTCCTAGCACTGAACCCTGTGGAACTCCATAATTAACCTCAGTGTGTGAAGAGGACTCTCCATTTACATGCACAAATTGGAGTCTATTAGATAGATATGATACAAACCACTGCAGTGCAGTACCTGTAATACCTACAGCATGTTCTAATCGCTCTAATAGGATATTATGGTCGACAGTATTGAATGCTGCACTGAGGTCTAGCAGGACAAGCACAGAGATGAGTCCACTGTCAGAGCCCATAAGAAGATCATTTGTAACCTTCACTAAAGCTGTTTCTGTGCTGTGATGAGCTCTGAAACCTGACTGAAACTCTTCAAATAAACCATTCCTCTGCAGATGATCTGTTAGCTGTTTGACAACCACTCTTTCAAGGATTTTTGATATGAAAGGAAGGTTGGAGATTGGCCTATAATTAGCTAAGACTGCTGGGTCTAGAGATGGCTTTTTGAGTAAAGGTTTAACTACAGCCAGCTTGAAGGCCTGTGGTACATAGCCGATTATTAGAGATAGGTTGATCATATTTAAGATCGAAGAATTAATTAATGGCAGGACGTCTTTGAGCAGTTTTGTAGGAATGGGGTCTAAAAGACACGTTGAAGGTTTGGAGGAAGTAATTATTGAAGGATGCTTCCTGTTATGCTGCGGAGTATACTCGAGAGTAGAGCTGGGCGATATATCGAGTTTTTAAAACATATCGATATATTTTTATACGAGATATAAGATGTGACAATATCCTTTATATCGATATAGTCTATGTTACGTTATAATTATAGTTGTGGAGCCGCAAGTTTGCCTCTCTTTCGTCCACTTTTGTCTCTACGCAACGTTACTCCGCCTCGCCTTCACTGAAGACAACTCCCCCTCCTCCCCCATCGCTTCACGTGCAGGCAGCGACAAGACGGACACGGCAAATCTCCGTTAACGAGTTACTGCGCATCGCCCCATGCGTGGGGCTGGACGGCGTCAACGTGCTAACGAGCTAAACATGCTAACGAGCTAACCCTAAAATCCTTTCATTCTCTCAAAAGTTGATAGCGCGCCTTATGTATGAATTCTGGTTGTGCTTGATGGCCGCGAACCGATTTTATGTGTTACACGGCGCTCAGCAATCTGTCAAAAATGTTTGAGTACGACTTTGGTAAGCTACGGAGCTGCACCGCTTGATAGATTGTCGGCGCATTACGGCTACCGAAGAGCTTCGCGGAGTGATACGTACTGTGCATCAACGTAATATTACCGTATTGTGTGTGTATAAGGACCATAAATGGCACCTGTAAGAGACGTGGTTATGAAGCGGATTTCAAACTCCAGGCTATCAGTCACACAGTAAAACTTGGGAACAGAGCAGCTGTGAAATCTGTCTGTCTTTGTTATTACGCTCAGCGTCTTTTAGTTTACATTTTGACTGCACAATTGTGAGCTCTTTGTTTAGCACAAAAACAACCTTGTTTTCTTTTATTTATGGAGCATTATTATTTAATGAATGCTCATAATTTAATTTTGAGTAATTTTTCATGTACATCTGTGCTGTATGTTAATAAAAGTGCCTGTGTGACATCTGGGACACAGCTTTGACTAAGAACTCTCTTTTTGTTCTTACTTTATGGCTTAAAAAAAAAAACGAGATATATATCTTATATCGCCATCCAGCTAAAAAATATCGAAATATGAATTTTGGGTCATATCGCCCAGCCCTACTCGAGAGTTCAATAAATAAAGACACATTGGTGTGAATGTTCCAGTAAAAAAGCCGATGCTCCACGTGTGATTATTCCTCCAATAAGTATCTTCAGTATTCATGCAGATTCTGCTGGAAGACCCGTCTCTGCTAACAGGTTATGGGCCTAGGAAAATATTGAAGCTACGCCAGGGGAAAGTTTACCACCAGAAAAGTCGCAAAGTACAGCGTGTTCGGTGAGGACTAGCATGCTAAGTTAGCACCATGAGTAAGCGTGTTGGTGAACCCAGTGGCCGACGAGTAAGGTTGGTTTTTGACGGAGATGAGAAGAATTATGAACTGTGGGAGACAACATTTTTGGGACATCTTAGATTACAAGGTCTAAAAGAGACAATATTGAAGAGTAATGACGAAGATGAGGACGACGAAGATAAGAATGCCCAGGCCTATGCAGAGTTAATACAGATCCTGCATGATAAGAGTTTATTGCTTGTGACGAGAGAAGCTGCCGATGATGGACGCAAGGCACTGAAAATATTAAGAGACTACTATGCCGGAAAAGGTAAACCAAGAATTATCAGCCTTTATACTGAACTGACTTCTCTGAAGAAAGCAAGCAGTGAGAGCGTCACGGAGTACATCATAGCGCAGAGACACTTATTACTAGTGCTGGGTATCGTCACTGATTTCTAGAATCGATTCGATTCCAATTCACAAGGTCCTGAATCGATTCGATCCACGATTCGATTCAATTCGATTTGAATCGGGGAAATTTTGCCTCAGTCAGAAATATTATAATTCAGATCATGCATCAGTACATTTACATATTTTTGTATCTATAAAAAGGAAGCTGACACTTTCCAGACTTTATCAAAGGTGTGAGCGTCACAGCAGATGCCTTTGTGTCAAAGTAGCTGAAGATAAAACACAGAAAAACATGAAGGCGACTTTCTTGGCCTGGGATTTTATAAAAATATTCTGCAGTACATCAAAAACGAAAGAAAACCATTAATCAACATATGAACATTACCTCTGAAGTTACAGCGGTTTTATTAGAGACACGGCTAACGTTTTGCATAATTTTATAAAGTTTAAATTTGTTCAGCCTATTGAACGGCAGAAATTAGGTTTTCTTTTCAGAAGTAAGTAAAAGGAAAAAAAAACATCGGCCGACAGCGCTGTAAATAAGCGTAAATAAGCAAGCGAATAATGCAGAAAACAGATTTCGGGGATAGACGGGAAACTGTTCTTGAAGTACACTGAGAAAGAGAGAGAGAGAGCTGTGCATGAAGTGTGATTTTATTTTTATTTTTTTTATCGTGGTGGAAGCAAAACAGCAAAAGTCAGAGGGAATTCATGACGATGTTTATGTGAAGCTTAGTTTGGATCTTCTTTTGCTGCTGGTTCGGTCAATATTGTTTGGAGAGAGATCAAACTAACAGCTTTAGAATCAGCGCAAAAAGGGCGTAAACACAAAGCATGGACCCGCCGAAACATCAGAATCAGCGAGCTGTCGGCTTTCAGCCCCGACTGTCCGTGCCGTCGGGTGAGAAAGGCGACATCTCACTGATTCTGATCCGCGGGTCCGCACTTTGTGTTTAGGTCTTTGTGCAGAATCCGTGTACCTGCTCTCATTTACTCTTTTAAATGTATGGTGGTTGTCAAAATTTTGTGACGTTTCACCTGAGATTCTGGAATTTCGGGCAAAATACATTTATATTAAAAAATCGATTCAGGATTTTAATGAATCGATATCACGTTATCCAAGCCAGAATCGATTTTAATCGAGGAATCGATTATTAAAACCCACCCCTACTTATTACTAGAGATGGCACGATACCACTTTTTTATGTCAGATACCGATACCGATATCATAAATTTGGATATCTGCTGATACCGATATGAATCCGATATAGTGTTTTTTAATCAACAAAACTGTTTTTTAAATATCTTGCTGCATTTTGTATAAGTTCATACTCAAGTTTAAAACAACAACTACACTAAAGCTATTCTGTTATACCTGTATGCAAAAAAAAATATTTCATAGTTCAGCAATACTGATCAATCTAATAAACTTAAACCTACACCATCCTCCCTATTCTGGTGTTTTAAAGAGTACTTAGCATAAATATTAAGCAACCTAACTAATAGGGTTCCAACTCCCAGCAACAACAAAAATAAATAAATAAAAAATAGGGAACCACCCCTCACGCTCCACCTCATGATGCTTAATCGACGTAATCAACCTTAATTTGATGCAGTGTGAAAAAAATGCACAGAAATCAATTATCTTTCAAGAAATATTAAATAGATTCAACATCTTTCTTCAACAAAATTGCAGACTGCACAGATGGTACCTTCCCAAAGGAAAAAGTACTATAGCTTACTAGGGTATATATATTAGACTTAATAGTTACTATATACAGTAATTGACTTCTATTCATTTTACATCAAATTAAAACTTTGGGTGTCAGATAATTATTTATTAAAAGCTAGATATTTTAAATGAGAATAAGAAAGAAAAGTATGTCTTTGTGCCCCCTTTTCCCTGTTAATGCCCTATCGGCCCCCCTGGCTAAACTTTGCTAGATCCGCCCCTGCACAGTTACCAGCGTCAGCTACGTAGAAAAAGATCCTCGAGTAGAAAGTAATATTAAATACATTCTAACAATAGCTGATCAAGCTTAAACGTGCTGCTGTTGTTCAGCCGCTGGTTTCCTCTTTCTGGTGCAAAGTGGGCCAAAAACAAACCAGAGAGACTAACTCGCGACAGAAAAGCCGATCAGCTGATCGTTAAGCAGTTTCATGATTGAAGTAGCAGCAGGAGAGGCAGTCGCTTGTTAAGCTTAACGCAGGAATGCTTTACAAACATTCAGAGGTGGACTTACACACTTGCTTTACTTCTCTCGGGATAACTTTGTCGGAGATGAAATGCCGGGTTGCTAGCGAAGCTCCACATGCTATCCAGACCACCACAGGTCCCGCATGCCACAGCCGCTCTATCACGTGATGCATACTGCTCCGACGTGCTAACGTTCTGAGGTGAGTTACGGCGTGTTGCAAGTTTTGTGAGGTGCTTTCGTGATATTTAATGGATCGGATTACATTTTTTATTTTTCTCCGATATCCGATCCAGTAATTTAGGTCAGTATCGGACCGATACCGATACATAATATCGGATCGGTCCATCTCTACTTATTACAGCCCTGAGAAATGCTGGAGAGACACTTAGTGATGGTCTGCTTGTAGCGATGGTGTTAAAAGGTTTACCAGAAGCATTTAAACCTTTTTCTGTTCACATTACGCAAAGTGAATCAGAAATCAAGTTTGCGGAATTTAAAACAAAACTCCGCAGCTATGAGGACACTGAGAAAATGCGCTTGGTGGAACAAGAGGATAACATCATGAAGGCGAGAGTGCAACCTAGCGCGAAACCCGCAGCAGCTGCTAGTGACCACAGGAGAGACATGTCAGACATAGTCTGTTTTAAGTGTGGCCAGCGGGGACACAAGGCCAGAGCATGCCTCTACAAATAATGGTGCGGTCACTGTAGGAGCAACACCCATCGAGAGTCGACTTGCAGGAGACGACAACGGAATGATGAAGCGCGCACAGCCTCGGAGGAGGGCGGCAACGCAGAGAGCGACGACACCTATGTCTTCCGGATAAGCGATGACTACGCGGAACCTCAACAGCGACAGGACATCAGGACCAAAGGCCTGATGGTGGATACTGGTGCAACATCACACATCCTGAATGATAAAACAGCGTTCAAGAGATTTAATGACGACTTCCAGCCGGGAACACACTGTGTGGAATTAGCTGATGGCACCAGGTGTAAAGGAGTGGCTGAAGGCAGAGGAGATGCAGAGGTGTGCTTGGTTGACAGCAGAGGGAGACAGTGTAAAACAACACTGAAAGACGCTCTATATATTCCCTCATTTCCACAGAATATCTTCTCTGTGAGAGCGGCCACCGCGAATGGAGCTACTATCATCTTTGAGAAAGGAAGGAACGTCCTTCAACACAGAGAAAGTTCTACATCCATGAGCACAACAGACAACCAAAGTCTGAACTGTGAGGTGTGTATCCAGGGAAAATGTGTCCAGACTAGGAATAGAAACCCTGACAGAAGAGCTGAGAAACCCCTTGAGCTGGTACATACGGATCTAGCAGGGCCGATAGATCCAGAATCACGAGATGGACACAGATATACATTATTGTTTACCGATGACTTTTCCGGTGCAGTATTTGTATATTTTCTCAAAAACAAAAGTGAAGCAATGCAAGCAACTGAAATCGTTTTGGCCAATACAGCCCCACACGGGAAGGTAAAGTGTATCAGGTCAGATAACGGCACAGAGTTCATGGCAAAGAGTTACCAGGCATCATTAAACAAACATGGAATAAGACATGAAACTTCAGCCCTCACCAGAATGGTACAGCAGAACGTGGCTGGAGAACACTTTTTGATATGGGAAGGTGCATGCTTATTGAGAGTGCTGTACCAAAGGAATTATGGACATATGCAGTTCAAACAGCGGCTATTGTGAGAAACAGGTGCTTTAACAACCGGACAGGACAGACACCTTACTTTTTGCTGACTGGTCAGAAGCATAATCTATCCAGAATGCGAAAGTTTGGGTGTGAGTGTTATGCTTACAAGCAACACAAGGGTAAGCTGGATTCTAGGTGTACAAAAGGGATTTTTGTAGGCTACGACAAAAACAGTCCAGCATACAAGGTTTATTTCCCAGACAGCGCTAAAATGCAAAGGTTTAGGCTGGTTAAGTTTGTAACCAAACACAATGAGGAAAAGCAAACACAAACTGATACGACATCTGAGGATGAGGACATACAGGTGAGGGAGAGACGAAACGTGAACAAGGAAAGCCCCAGTACCAGTTCACAGGAACCAGATACTGACAACCAACCAGAAGTGAACAGTCAGATGCCACTTAGTGATGAGACTGAAAACTCCAGAAGCTATCCTTCTAGAACAAGAAAAAAAGCAGATTATCTAAATGAATATGAGTCAGGAGAAGACATTGATGATCAAGTGCTGACTAACATAGACTACTGTTACAGACTGATAAGTAACTCACTCGTGACATTCAGTGAAGCTGTAAAGTCACCCAACTCTAAAGAGTGGAAAGCAGCTATGGATGAGGAAATGCAATCCTTAAAAGAGAACCACACTTTTACCCTAACTAGCTTACCTGAGGGGAAGAAAGCAGTGGGGGTAGATGGGTATATGTGAAGAAAAACAGTGGCGATGGATCAGAAAAATATAAAGCACAGTACGTAGCTCAAGGTTACAACCAGTGTTTTGAAATAGACTATGACGAAACTTTTTCTCTGACTGCTAACCTGACAAGCATAAGAGTATTGATGAAGTGTCCAATACAAGAAAACCTGATTTTGCATCAGATGGATGTAAAAACTGCATACTTGCATGCACCAATAGACTTTGTAGTTTACCTTGAGCAGCCGGAAGGCTATGAAGTAAAACAGATGAAAAACTGGTCTATAAGCTGGAAAAGTCACTTTATGGGCTTAAACAGTCAGGCCGAAACTGGAACAGGACATTACATGACTATTTGATAGAGAACGGTTTCATGCAGAGTCCTGTAGATCATTGTGTTTACACAAGGAAAGCAAGAAAAGACAAAGTGATCGTGATCATATGGGTTGATGATATTATTATTGCAGCCAGTGTTGAAAGTGTTTTGAAAACTGTGAAGGGAATGCTAACTGCAATGAAAGATATAGAATAGAATAGAATAATCCTTTAATTGTCCCACAAGGGGAAATTTGGTAATCTGTATGGGGAAACTCAAACATTTTCTTGGTATTGATTTTGAGCAAACTAAAGATTGTGTAAAAATGTCACAAGAGAGATATGTAGAAAACATACTGGAAGGATTTCAAATGCAAGACTGTAAACCAAGATCAATCAATCAATCTTTATTTATAAAGCACTTTTCATACAGAAATGTAGCACAAAGTGCTTTACATGGTTAAAAGCAGCCCACCCCACCCCATCCCGCCCTCCAATTCACTCCCCACACTCTCATTAACATAAGCGGTCATGGATACATACACACACTCAGAGTCAAAAATAACACCCAGGTTTTTCACTTGTATAGGGCATAGTGAAAATGCCTGTAATTTAGACAAGAGCATCTCTCTCTGAGCCTCAGGACCGACAATTAAAACTTCAGTTTTGTTCTGGTTAAGCTGCCATCCAAGATTTTATATCTAGAATACAGTTAAAAAGGGCATCCATTGGTCTGGTGTCATCAGGAGACACGGAGATGTACAGCTGAGTATCATCAGCGTAACTGTGAAAGTTCACTCCATGCCTCCTGATGACACCGCCAAGAGGGAGCATATACAAATTAAAAAGTACAGGGCCTAAAACCGACCCTTGGGGCACACCACAAGTTATTTTATGGATCTTAGAGGAGCATGTATCCATACGCACCATAAAAGTTCTGTCTGAGAGATAGGAAGTGAACCAGTTGTGTACAGCACCAGAGAGGCCCACCATGTGTTTCAGTCTGTTTAAAAGAATAGCGTGGTCTACTGTATCAAAGGCTGCGCTTAGATCCAGTAGCACCAGGACTGAGAGCTTTTGGGCGTCCCAGTTACATCTAAGATCATTTAAAACCTTTAGGAGAGCAGTCTCTGTGCTGTGGTTCACCCTAAATCCAGACTGGAATATCTCCGGGATCTGTCTATCATTCAGAAAATCATTAATCTGAATAAAAACAAGTTTTTCTAAAATTTTACTTAAAAATGGTAAGTTGGATACAGGTCTGTAATTATTAAAATCATTACAATCCAAATTGCTCTTCTTCAGAAGATCAACTCCTTGTGAGCAAAAGTTGAACTACAATGATGATGCTGAGACAATGAACAATGTCAGGATGTACAGAGAGGCAGTAGGTAGCCTTATTTACTTGACCTCTTGCACACGACCAGATTTGAGTTTTGTTGTAAGTAAGCTGTCACAGCACTTCAAAGAACCAACTTTAGAACATTGGACTGCTGTGAAACATGTTCTGAGGTATTTGAAACAATCAAAAGACAAGACATTGTGCTACAGGAAAAGTGACAAAAGATTTGAGAGTACAAGGTCACAGTGACTCAGACTGGGCTGCAGATGTGACTGACAGGAGTACTACAGGTTACTGCATAAGCCTGAATGAAGAAGGTACTTTGGTGTCATGGCGAACAAAGGAGCAGCCAACTGTTGCCTTATCAACTTGTGAAGCAGAGTACATAGCTTTGGCAGCAACAACACAAGAATGTTTGTACTTGACACAACTGTTGCAAAGCATGTATGAGCATCAAAAGGGACCACCAAAGATTTTTGAGGACAATCAAGGGACTATTGCATTGGCAAAGAATCCTGTTAACAGACAGAGGTGTAAGCGTATCGATATCAAGTATCATTTTGTGAGATCAACAGTTAATGCTGGAAATTTGATATTGGAATATTGTTCGACAGGTCTGATCGTGGCCAATGTTATGACAAAGCCAGCAACAAAGGGGAAGTTATTGAAGTTTGCAAAATATATGTTTGGAGTGTAAACAAATAGTAAAGAAAAACTGTTTCTTTTGAAATGCATGTAAAGCTGACAATGTGAGTGCAAGTGGGGTGTTGAGCTAGTTAATAGGTATGTCCTCATTGGCATCTGTTGGGATTTTATTTTGAAAGGATGCTTCCTGTTATGCTACGCCAGAGTTCAATAAATAAAGACACATTGGTGTGAATGTTCCGTCAAAAAGCCGATGCCCCACGTGTGATTATTCCTCCGTGTAGATAAGTGTCTTCAGTATTCATGCAGATTCTGCTGGAAGACCCGTCTACATCTAAAGTTCTTTGTATGAGAAATGGACACAAAATACCAAAAGGAAAAAGGAAAAAAGAAATGCAGAGCAATCCAAAGAAAAACAAACAAGCTCAGCAGCCACTGTCATTCCTAAATGCAGTCTGCAAACAAATGCAGAGAGTGTCTGTCAGTGGTGGGTTTAAAAACTGTAGCTAAATACTTTTCTTGGCATTTGGCAGGGCTGCACAGAAGCATGGGGTCTAGAAATAAATAGTAAATGCACTGGTTCTTGTATAGCATTGTTCTACCCTCCACAAGCACTGAAAGCACTTTATACAACATGCCTCATTCACCATTTCATGCAAGCACTTTTTTTCTGCACCTAGGTGTTTTCTGTCTAACACTCACACGCCGATGAATGCACTGGGGATCAGCTTGACGTTCAGTATCTTTTTAACTGTTTATTTAGCTGTATTTTTCACAAATGGAACAAACTTAAACACATTACCAGTTGGTCATACATATGCTATCAATTCACTGATCAGTCTGTACATTTAAAGGGAAAAAATGCATAAATATCAGTTGCTTAATTACTATTGATAAATGGTAAATGGCCTGTATTTGTATAGCGCTTTACTAGTCCCTAAGGACCCCAAAGCACTTTACACATTCAGTCATCCACCCATTCACGCACTGGTGATGGCAAGCTACATTGTAGCCACAGCCACCCTGGGGCGCACTGACAGAGGCGAGGCTGCCGGACACTGGCGCCACCAGGCCCTCTGACCACCACCAGTAGGCAACGGGTGAAGTGTCTTGCCGAAGAACACAACGACTGAGGCTGTTGGAGCCGGGGCTCGAACCAGCAGCCTTCCGATTACAAGACAAACTGCCAACTCTTATGCCACGATCGCCCCACTATTAGTACTATTAGATAAGACAATCCATTCAAAAAGAAAGGTTCATCTCGCTTCCAAGTACATTCTATGTTGTCTTTGTTACCTCCTCCAAATAAGGCAAAATGACTGGCCATCTCCTAAATATATGGTGGTCTGCCAGCTGTTCTCCACACTTCTGCCGACACAAACCATTTGTCATTTTTCCAGCAAAATTCTCTCCAGGAGCCTGAGCTGGTAGAAGTCAGCTGCATTAGATACACATTCTGCCAATCACCCTCTGGTATGGAACCTTTCTCCCAGTTAGATTTTGAAAGGTTATTTTTGTTTTTTTATTGTTTAGATAGTTGAATACAGTCTTCACACAACTTTCTTATTTCTTTTGGTTTTATCCATGTCAGTAAATATGTCAATTATATTGGAGTCCTTTGTATTTCTAAATGTTTTATCTTGTCATTAAAATAGTCTCTAACCTGAAAGTACTTAAAAAAAGTTAATTTTACCTAAGCCATTAGTTTCCTGGATTTTATGAAAGCTATACAGCTCCATCTCCATCTGACACGACCAAACAGGAGAAGGTAATAACGATTTTGTTCCAATATTTAAAGCACCCATTGATTGTGTCTGCTGGGAAATCTGGGTCAGATGTGATCCATTTTTATATTCTAGGATGTTTTTCCAGTAGTGGTGATTTACACTCACTAACCCAAATTCTGAGTGGTACCTTGGACCATTGGTTTAGGGTCTTAGCATGCTGTCTATATAACATTTTGCTTCCCAGAAGAGATTGTAATGAAATGTGAAATTTACCATGTTCTTCCATTTTGTAAAATAACTGGGAATTGCAGCAGCATGCTAGGGATCTTAGTTGGATAGCTAATAAATGGATAGACATGGCAGTGATTCAGCTGTTTCTTTAGGAAGTTGTAATATTTTAAATTGAATCCGTGGCCTTCTGCCCACACATATAAATCTAGAAATTCACTTGTTCCTTTCAATAAATTATTTTGATGTAAATTATTATTATTATTATTATTATTATTATTATTATTATGCATTTCTAAGGCAAACCTGCTCATATCTGCCTTGATATGTTTGGTCAAAACGGTATTTCTTAACTTTAGTATTCGCATGATAAGGTGGGGCCAGGTTTCACAATGAACTCACCCGAAACTCTGGCTGATTGGGACCCACACCCAGTTTCACACCTTGGCTCCCTCTGTGGGGGGATACTCCCACTAGGTTTATATCTGGGACTCTCCACCATTTGACCTTAGAACTGAAGAAGCTTCTCGGATGAGAGGTGAAATGTCTTCAAGCAACTTAAAGAAGTCCAGACGCTTTTCTTTGCAAGCTCCTTTGACTACGATGACCTGGATGACTGAGAACCTTCACAGACTTAACTTTAGTAACGTTCTATATGTTTAGATATTAATAGCAATAATATTATTAGCAATGAATTGAAAGTATTGGTATTAGTCATGATAAATTTTGGTAAACTGTAACAATAGGAGGCGTTCTTGTTTTAACGTGGTGTGGCCAGCAGAGGGCGGGAGCACATAGATTATCAGTCAACACAGCTAAAACCGCAGCTGAGGAAGAAGGTCAGCGTCTCGTACAGAAGGTGTAGATGTTTGGTTCCTGGGTACCTGTGTGTGGTTTACAGCAAACGAGCCCCCGCATAAGGCTGGTAAGGACCCCCGATCACACGGACTGTAGCTAGCCTGTGAGCAGTAACTCTCCGTGACCGTGGCTTGTTAGTGTTAGCTGCTCGGTAGTGTGGATGCACTCGCCGCTGAGGGGAGATGTCTCTTCATCATGCTCCGTTAACTCGTTTCCCGGTGTGTTTATTGCCCGGTGACATAGCGATTACAGCATTATTCACTGTATTATCGATGGTGTGGTTTTGCTCGTTACCTTGTTGGTTTGTGTAACCGAGCCAGTTAAACTTTGGGTTTTCCCATCTGAACTAAGCTCCGTGTCTTCCTTCGGAGCAGCTTACACTTGGCCCAGTGTTAGCTTGTGTGAGCTACAGCTGCGTTTCTCTGCTCTGACTTGAAGTCACAATAACACGTGACTGACTCTTGTTGCTTTGGATTTTTTCTGTTTATTCGGCTAAAGTTAATGGAACATTTCTCGGATGTAATGTTTTGGGTTATTTGGTGCTAAAGCAGCTGCCGGCTGTGTGCTCGGGAGTTCCCGTTTTAGCCCAAACTTCTTTGATTGGCAGGTCGGCAGCGTGGCAGAGCGCGCGGCACTTGCTCTCTCCACGTTGGCGTCTTCAACGAGTATTCCTGTTTACACTGAGGGCTGGTCCTGTGCCCCAGCTGTCTAAAACGCATCCTGTTTACAGTCAAGTACCTATCACACAGATCTGGGTCCTGGTGCACTGTGGGGCAGTGCTACAAATCCGGTAAAGGCTGGCCTAATGTGGAGGGTCCACAAATAACAGTGCACACTCCCTGTGGAGCTCCCTGTTACTTTACACACGTGGAAAACTGCACCAGAAACCTGATGAACCAAACTGGTGCTCACAGATCAGTGGATATATTGTTGGCATTTCTCACAAATATCATGCCGCGTGTGTTATTCAGTAATGGCTTCTGCTTTTGAAATGCAGTGTAGTTTGTTTTTAGTTATTTTTCCCAAAGAAGCACAAGGTGCTCCACATGAGTGGAGGAGAGCTGATGCCTTACATGTGGACATCAGACTCCACTCATCCCACTCAGCCTGTGCAGAATACAGCCAGGAAATATATCACATTAGACCTCATTAAACAGCACTGTGCTGTCTACTCGTGTATTAGAAGTAATGTTGATATATTTTATTCTTTACTTTTAGTGTCTTTGAGGTCGGTTTCACACAAAACTTGCTGGCTGTTTCTGGCTCTCACTCACTCACTCCTGTTTTCGTGGACTGTGATTTCTGTGACTACAGGCTTATCGCAATCTTTTGATTTATCTCTAACTTAAGGTAGTCTAGGTGCTGAGTGGGAGTAGATATTGTAGTAGAATTTATGGACAAAGTCTTGTAAGTGGTACATTTCAGTGCAATCAGCTACAACTCTTTAGGTTTGCAAAACACTGAAGTGTTCCCTTTAAAGTAAAATGACTCGAAGTTTAGTTGTCAAAAAAAATCATGTCCTTACCTTCTTTATACGTGAATATTAGCTACAACATATGGAGAAAATTTCAAAACAAATTCATTAATTTTTGCCTGATTGCATTTATGACTCCTACAGTAATTTACACTGATTATTACCATTAGCTTTGACAATCAAAATAAATACTGTAGCCTGTGGTTAAAGTAAAATTCTCTTATACGACTTGAAGCGCCAGCAGCCTCTTCAGCGATGTAAGCGTACAGATTGTGTGTCTGGGATTGTGCTCTCAGCCTCCTACTGTACACCCATGATTGTACACCAATCCACCCAACCAGCATCATCAAGTATGCCAATGACAACACTGTGGTTGGATTCATCTGTGATTGTGATGAGACAGTTGACAGTGTTCGCCCCCCTTCCTGGTTTCCTATCTTTTTGTATGTCAGTCACACTTAAATGTTTCAGATCATCAAACAAATTAAAACACTGGAGAAAGATAACCTGATTAGGCCTGACTACTGCCACAATCACTTAAATAGGACCTGCCTGACAAAGTGGAGTAGACCAAAAAATCCTCAAAAGCCAGACATCATGCTGCGATCCAAGGACGTGCAGGAACAAATGAGACACAAAGTAATTGAAATCTCAGTCTGGAAAAGGTTATAGAGCCATTTCTGAAGCCGTGGGACTCCAGCGAACCACAATGCAGCGTTAGAGATTGTTAGGTTGGCCAGTAGTGGTAGTTATGGTACTAAGGCTTTGGAAGAAGACACTAGCTGGATGGATCTTTCCTGACTGACCCTTTGCACAGCCAATGAAGCTGCTCACTACACTTGAATGTAAAGGCACCACTGTGTCACTGTGTTTCAGTATAGAAAACCATTTCAGAGATTCTGACACTTCATGTGTAATTTAATTTTGTTTGGGCTTCTTCATTTGAAAGTGAAATACATGCAGTAATTGTTGTTGAGCTAAATGTTGTCATTAACACTTCACTATAATTAGCTCTGTGCTTCTGTAACTTGAGCCTGGAGTCTAATTAAACTCATAACTAATAACGGTGATTATAACTCGTACTACTTCCTCCAGGAGCACTACTTGAGATGTGCATTGTTTTGACACTAGATGGTAGTCATTCCTCACATTTGGGTGGACTAACTGCTCTTTACTGTTGTGCAGGTGAAGAGGCTTGAATAGCGTGCGTCAGGAAATCCGCCTTACTGAACTACAAATCCCAAGATTTAGCCTGGATAATGTAGAACATTGTAAAAAAGTTGTAGTTTCCACAATACTGTTTAATTTGAACCAAATCATTAGTAACATCCTTCAACTTTGACTCTGCTGGTCTTGATAGGGCCTGAAATGTCTTATTAAATGAGAGAGTATTTGTATATTTTTAACCAGTGGAATTATAGTAACTATATTTTAATATCTGGCTGAATGGCCCAGTAAGTGTTGTGTGTTACTTGTTTGAGTGAAACATGGTAAGAAAATATAAGACTCCATCAAAAGGTTAAGATGAAGTGATCCAACCAATATGAATAAATGCTGTCATCCTAAATGTTAAATACAGCTGTAATTGTGGTTTTACATGTTTCTGTTTAAGGACTGTCTCTGTTTACTAGAAGAATAAGATGTCCTCACGCAGAAAATCTATAAGAACACAGTTTATCGACCCCGTCTGTCAGGCTGCTTCTGATTCTTGCTTGTGTTTGTCTTTGTAGGTCCAACCAGAAACTGACTTCACCTCCTCCTGGTTTCCCCTCCTTCATTTCATTGTTTGTACAAGTTGACTGTGTGAACTTCATTGTACCCGGTGTGTGTGTGTGTGTGTGTGTGTGCGCATATGGATGTGCCTCTGTCTATGTGAGCGTGTGTCTGTCTCGTTCCCTCCCAGCCCACCATGTCCCTGTATTCCTCAAAACTCCAGCTGAGCGTATCACTGTGTCTTCTCCTCCCCCCCTGTGTGCTTCTGCTCCTTACCGACTCCGCCACCACAGGACCAAATGGGGCCTACTTCTTCTCAACACCCACAGTTAATTGCGCCTCTGGATGTAAGTATGTGGCAGGAGTCTTAAAGGTTCTCTGTGTAAGCATGTGAAGCTTTTTTAAAATCTGTTTTCATGGGCAGTGTGTGAACAGCTTGTGACAGAACTAAAAAAAGAAAAAGGTGAGACCCGGTGTGGACACCGAACATTGTTAACACAATAACTTGAAGATTAGGTAAGGTAGGATTTTCATTTTGATACCATTGGTGAATCTACTAACACTGGCAGCCACAAGTATCCTTCAATGTTGTGACACTCATGGTCACAATATTGGCACGAATGTATCTATATGTCATTTGTCGTTGGTGCCAGGTTGATAAAGTGTACAAAATACGCATTGTATGTGTGCTGGACTCACATCTGTGCTTGTCCTGCTGGACCTCAGTGCAGCGTTTGATACTGTTGACTGTAATATTTTATTACAGCGATTACAGCATGCGGTAAGTATTACAGGTACTGCTCTGCAGTGGTTTGAATCATATCTAATAGACTCCAACTTTATCTCTCCACAAAGGCAGATAATACACACCAGTTAAACCGCAGGAATGTCTTAAAGACATAATAATCTCTCATTTCCTGCTTATAAATTCAGATAAAACTGAGTTTGTTGTACTTTGGATAGAGTCATAGAAATATGGGCTCCAACTACCCTTTTCTCAGAGTGACTCTGAAAAACTAGTTCATGCATTTATTACTTCCAGGCTGGACTTCTGTAATTCATTATTATCAGGATGTCTTAAAAACTCCCTGAAAAGCTTTCAGTTGATCCAGAATCCTGCAGCAAGAGTCCTGACAGGGACGAGACCCTATGTAGAAAGACAGGGTCTCCCTGTTAAATCCAGAATTGAATTCAAAATCTTGCTCCTCACATACTTGAATAATCAGGCTTTATCTTATCTTAATGACCTTGTAGTACCATATCACCCTATTAGAGCACTTCGCTCTCACACTGCAGGCTTACTTGTTGTTCCTGGAGTATTTAAAAGTAGAATGGGAGGCAGAGCCTTCAGTTTTCAGGCCCCTCTTCTGTGGAACAAGCTTTTGGATTTTGGAGACAGACACTATCTCTGCTTTTAAGATGAAAACTTTGCTTTTTGATAAAGCATATAGTTAGGGCTGGATCAGGTTATGCTGCATTAGGTCTAGGCTGCTGGGGGGTTCCCATGATGCAATGAGTGTTTCTTCTTCTTGTCCTGTCTTCCTTCTCTCACCCCAACCTATCACAGCAGACGGCCCCGCCCCTCCCTGAACCTGGTTCTGATGAGGTTTCTTCCTGTTAAAAGGGAGTTTTTCCTTCCTACTGTTGCCAAAGCACTTGTGCGTAGGGAGTTTCATGATTGTTGGAGTTTTTATACTTTGCCTTATTGTAGTGTCTCTACCTTACAACTGTTGTTGTGATTTGGCATTATGTAAATAAAATTGAACTGAATTTGAATTAAATTGAACAAAAATAAGCACTTCATGTAGCTCTAGGCACGATTCATCAATTAATCTTTCTTGGGAATGTTAAAGAAACCATAAGAGGTGTGATCAAGTCCACAAAAAACAAAGACTGCTTGATTTTAATTTGGCCGATCTCTCATTCAAAGTCATCTTCTTGGCCAAGTTCAGATGGCTGGCAGCACGTTATTTTAAAGTCCGACTGTGAGAAAATGCCAACTTGTGTTTTAAAGCAACCTGTATTTTGTGTGGATGATTATTACTGCTGAGGATAGCTGGGGTATCAATAGCCTCAAAAAGAAATATTATTATTTCAACAAAATTTACTATTAAGATATTTATTATTGGGGAAATGCTGAAGACCATTTTATCAGTGATTGCAGCTTACAGTATGACATGGTTCAGTAGTGGCATAGAATAATGAAATGAAGGCACAAAAGTAACCTAGAGGGTATTTTGCCTGGAAATTTTATGTAAAGCACAACTGCTTTGAGCATTTAGTTTTACCAATAACAGAAATAGTTGAACTTTGTAACTCTTCAGTATTTTCCATACAGGATGGGTGTGGGTTGAGCTTTTTAGCCAGATACACCAAATAAGTCATTTCCATGAACAGTTCAAGTGCCAGCGTTGCTTTGTTGAGTCATTTGTTTACTGTTGTGTTGGACATCCCCGTCTGAAAGCATCGCCTCCTGGTATGCCTTCATAACCTAGCTGTACTCTTTGGCTTTTGCCAAGTAATGAAGCGACTCAGGCAGTGAATGTGCTACACTTCTACTCTAATCTCCTTTTAGTAGGATGCCTGACTCCAAGGAGCTAATGTAGATATAATAGCACACAGGTTTAACTACTTTGGGCCGTCAATGAAAGGTGCTTTAAGCTGCTTCCTTGTCAAAGCGATCAGCTGTACGTGTTTGCTTTGGATGAGTTCCATGCCGGATGCCTTCCTGCTGTATTCCTTTCATTTGCCAAGCTAATGTTTAATCTGCTTCACTATTGAGCCACCTTACTTCTGGCTTCACTAAAGGCATGAAAATTGATGTTTTTTAATTTTGTCTGATTCAAAGGAGCTTGCAAAGAAAAGCGTCTGGACTTCTTTAAGTTGCTTGAAGACGTTTCACCTTTCATCCGAGAAGCTTCTTCAGTTCTAAGGTCAAATGGTGGGGAGTCCCAGATTTAAACCTAGTGGGAGTATCCCCCCCCCCAAAGAGGGACAAAAGGACCCCCTGATGATCCTCACCCTCTGTGGGGGGATACTCCCACTAGGTTTAAATCTGGGACTCCCCACCATTTGACCTTAGAACTGAAGAAGCTTCTCGGATGAAAGGTGAAACGTCTTCAAGCAACTTAAAGAAGTCCAGACGCTTTTCTCTCCAAGCTCCTTTGACTTCGATGACCTGGATGACTGAGAACCTTCACAGACATTTTGTCTGATTGTTTTTGTCTACAATTTTGACTTAGATGGTGATCATAAACATTTTTTAAATCAGTTATCAGTGTAATTTCAGAGTTCCCAAACTTGTTTTGGTTGTAAGGGTATCTCGATCTTGAAGATAGCACAGCTCTTTGGCTATTTACAGGGTTAAAATTCTTTGAAAGGTACAAACTGATGCTCTGCAAATATACGAGTGAAATATAAATGTATGTTTGGCTTGTAGCGAATGTTGTTTCACTAGTTTGTGCTAACTAGAATTTGTTGTTCCCAGGTGCTACTGATGCAACAACAAAGACCTCTTTGGATGGTGTGACCACTCCACCGAACACTTCAGTCTCTGCCTTAAACCCGAATAGCACTTCAGATGTCATCACACAGACCCACTCTAGTACAGGCAAGGATAATAACAGTCTGCAACCAAATGCAAGCACTCAGTCCTCCCTGAACTCATCATCCACCAACCACACCACTGTCAGCCACAGACTGAATGAGTCTGTAACATCGGTGAACAAAAATGAGCAAATTACAGAAGGAGCCCTTTCTTCCACATCTTCAGCATCCTTTGAGCAGCCATCGTCACAGGAGCATCTCAAATCACCAGTGGCATTTACCCCCACTAGCTTGCCTGCTCAGCGCCTGCATACTGGATCCACCACCAGCACTAGCAGTATAACAGCAACCACTTCAGAGTCTGTTAAGAATGTGGTCACTACACCTGTGAAATCTACAACCTCAGCACCAGCAACTGCAACAACAACAAGAACAACAGTAGCCCCACACTCGGTGACGATAGCTTACACAAGTGTTGCTGTTACTTCCGTCCATGGTTCAGACACGTCTCCATCGGCTGCCCTGCCACACCCCAGTATTGAGGTGGCACCGATTCAGACATCATCTTTAACCAAATCACCATCTGCTATAACTGTTGCCAGTACTGATGCATTGGCCAATCACAATAAATCTTTTGCCTCAGCTACGAGGGTCCCTGTGGTAGAAGAGGCGGGGGCTGTTCTGACCAAGCAGCTCGTCGATACGGCGTCTTTACTGGCTGTCCTGCTCTTTGGCCTGCTTTTCTTCTTGGTCACAGTGTCAGTGTTTGTCAAACTGGCCTACGACAGCTACAAGAGGAAGGACTACACGCAGGTCGACTATCTGATAAATGGCATGTACTCAGACTCTGGGGTATGAGACAGGAAGAGGATAATTATATTTCATGAAGCTTTTTCTTTCTTTGACTCGGAGCAGGAAAAACTAAATGAACTAAATGACAGACTAACTGAATGGTAAGATGGTGCTGTGAATTTACAGGATGGTCCAGTTAGTTCAGCAAGAAATGGAAAAGGTACACTGACGATAAAACGGTGATGCACACTGATCTGTTTTCTAGCAGCTCCTGTTTTTTTGTGTGGGGGGGGGGATGTCAAAATTCAAACCTTATAGCTTACATTTGGTTCTGCTAGTGGCCCCTGACAGGATTGGAATCGATTAGATGTTGGCTGGCTCAGTTGGGACGTTTCCAAAGCTCAGCAGATGACCTCGTCATCAGTTAATTTACTGCTGGTAAGAAATGTCGAGATTATCTAAAAGTAGAGTTGTAAAAAAATCAAACTAGCAAATAATTTATTGTATTTTTTTTAAAATTTGCAAACATTTTTTTCCTAAGTGACATCTATATAAGGACCAAATCAGAATGTTATGCCCAATGATTCATTTCCTTGTCATTACCTTGATGCTTATTTTATTTTTGAAAAAGTCAATGGACATACATCTCAGTGCCAAATAGGGTGTGTAACTGACAAAGATTAGCTCTGCGCTTAAGGCATTTAAAATATGTCACATTGCAAATTCTTTTTAATGTGGTTTAATTGGCCACAGTGATAATTCAGTTATTCAGTGCTTCATGCAGCAGTGCACAAAACAGTTTCTGCTTGACAACTTTTGAAGTTCTTTCAATTCAGAAATGACTGTTTTAGACGGTGTTTGTTTACATTTTTGGAATTTGGTGTTGCTGATTTGATAACAACAATAATAATTACAGTTATTATTATATTTGCTCTTTACAATTGGATATATAACCTTGATAGTGAAGAAATGTTCATCAGATCTCAGTCACATTTTGGAACCTTCCCATTCCAGCCCCTGTACACAGTGTTGCACTGTTTACTGCAAAGTAGATTATTTGTTTTGTTATTAATACTCTACAGAAAAATGGGGTAAAAATGAATCACACATAGATCTAAGTGTATAAAATCACTCTTGCAACATTTGACAGAAATCTAATGTGACGTTGTGGCTAAAATTTGCCATATTTCTGTGGTGTCGTTATATTTCTCGGCCCTTCCCGTCTTTAAGATATCACATTTTCCACGTTTTTAACTACAGCTGGCACTGAATGATGCACACTTGTTGTAATTTCCAACCACAAAGCTAGACTCAGACTCACTGTTGAAGCTTTTCTAAAGTAATCATTATCAACATGGTGAATTACTGCAGCTCTGTCCTCACAGTTGCAGGTGTGAGACACCTGGGTCTGTTGTAGTATTAGTCTGTTGTAATCTTGGCCATCATTTCTATAAAAGAGAAAGAAGTAGCTGTTCGCACACTGCAGAACTCCAGATTCCTCATTTATTACATCTAGGGACATTTCAAGCACACCTGCTTTTCATCAGACAGCGACACACCAGGCAGTGCCATCTGAAATCAGCTGCGAACAGTCACGTGACCACGGGAAGCTGCAAAAGCTTCCAGTCAACAACCTTGTACAGGACAAAGAATTGATAAGTGAATAATTTGCTGAATAAAACCAGCAGATTAGAGAGAGAGAGAGAGAGAGGGTATTAGATCCCAGCTGTCAGTACTTTGAGTTTGACCTCATGTGAAGTCAATTAAATAGTCTGGATACACTTCTGGCTTGTTTATAGTCTAGTGATGGAAATGGTCAGTAAAGCATCATTTTAGTTTTCATAAGAGATGGCAAAGCTAAAAATCGACTTATGTATAAACCAGGATCTGATCAGCACAGACGGGTGAACTTGAACCAGCCTCTCAAACTGTATTCAAGGTAAATGAATATGTGGAAAACTTAACTCTATAGAAGCGTTGATGTTTTCTCAGAAAGACAAAAATGCTGCACAGGTGCTGCTGCCAGCTAATTACACTGCAAGATGTGTTTCCATTGCTCTGGTTAAGTTTCCATCAGATGTGGCCGCGTGTGTTGAAGCCTGATGTTGGTGGATCAGGGCCAGAGTGCACACTGTGGTGTCTGCTTTAGCTAACAGGCCAGAGAGAGACCACAGAGACATTTAAGTCATCAAGCTGAGGATTTTCCACCCACTGTCACTCTGTTAATGTCAGTTCACTTGTAGGCCGCGCTCACAGAGCCTGTTTGGCTGGCAGCTCTTCCACTTGAAGGTCAGACAGACACACTAACACCGCTTCATCTTAAAACGCACAGCTCCTGCTGTGTTTACAGCTAGCATTAAAACTACTCCGCCCTCTGAGGAGGATTAAATCTGAGATTTTTGGAAACTAGCCAGGTTGGTTTGAAAAGTTGAGGATTGTGCAGGATTGCAGGCTGTGACGGTGTCGTATCCGTTTTATAGCAGCTAAACCCTGCATGTGGTTGTGCTGTCACGTTATAAAGAAATGACATTGGTGTGGTGTGAACTGAACTCCTTGAATTCACGAGCAGTTATGCTATTAGAATCATTTTGGAGGTTAAACAAACATTTCTAACATTTCAGATCAAACAGAAGCACCGTTGCTGTAACGCCAACCCTTAGTCTGATTGTTCGTTTTATGTCAGTGACAGATTATAAATCGTAAAGTTAAACTAGGTCCTCTCCAGCACGGCATTTCATATTTTTGATCATCTGTAGGCTATTCAAACTTTTTTTTTTTTTTTGGATAATTTCAGGTTTTATTATTATTTCATTATTATTTTCATGGCAGTTCCACAAACAACATTCTCTTTTTAAAGAAATCTTTATGAATTCTCCTTCACACTTTCCCTGGGATCATGATGTTTTCCATAGAGGTCAGTGAATAACAACCAGAAAAAATAAAGGATTTTTTTTTTTTCCAACTATTGGACTGCAAGCCATTAATGGCAGATTTATGTTAAACAAACCTCACTGTGTTAAATACTCAGATTTTCCAAATGTTAGAGGGTTCCTTTAAAGGTATTGACATTTCATTAGCTTTCATTGCTACAGACGACATTTCAGCAGTGTTCCTTTGCACATGTCTTCCAGTGAATCACAGGAACAAGGCCATACTTAATTGTTTATTACTATATTTTTTAGATTCTCACAGTGAATGTATTCTTTTAAAAGATATTGAGTATATATTGTCTTATTAATGCATTGTGTCTTTGCCTGTTCATGTAACTGGTATGTTTTCTCCAGTCTTCGTCTGGCTTACCTCACTGTGCTCTTTCCCATGCCTTTGTAAGAAGCAACTTGAATGTTAAGCCATTTATTCAGTCATTTTCATTACATTTCAACATTCCTTCAAACGTGCACATTGCATTCAGCAAAGAGCAAACGTTTTACACTATTTCCCACAAAGAGAGAAAGCAGCAGATGTTTGATAAAGAATGAGATGGTAAAAGCTCTGTCACATGAGGCTGGTCTCTTTCTATTACAGAAACTCTGGAGATCAGGTGCATTTCCATTTTGCCATATAATCTACTCAGTGTCTTGGTTTCAGACTGATTTCGTCATCCGGTCCTTTGCCGAATGATTCTCAGTGATTTAGCTGTGCGCTACAAACAAAGGCGGTCCTTGAAGTCAGTATCCATTGCCATAAACTGAATTACTTTGCCTTTTCTTGAGCACATTGTATTTGGTGTATTCTTCCAGTAGAGTACACAGCTGATGGAACTTCACCAAATAATCACTGAAGCACATCTTTGTGTGATAAAGCCAAGGGAAACATAAAGCCATGATCAGTTAGTGACTGAATGAGAGGGAACTTGAACTGTTCCACAACAGCAAGGTGACCTTTCTGGGTTCATCTGAAACCTACACAGATTTCAAATGAAAATGTAACGTTTGAGATGTTGTTCTGCTGTAAATGCATTTAACCCTTCCTGCCGCTGCTCGCATTCTTCTTTGAGAGGAGACAACTCTCTTGTCTTGTGGCAATGCACTGATTGGGTCACAAGACCTCGAGGGGATCAGTATGGCAGGCTGTTATCTTTGTTTTTCTCAAACAAACTTTTTTTTTTTTAATGATATTGTCTTTGTCACATTGGTCTCATTTGGTTTTGAATTTATTCCCATATATATGTTTTTGTTCATCATAAAAACCGAAGGTACAATAAAAAAAAAACTGTAAAAGTTTGATGTGTAAATCTCAAAGCAGTTCTTAACTGCCTGCTCTGATTTCTCCTCATCAAATGATAGCTGATGCTTTTGAGACGTTTCAGACGATGACGGTCCTCTTTTGTTCTCCTCTTCGATTGTCTAGTTAATTCAGAAAGCTTCCAGTACCTAAAATCTTGTTCCTTGCTTAAAGATACTGGAAAAATACACAAATGGCAATACCCCTGCATAGGAGGCAGGAACATCACTTAGCTCAACTGTAGAGTTTGCTGAGAGAGATGATTATTCCCCCATGAAAGAGTTTGTATAAACGACTATTTCTGCATGGTTTAAAAACAGCCTCAGATTTTCTCAAAATTTAATCTTTCCTCATTTTTTTTTTCTGTTTTATTAAACAGATTTCTGTTTGGGTTGTTGTTTCTTCCTTTTTTTTCTGTGAGAAATTAGGAAAATCACATTATCCAAAGTTTGTTTTTATTTTTTAATTAAATGGCAAAAATGACAACTTGTTAGTTCTAACCATGACCTCTTTAGGCTTCTGTATGTGTTTGGCATACTTTGCTTTGTTTCTTTTTCCTCTCATGGACAAAAAACCCCCCAAAATATATTTTTGTTATCAGTATCACCCAAATTGCAACTTCATGAAAACATTTTGTAGTGTTTATTTGAGGTGTATTTCCATTTTTCTGAGGTCTGTTTGAAACAACATAATCTATAGCTGTTAGTAAGAGTGTCTGCAATGAGGACATAAATGTCTTTTATGGCAGTCAGAATGTAGTTCATACTGTGTCAAATTGTCTTGGATTGTGTCGTCGTGTCCATTAAGCAAGTGGATTTTACCCCCCAAGTGAAGATGGTTTACTGATGTCTGTAATTTCATAGTTTTTCCATAGATCCTGGAACCAGTGTGGACTGTGTTAAAGGTAAACTTGTGTTTGTGGTGACTGATGTGCAGGATGTCATGAAACCTGCCCTGTGCCAACCTGATGTTCTAATGCACTTTGAACAGAGATTTTTACTTTGCAGAAAATAAATGAAAAAAGAACCGAATTGATCGTGTTGGTGTTTGAGTAAATCAGTTGAATGTTTTATTCATCGATGAAGTACAGTTGCAGAGTTTTACCATCATGTTACATGAAAGGAACATTCATTAATCAAAGCAACAGTGCCAGGTTTAACTAGTAGTTCAGTTCGTGTGGTGGGATTTCTCAGCACTTCAGCTCATCAAGCTGCACCAGCCCAGCCTTGGGGATTCTGATAGATGCACAACACGACTGACTTGGCTGTTATGCTGTGTATTCATGAAAGGTGAACTATTTGTATTGGTGTGTTGTTGTTGTTCTAACCCACTCTTGTTAATGAGATGGCAAGGATGCATGCTAATGTACATGCGTGCTAAACACTTGATTCTTGCACAGGGTTTGACAGGAAAGGGATGTGCTTTTGTTGTGGAATAACATTTTTCTCCACTCTTACTCTGATTTTTTTTTTTTTTTTACTTTATTGTTCTTTCACTACAAATCAACCATTTATCACAGAGTGCTTTAATGTTTTCACCTGAGGATTGCATTGATTCTAGTGAACCCTGTGAATGCATTCATTGACCTCAAAAATTCTATGAGGTGTTTCTGTTTAAGTCATTTCTGTTGTAGTTCTGCAAGTATTACCACAAGAGAGGTGACATGCTAACATGCTTAAAACAACAATGACAGAAAAAAAGATCTGAAGTTAAAATCTTGCAGAAATTTGCTTTTAAGATGGACGAAGAAAACAAAAAAATAGAAAAGAAATCACTGGATTGTGGTTAGAGGGTTATAAGAAGGACCGCTCAATTTGAGCAGTTAGGAGACACATTTAGGGAGGCAGGGCTGAGATGGTGCAGATGAGGGAGTGGATATACTCCACCTACTAAGCCGACTAAGAACCAAAGAACAGAAGCCTTGCCGACAACCAAAAAACCACAGCTGCAAGTTGCATCTCAGGCCAGAAAGTTTGGATGTCAACTAAAAGCATTCCACTAAGACCTGAATCTAGAAAAGTCTCCAACTTCGTTGGTTGGAAAACAGTGTTTTAACAGTGATTCATTTTCCTCCCTTCCTTGACTTAATTTGCACCCCCAGATATAACACTGCAATTTGTCATAATCCTTCAATTTCTCAGTCAGTTCTGCACATCCAACATCTGGTTTCAAAAAGCTAAGATCAAAATACTCATCTTGAGGCTTCATTAACTAATTGGTGGCATCACCTTATATAAACATATAAGGTGATGTCACGTTATGTCTTCGTAACACTAAGGATAAAATGCACTATATGTGTAAACAATCGTTAACACTAATATACAGAGGAGTGGAAAAAATATCTGAAAAACATGAACCCTTGATGCATGCCCAATCATCCAGGTAAGGAAATCTTGAAAAGTTGATTCTGTTCATCTGGACAACATAGCCCGCGGGATCCCTGGGCCACACAAACCCCACCACCACGATAAGGCATCAATTGATGGATGGGTGGTGGAAAAGTTATTTTTAAATAAAATGTTGTCCCTAGTAACATAGGGACAGTTACAAATAAAGTAACAGAAGCACATTCACATCACAACACTCTCCCCAATTTATTTCCACTTTCCTGTTTTGACCCAGATATTGTATCATAAAGACAGATTAAAATCATATTCAGACCATATTCAGAATTAATATGTGAGCATCACAAACATCATTCATTTATTCAATTTAAAGCTTCGCACACCAAATCCATGTCATTATAAATGCTTTGTCTGTTTTACATTTATTGTCCACTTGATGGCAGAGTGGAGCAAATGAAGCATCGTGAAGCTTCAGCCCATGAGTGGACCAATTCGATGGAAGGTTTCAGTACTTCACGAAGCTTCATCTCACCACCACTAAGACATAGTCACAGAGCAAAAAAGCAAGCAAACAAAGGACCATGCAGATAAAGAAGCTGACTTCACTCTCTGTTTTCAAACAACAATCAGGCTTCAACTGAACATCTTAAGTAGGAGACTGGGAATCAGGTAATTACCAACAGCTGAGATCATGACTTACTTTCAGGTGTACGGAGTCAAAGGATTGGACACCAGAGGAGGACCCATCCCTCAAACACAACGTGCGCGCGCACACACACACACACACACACACACACACAGAGCAAGACTCAGACAGTGAGAGGAAAATGAGAAGAGAAAAGAATGAGCCAGCACAGGGAAACTGGACCATGACATAACTCGGTTTATCATCCTTTAACTCTGTTGAGAATGGGAGGTTACAAAATTAACATTATTTTTGACTCACTTGTTGTTTAACAGCTAAAAGACACGGTGTATAATGCAATTTCACTAAAAAGCAACAAAAAATATATAAAGTAGCATAAAATGGAAATTGTCAAAAGGTGGTTTACAAACCACGTAATTAGGTGCAAATGAGCCCAGTTATTTTTCACCCACAGTTAGCTGTCAAGCTGTTAAGCTAAAGTCTTTTCTCAGGGTGCACTTTGGGTGTAGCAGGAATGTGAAGTGGATGAAAAAAAAGACAAGTGGAAGAAACTGTGACGATGTCATCAGGTTCATCACATCGTAAAGATGGAGTTTTTACATTTCTAATTTCAGGCATTAACAATTGTTGAATTATATTGTGATGGTAGAGCACATCATCTACTGATCAGACTGGTGGTTTGATCCCTGGCTCCCCCAGTCTGCGTGCCAAATATCCTTGGGCAAGATACTAACCTGCATTTACCATTTTGGGTTAGGGTTCAATTGTCTCGTAAAAGTCTTTTTCACTTGTTTTAGTGACGAGGAGATCTAACCAGCTGGAGGACAGCTGGACAACAGCGGCTCGTATCTACTGAAGGACTAAAGGATAAACAGATGGGAGGAATGTTATAAAACAGCCTCTACACACGCAGCTTAAAGGTTTACATCAGCTAGACTGTACTGTACTGTTGACCACTTAAATTAAATATGAATCCCTCAATAACACAATTTCCATGTGTACAAAGACATGTTGAAGCAATGCAAGGTTTACTACAGTTTACCACGGTGCTGATGCATTTTCCAGAGCATCAGCAAGTGCTTTACCCCTTAGTCATCTGGTAACTCTCCCAACATGCCCACAACGAAAACACACACATAGCAAAACATCAGTCTGGGTGCATGGGAGTCCAAACATAGCAAGCCACATGCAGACTAAATACCACACACAGTAAAAAAAAAAAAAAAAAGTCCTCAGCGATCCTGTACAGTTTACATATGTATAAACATACAATTTTTGCCACCTGGAGAGATCATTCACAGTACACGATATTATTAGCACCTGTGACTGAGTAGCAGTAATTTCACCGTGGGCGATTGTGGCAAAATATGATCCTAGAGACATTTAGTATAACTGGAACTGTCACAGAAGTGGTTTTGAGAATCAATCAGTCCCAACATCAAAACCAGGTCGATATGTGGAGCTAGTAACACACATCATCTGGTTACAATATTCTGCTGAGTTAGAGTTAGGGAGTAGAGAGCCTCGGAGTCTACGGTCCCACAGCATTGTTTTCAATCCTCACACAAGTTATCCTTATCAAACCTATGATATTTTTGTTTATAGGTCTCAGAATTTCCCAGCATTGTGGTCCCATTCAAAACAATTTGTTTTTTCCAACATGAAAATGTACTTATTTTTCAAGGCAGCATAGGTCACTATAAACATTATTTTCATTGCCCCGGACACTTTTTAACATTAATCATAGTTTCCCTGCTGCACATGTTAATGTAATTCATTAATTTAATTTTCATTATTATGGCTTGTAGCTCATGAACATCATACTAACTAAAATATAAGTTACACATACAGCTCCTCAAATCTTAGTCCTTGGTGCCAGTGTTGTACCAAGGAAGGTAAAGGTAGGTATCCCCGACAGAATTATTTTCCTCTGGAGCACGTGGAGCAGTTGGCTCTGCCTCCTTTCCAACTAACTGGACATGGAAGTCGTGACGTTTTACGTTAGTGAAAAAGTGAAACATTAGTGTTGTTAAATTACTGCTCAGTTTCTGGGTTACAACAGAAATGACACATTCACTGTTCTCAAGTGTTATTGGACAGGAATATTTCAACAAACCGACAACAGTTTGCCTGATAATTATTTCTATCTTACTATAACTTTACTGTATAAAGAGCTAAGACCTCAGAAATTTCAGGAGTAGTTATTCATTATAAGAAGTGTTTGTGAGCTAAAAATCAAGAATGATGGATATTGTTTGTCCATGATTTGCACAGCCCAGCGCGTGCTCCCGACACAGTGGAAACAAATCCTGACGGTTATATCTACCTTGGCAAAAATAAACTGTCCAGCTGCACTAACTGACTACAGATTAGTGGCCACTGATACGATTGCTACACTGACTGAGACTTGAGGTCAAAGATGAACTTGACCCCCTTCAGTCTGCATACAAACATCGGAGTGAATGATGCGTCACTGTGCGCTTGTTCATCTGGAGGAATCTGATGCTTATGTAAGAGCTATATTCGTTTTTCAAGTGCTTTCAAAACCATCCAGCTCAACATACTCAGACAAGCTGACAGAGATGGGAGTAGATTCCTCCTCGTTTCCTAGATTAAAGACTACCTGACAGAAAGGGCACTTTATCAGGTCGGTTACAGCAGATTTCAAATACAACTGTGAGTCCTGCCACATCCAGAAATCCTCGGATTACGCTGCCATTGTGGTGTATATATATATATAATCAGGAATGGACAGTACTCTGAATACAGGGATCTTGTAAAGGCTTTCAGTGAGTAGAGTGACAAAAGCGACCTCATGTTGAACACCTCTGAGATGAAGGAAATGATAGTAGATTTCTGAAGATTGAGGCCTATCAGTCTGTGGTGGTGTGAGCTGTTCTATGCTGCAGTCTGCTGGGTAGGCAGCATCAGAAACAAGGGTGCACAGAGATTACACAAACTAGTGAGGAAAACGGGCTCTGTAATTGAAACCAGACTGGACACACACGGAGGTGGTGGAAAGGTGCCCACTAAAGACATTACAAACCATCCTGAATAACTCTGATCACCCACTTTACAACATCTTCATGGAACTTCCTCTCTCGCCACTGTAAAACTGAGAGAAACAGAAAATCATCTGTTCTCTTAAGCTTCTCATACAGATAGCACATGAGTCATGTCAGACATATGAATTTCCCCTTGGGATAAATAAAGTTATTCTAAGTCTTATTCCTATTTGTGTATGAATGAATGCTATGTGTAACCATAGAGAACATACAGCAAACCTGCTAAAATGTGAATCAAACTGGCTGCAGTGTAGTCACAATGTACACTCAGAATACAGGAAGGACAGAAAAAGAAAGTATCTGAGTAGTTTGCTTTCATCTTATCATATTTTAAGTGCCTTGGGGCGACTGTTGTTGAAAGTTGGCGCCGTATAACTGAATTTTCTACAGTAATCTGTCCTTACTGATGTGGTCATTTTTGAAGAGGAGAAAGTTTTTCTTTTTTGCAAAGTCTTCAAAAACTAAAACAACTTTATCTATTTACCCATCTATTTAAAAAAACACCCTTTAGTTTCAATGGATTCAGAGACAGCCCCCCACTGTCACACAATGGTACAGAGAAACGTTCAAGGTGTTGCCAATGGAGCGCCTTGGTGCCATTATAAAGGGCAATTGTGATGCTTTCTGTAGTATATGGCGGCCTTTGCTTGGTCACCTACCTTGTGACCTTGCTGTGCTGACATAAAGGGGGATCACATTTTGTTTTTAAACATAATAATTAATGTCCATATTCCCCTTTTTTTTTGTCCTTTCCCTTGACTGTAAATGTGGAACACTGTATTTGACCCAGACATGTTCGTTTGTACCTGTATTTGTTTGTTTTTTTCTTTCTCTTCTTTTTGTTCGTATTTGGCTGTGCTGATTTGTTGCTGTTTGTATTGTTCCCCCCAAAAATCAATAAATCATTGTTTAAAAAAACAAAACAACCCAAAAAATCCCTTTTGCCCTGCATTTGGTCTTTATCTTTCAGCGCTCCATGTGTCGAGAGTGGTGGATTGAGAGAGAGCTTGAAGACCATTAGTTCAAGGAGATTTGTATTTCCACAGAAATAAGCGCATCTTCAGGCCTGGGTGTGCCCATTCTCTCTCTAACCTCCTTCCGCAAAAGGATCAGAATAATGTCAGTGTTGGCCTAGAGTAGGTTAATCAGATAGCTATAATTCAGATGATTTAAAGAATTTTTTAGTGATTTTTATTATTTGATTCTGCTTCGCTCCTGATAAACCGATTAAATAACCACTTTAAGCTTTGTTAAAATATTTCAACTTTGTGTTATGCTGTAAAATATACCAATCGTCATCAAAGGAGCTTGCAAAGAAAAGCGTCTGGACTTCTTTAAGTTGCTTGAAGACGTTTCACCTCTCATCCGAGAAGCTTCTTCAGTTCTGAGGTCAAATGGTGGAGAGTCCCAGATATAAACCTAGTGGGAGTTTCCCCCCACAGAGGGACGAAAGGACCCCCTGATGATCCTGTAATCGCCTGAGCCAAGGTGTGAAACTGGGTGTGGGTCCCAATCAGGACCCACACCCAGTTTCACACCCAGAACTGAAGAAGCTTCTCGGATGAGAGGTGAAACGTCTTCAAGCAACTTAAAGAAGTCCAGACGCTTTTCTTTGCAAGCTCCTTTGACTACGATGACCTGGATGACTGAGAACCTTCACAGACATACCAATCGTCATCATATCAGCACAGCTTTTTTAAATTACTTTTTCTGAAAGGTGATTCTTTCTTTTTATACTTACAAGGCTAAAGCAGGAGAAATTTAAAATGCAAACAAACAACAGATGGGTGTTAAGAGGATCACCTGTAATCCTCGAAAGAGGTCAGTTTCACATCTATTGCAAAAAAACATCACTTTCCCTCAGCTTTATTGGGCATTTCAGCATTTAACAACTATTTCTTGATTCTCATGAAGTTGATTAAAATCAAAAATTAAAAACACCAGTGTAGAGGCTAAGCCTACGCTTGAAGCCACTGAGATGTTTGTTAACGGGGGTGACGCGATGTCAATGGTATGCATGAATGAATTAAACAGTCCAATAACTCCATCAGTACTTATCTTGTCCCTTTGGTCCTTATCCCAACATCATTTTTGACATAGCGCAGCGGCCACAAACTGTTTGCCTTCTTCCGATTAACAACACATCTGACGCTGATTACGTGCGTCTACCTTAAATACCTTTACATAAACCTACCATACAGAAAACTGAAAAGGGTGACCTCTAGCTGTAATATGCGGTATTAACCCAAAAACTCTCCCGAAAGACATCGTGAAAATTTTGTGCAGAAGAACACTGTCAGAGATTTGACTGGACTGGGGAAAAAGATAAGCATCGACTCAGATCGGTCTGTGGTCACAATACATACATAAACTTGAGAAGGGTTCCAATTTCCTAGAGAGGACTGCACAGAAACAAAAAATTATTACCATGAACAAAATGAGAGCCAGACCCATTGATCGTGTAACATGAGAACCAAGGGATTTTTCAATTTCATTTAGTTGACAACAGTAGTTGACTCAACTCAAGGTGTGTTTGAGATGAGTCTAAGAAAGTGTTGTTTCACAGAGGTTTAGGAATGTATATATTGGCCAGTTTATATGAGTCATGTCACATAACACTCAAAGTAATTGATACACAAGAGTCATCTGCAGAGAGGTGATTGCTTCCTAAAAGTCGCGTGCTTGCTCTCTGTGTCCTGTTTGCCAGGAATCAGGCTGCTCTGAACAGCCGAGCGAGTTAATTGACTGAGATAAAACACTGTGGCTGTGTTAAACATGTTATACAATGTGTAACATGCTATAGCTGAAAAGGTAAATCCTTAATATTGTCACCTTAGGCACACAGCTGTGGCCACATTAGAAAAAAAAACCTTAAAGAGAGGGGGAACTAAAACGGTTTGTTTCCAGCTGTCCTCTGGAAACAGCACTGTCCTCCTAAGCTCAGCTAAGATACACTGAGGTGAAATGGAGTCTGAGGTCTGAAGAATCACATTTTGAAAAGTGCTTTTGGAAACCATGTGCCCTTAAAATATGTATGAAGACTGAGAAAACAAAAATTCTCCTTGCAAGTGTGCCTTTTGAAAAGATACTGTATACATGCACAAACGTGACCTGCACACACACACGGACAGATGAACCACACACAAACACTCACACAGCAGGAGCACTTTCAGGTTGCAGGAACACAAGGTTGTTTTAAGAGGCAAACATGGGAGCCATTAAGGTGTAAAAAATGTGAGAACACAGCTTTCTGGCTTCAAAGGCCTTTTTCGGTTGCCTAGCTTGTGAAAGCGATGACATTCAGTATTGGCATTTCATACTAAAGTGTGAGGTTGCTGCCTTTCCAAAGCAGCAGAGGGCATTTTATTTGTTTTCAGCGGTTTTGGCACAGCTGGTGTGTCTGTGCAATCAGTAATTCTGGCACCTCAACAGGTGCCAGGTTGAACCCCCTCTCAACTTTTAATTGTAAAAATCTCTCTTCAAATAAGTAAAGCCAGACACGATTACTACTCTGTAGCTCATTTTTGTGTTTTTTCATAGTTTAGGTCAAAACTGGAGGAAGTAGGAGTGTCAAAGGTGTCAGCAGAATGAGTTATGTTTTTTGTAATTGTAAGTTCGATCTGCTCGCTGACATATTTTATGAATTAGTGTGGGCAGCCATAGTGGAATTGTTTCTGGTTCGTTAGTATCAAAGTTTTTGTTTTGTTTAAGTATTTTATTTTAGTTTAATTTTTTTATGCTGCTTTAAAATAAGGAAGGGAATTGATAAGAATTTTGTGATTTCGATTCCAGTATCGATTCTAATTGGGTTCTCATTGGTTCCTCTTTGAGAGTCACCATCACTGAGCAGTATATCAAATACTTTACATTATTCATATTAATTACATGCTTTATGGAGAATGTTTGTGGATGCTGGAGGTGTTTCCCCTCTTTATTGTGATGAGTGTTGGGGTCATTACACCAATAAAGTAATCAGATATACTAAACACAATACAAATTGTCGGGTGGTGGAAGGAATACTTCGAGGACCTCCTTAATCCCACTGACACGTCTTCCGAGGAGGAAGCAGAGTCTGGGGATGAGGGGAATGACCCGCCAATTTCTGGCTTTAACTGCCTCAGTGACCTCGCGGCAGTTAAACAACTCCTTGGTGGCAGAGCCCCTGGTGTTGATGAGGTCCGCCCCGAGTTCCTGAAGGCTCTGGACGTTGTAGGGCTGTCCTGGTTGACACGCCTCTGCAATGTTGCGTGGAGATCAGGGGCAGTACCTGTGGACTGGCAGACCGGGGTGGTGGTCCCCATCTTTAAGAAGGGGGACCGGAGGGTGTGTTCCAACTACAGGGGGATCACACTCCTCAGCATCCCTGGGAAAGTCAATGCCAGGGTGCTGGAAAGGAGAGTTCGTCCGCTAGTCGAACCTCGGATACAGGAGGAACAATGCGGTTTTCGTCCTGGTCGTGGAACACTGGACCAGCTCTTTATCCTCTCGAGGATACTTGAGGGTGCATGGGAGTTTGCCCAACCAGTCTACATGTGTTTTGTGGACTTGGAGAAGGCATTCGACCGTGTCCCTCGGGGTGTCCTGTGGGAGGTGTTGCGGGAGTATGGGGTGTCTGGCCCATTGCTACGGGCCATTCGATCCCTATACAACCGTTGCAAGAGCTTGGTTCGCATTGCCGGCAATAAGTCGAACTCGTTCCCGGTGGGTGATGGGCTCCGCCAGGGCTGCCCTTTGTCTCCGGTTCTGTTCATAATTTTTATGGACAGGATTTCTAGGCGCAGCCAAGTGGCGGAGGGTTTTCGCTTTGGTGGCCTCAGAATCTCATCTTTGATTTTTGCGGATGATGTGGTTCTGTTGGCTTCATCGGGTGAAGGCCTCCAGCTCGCACTGGAACGGTTCGCAGCCGAGTGTGAAGCAGCGGGAATGAGGATCAGCACCTCCAAATCTGAGGCCATGGTTCTCAGCCGGAAAAGGGTGGAGTGCCCACTCCGGGTCGGGGATGAGTTCCTGCCCCAAGTGGAGGAGTTCAAGTATCTCGGGGTCTTGTTCGCGAGTGATGGGAGAAGGGAGCCGGAGATCGACAGACGGATTGGGGCTGCAGCTGCAGTAATGCGGACGCTGCACCGGTCCGTCGTGGTGAAGAGGGAGCTGAGTGTAAAAGCGAAGCTCTCAATTTACCGGTCGATCTATGTCCCTACCCTCACCTATGGCCACGAGCTGTGGGTAGTGACTGAAAGAACGAGATCGCGGATACAAGGGGCAGAAATGAGCTTCCTCCGAAGGGTGGCTGGCCTCTCCCTTAGAGATAGGGTGAGAAGTTCGGCCATCCGGGAGGGGCTCAGAGTAGAGCAGCTGCTGCTCCACATCGAAAGGAGCCAGCTGAAGTGGTTCGGGCATCTGACAAGGATGCCCCCTGGGCGCCTCCTGGGTGAGGTGTTCCAGGCATGTCCCACCGGGAGGAGGCCCCGGGGCAGACCCAGGACACGCTGGAGAGATTATATCTCTCGGCTGGCCTGGGAACGCCTTGGTATTCCCCCGGATAAGCTGGAGGAGGTGGCTGGGGAGAGGGAGGTCTGGGCCTCTTTGCTTAGGCTGCTGCCCCCGCGACCCGGCCTCGGATAAAGCGGATGAAGATGGATGGATGGATGGATGGATAAACACAATACTTTTCTTAAAATTATTGGAGTGCGTTACTTAATCCGGTTGTTCAGTCTGACGTCACTAGCCGTGTCTGGGTCTAAACTCCGCTGCAGGTCCATATATCAAACGATCACTATGGCATTACTGAGAGTTGAAAAACTGTCTAAAGTCTTTCATCTTTAATAAAATGATCAGCGTTCTGCTCTACCAGGTGTACAGGTCACATAAAACCAGGACAAACAGATTCAGGGATAGCTTCTTTCCCAGAGCTATCACCGTAGTAAATAAGCACAAAAACAATTGAACCTATTCCATACCGTCACTGTCATTATATTATGCTGCTATTCATACTGTCATTATATTAATGCTGCTATCCTGTATATATTGTACATACTATTGTTTGAGTACTTACGATTGTTTTTTTTGTACTTTTTATATTTTACATTTATATTTATTATTGAAACTTGCACCAAGGGAGTGGCACTCCAATTTCGTTGTACTCTGTACAATGACAATAAAGGCTATTCTATTCTATTCTATTCTATTCTATTCTATTCTATTCTAACAATTGAGTTTAACATCCAGGCATCCATGAAAACGGAATTTATGACATTTAACGGAGTTAGAAGTTAGCAGGGAGTTAGCTCGCTAGCTTCTATCTAAATACAATATAGCATGTCCTGACTGCGGGGTTTTGGAAACAAATTAAAACGTACAGCTCTGTTATCACTTCCAGCATAAATGAAGACAGAAAACTAAACAGCAGTGACGTTTGTAGGGTTACTGAAGTTGGGCTAGCTGGTATATAATGATGTGCTACGTGACCGCTAGCGACACAGCTATGTTAGCTTAATATAAACAAGCTAACCTTTTTTCCACTCGATAAAAGTTACCGTGAGTGTTCTCGGTGGTCAGGAACAAATGTAATCGCATGGCAGGATGCTGTAAAAGGACCAAACTTCAGCCAGGAGAACAACTGAGATAATCCATCCACAATACGAGGTTAGTCATTCATATACTGCTGCATGGGCTGGGCTGTAGCTACATCCTAAGGTTTTAAAAACTGAGCTTAAATAAATGATTAGCGGTAATAAAAGATGAGGGAGGTCAACAGTGATCACTGACTGTTTTAGGAGCTTTTTGAGATCAAATAGAAGAAAATGCATAACATTAAACATGTTAACAATACAAAAGACATATTAAACGCAGACTACTTTAGACCCGGAAGTAGGATTCGTCACGTCATCACTGAACAACCGGATTACTCCCAGGATAAAGTAATTTGTTACACTGCTCGTTAAATTTTTTTGTTTCTTCAAAAATTGACCTGAAACTTAATGTCTCATAACTACCATTTAATAATATAAACCTATAGAGTAGTGAGGACACATATCTGATCGTTATCTTAGTAAACAGCCGACATGTCAAAGATCGCGCTGTGTGGCAGGCAGGATGTGGACCAAAACGCAGGACTCAGAAACAGGAAGTTAACTTAAAGTGCAGTTTTATTTGCTGGAACACTTGCTAAGAAGTTAATTTTACAAACACAAACTAAGAACCACAAACCCAAACTAACAACTAACTTAGACTCAAGAAACTAAAACTAGACAGCATAAACTAGAAGAATGAAACCAGAAACTAGGAATAGAATTTCACCAGAACACAAAGGGAGATACAGCACGGAGAAGGTGTGAATGAAGGTTAAATACGCAACAACAAGCAGGGGAAGACTGAGGCTGTGTCCCAATTCAGGGTCTGCACGCTTGAAGTACACATTTCAAGTGCGGTTACGTCACCGCCACGCGACGACTGCTGTCCCAATTCGAAGTGTACTTCAAATGCATACTCCAAATGCGCCGTCGATTTCCCCAAATATCAAGCGTGGTCCGGTGCACACTTCGTGGTCCCATATATCCCACAATTCATAGCGCGGCGGTGGGTGTGGATAATTTTGCCGCAAGAAGGCAGAAGGGAGCGGCTGAAGAGGGTTTTTTTTTCTCCAAACTTTATTGAACTTATAAAGCAAACAGTCAGTCATTCCAGTCCAGTTTGTACAGTAGACATACAAGGCAAATAAGAGTAACAATATACAGTACAATGAAATAAGAAGGATAAATAAATAAAGGATAAAAAAAGAAAAAAAAAGGGGGGGGGGGGATGTGACAGACTTCATAACAACTTTGTACTTGAAAGTTATGACAGCTCATTCGTTAAACATTTCTGAATGAACTTCAATCAATGATAAACCTTTTTTATTGGAAGTTAATTTAAGAGAGTTTAAGTAATATTCAATTTCAATCAAAACCAAATTAAATGATGGGGTTGAGTTTTGAAATTTACATTTATGTATGTGGAATTTCCCTAATAAGATGGAGCGGCCGAAGAGTGAACTGTCAAAAGTACTGAATATGACGTCACTTATTTATGTGCGAATGTTTAATAATTAAAGTCAGTCATATATCCACAAACACAACAAGCTGAAAGTCAGTGATATATGTATATGTGTATATATATATGTATATATATATGAAGCGTATACCGTCCCATTTCACAAGCCTCTCACTTCCGCACTTCTCGTACTTATAGTACGCACCGTACGTAGTATGCGTAGTGCGCGTGCTTCAAGCGTGCAGACCCTGAATTGGGACACAGCCCATGGACTAAAATACAAGAGGGGAACAGAGCAAAGAGGAAACACCTGGGAAACACAGCTGGTGCTAATTAAACAGACGAGACAGGGGACAGAGGCTGAACACAGAGCAGGACTATCAAAATGGAACAGGAAGCACACAACAGGCACAGAGATGCAGAGTAGACACTAAACAGAGAGAGAGAACAAAAACCTAAGACTAAACTCTTAACACGAATTAAACCAAAACATTAGATAGTGCTAATCAAAACAGCACAGCAACATAAATGGTAATGGTAAATGGCCTGTATTTATATAGCGCTTTACTAGTCCCTAAGGACCCCAAAGCGCTTTACATATCCAGTCATCCACCCATTCACACACACATTCACACACTGGTGATGGCAAGCTACATTGTAGCCACAGCCACCCTGGGGCACACTGACAGAGGCGAGGCTGCCGGACACTGGCGCCACCGGGCCCTCTGACCACCACCAGTAGGCAACGGGTGAAGTGTCTTGCCCAAGGACACAACGACCGAGACTGTCCAAGCCGGGGCTCGAACCGGCAACCTTCCGATTACAAGGCGAACTCCCAACTCTTGAGCCACGATCGCCCATCATACAGAATAATACCAAAACACCAGAAACTCAAAATGCTTGGTCAAAATTACCCAGAGCCATTACACGACAACATCAAGCAAAAATGAAAACCAACACAATAATGCTGTTAACACAACATAATAAGACAGGGCAGGGATAGCAGGTAAAGTGGTTGCCCTATGCTCGGAAGGTCGGGGGTTCGAATCCACTGGACGGCTACCCTGAGGTACCCCTGAGCAAGGTACTGTCCCTACACACTGCTCACTGAGTGCTGCACTGGTGGCTGCCCACTGCTTCACTGGGTGAACAGGTTAAATGCAGAGGAGTAATTTCCCTACGGGGACTAACACATGCACACATAATGCCGCTATTTCTGTCTTTGATGCACTTTGCACTTTGCAATCACGCTCTGGTCCTTTTGTGCAATAACAATCTATACTCACGCTCCTTTCCCATCCCCAGTCATGGCCTCAACATAATTACTCACAGATGCCATCAAATTCTGTCTGGGAGATTGTTGAAACAGCAGTCTGAATCTGCCATTTAAACGGTTCTACATACAGCTGGACATATTGTGATTTCAGGTACCTGTAAGGATATGGAAAAACATTTCCCTTCCATCTGGGTTGATTGAGGGGGTCATCTAAAAATGAAAAGGGTTGCAGTTCAATTCCTGGCTGCTCCAGTCTGCATGCCAAAATATTCTTGGGCAAGATACTTGGCATTGTTAGTCTGCTTTCCTATCAATTCTGCTTAGCGTACTGCATTAATCTTAAGAAAAGTGTTCTGTGTAAAACATTACTTTTTTTTGAGTAACGACCCCATCACTAAACACAACAATGAGGGGAAATACCATACCCACAAACATTTGACCATGCAGCATGCACAAATGTAATGTATTTGATGTATTTGACCTGCTTAACGGCAGTGGTGATTCTCAAAGCGGAGCGAATGAGAACCCAATGAGAATCGATAAGAGATATAAGGGAACTGGAATCACTAAATTCTTATCAATTCCTGGTCCAAACTAGCCCATCTGACACCAGCAACAGTTTGGTTTGAATTATGCCAATTACAGGATAGATAATGGGGACAAACAAGCATATCTAATACTAACCCACATTGATAAAGTGCTGGTGGGGTTGCATGCTGTTTTCTAATCTAAATAGAGTAACACTGCCCTTGGCCCCACTGCACCATCCCTGCTCTGCAGCAGAGCCACAGACTCTACCTCACCACATATCTCCACTGCTCAACTGAAATGGAGTACTGTGCTACCGTGCAGCAAGTCCAGTCGTGAAATTTCCTTGCAACTAAATATTGGTAATATAGCAAAGTGAATGTGAGTGGGAATAACAACCATGAAGTGGTGGGCCACGTAAAATCACAGAGTGGGGTCAGCGGTCTCTGAGTTACATAGTGAGCAGAGGTCGCCAACTTTCTGTATGATGCTTCTCAACTCGAGTCCATTAGAAAATGTAATCTCAGATCAGAGACCTGCTTTCCCACCAGACATTGCCATGACTAACCTGTGCCCAGACCTGGTAATGTGGTCCAACTCTTGTTGTCGCGTCTACACTGTTGAGCCCACAGGTCCTTGGTAAGACGCCTTTATGAAGCACATAAAACGAAGCAGCTGTGCTATGCCAATCTGGAGGCTGAAGCAGAGGAAAGAGGCTGTAGTGTGATGGTGCATTTAATGGAGGTGAAATGCAGGTGATTTATCACCGATTTCACTGCAAGTCTTCTGAAGGAAATCTGGGCATCAGAGGGAAGGCCCAGTGGAATATCATCAAAGACCTCACCACAGTAGCTGAGACTAATGGAAAAACATGTAGCAGGTTTATCAGCGAAACTCGGGAGAATTTTCTCCAAGCATGACATCCCAGTTCACTTCAAACCAGTCACACCATCAGACAAAAACGAATTCGTCCCAACGACAAAACTCCCAAACACAAGCTATGCTGTACAGTGCAGATCTCTACATTGGAGAAACCCAACAGTTACTCCATAAATGAAGCAAAGTTTCTAATGTACAAAGTTTTCTGAGTGACCTCACTTTTTCATGCCCAAAGGGTTTTTTTGTTTGTTTGTTTGTTTGTTTGTTTTTTAAAAGCTATTTAACTAAGGTGACCAACCGTCCTCTTTTTTTGCACTTCTTGACTTGTAAAAGCCTATAAGACCTTTTTTATTTCACCATTCGTTAACTGCACACAGAAGTCATTGTTTAAATATGTTAAAGTTTTCTTTAAACAAACAGTGTTATTAAAGTTCTTTATGACTGGGTCAAGTGTCCTCTTTTTTGGGAGTCAAAATATGGTCACCCTAATTTAACCACATAGAGAAAAGTGCTTGTATGAATGGGTGAATGAGGCATGCTGTATAAAGTGCTTTTAAGTGCTCAAGCAGAGTTGAAACAAACCAGTCTATTTACTCCTTTTTTTAAATGTTAGATATGTAACACAATAACCCTGATATCAAGAACTATCAGCCATGTAGGGCAGGAAGGCATACAACTGGAGAGGGAGTGTATGGTGTCATGGCCCACCTTGTCCTCCAGGTGGGGTACCTGTGTTTCTCTTTCCTCCAGCTCCTCTCTCCATTGTCTGTGTGAATGTTGGCATGAATGGAAACTAACCAGTCTGTTAGTCTGTCAGCTGTGGGCGTGGTCTCAGGAAAACCCCAGGGAGGCACGCCTGTCGTTCATCTTCAATCAAGGCCGTATTTAAACCTGTTCTCCACCACTTGTTGCCAGGTTGTCATCTCCGGCTGAAGAAGTTTGTTACTCTAATTCTGTACCTCATTTCTCTTACAAAACCTGTTGGAAAACCTGTAAAAATGAGTTACCTGCATGACCTGCTCTCTCACCCTGTCTGCTGTAGCTACTTCCCTGCTCTGAGCACTGGAGCTCAGCCCTGAAAAAAGATAGGAGAATCTGTGTTTCTGTTTCCAAAGAAACGTATTTGGCCTGGATGAAGAAAGATGCTGATCTGACTTGCTGCTTGATCACCTAGAAGGCTCACTTACCTGCGTACATTTCCTTCCTGTGAACTGATTAAAGAGAATAAGGAAGTCACGTAAAAGACACAAGATAATGAATAAGAAAGTCACGTAAAAGACAAGAAGGAACAAGTGACACAAACAAGAAAAACTGGAAAGGATATAAAGGAAGGGGGTGCCATTAAAGAGAACATAAGAACACAGGACGGGATGTCTAAAATGCAGGGGGTGCCATGTAAAAGAAAGAAAAAAAACATAGAGAAAAAAAACAAATGAACAAGGGATAAAGTTGAAAGACGAAACACAGAGAAAGATAGAAAAAGGGAGAGTCACGTAAAAACTGAGAAACAGAAAAGACAAAGAAAAGAATTAGAAAAAAGAAATGTCTGAAAAAAAAGGGGCGGAGACAGCCCAGTATAAAAGGCCCTGAGTGGCAACAGAAAGACAGAAACAGAAAAGAACACAGAGAGACGTTGGGCCAGCCTGAGGAAGGCTATACCCAGCCGAAACGTCGCGATGGCCCAACGGCAGTGCACTACACCCGCTAAGGGTAATTTTTTGAATAGGGGGCACCGTTCCCAATCCCATTGATGGACCGTGCACCTCAGGCTCCGGCAATAGCCGGGCCTGGTCTTACCTCAACACCTAACCAGCCTGTGCCTCATGGGATTGGTGGTGCCCCTGCCCAAATAACTCTCTCCCTAACAATGGGAATCCCCCCACCCACCAACTTTTCCTAACCCTAACCCCTTTGACCCCCCTCCCCTCCTCCCCCCTCCTAACCCTCACCTAAGGGAACCCTATAAAACTTAGAAAAAAATTAAAAAAAATTAAAAAGATGGAGAAGAAAGTCACATTAAAGACATAAAGAAAGTTAAGACAAACAAAGAGGGAACAAGTGACACAAACAAAGAAAAAGAAAGTCACGTAAAGAACACAAAGAAAGATAAGAACACTTAAAGAGAATAAGGAAGTCACGTAAAAGACACAAGATAATGAATAAGAAAGTCACGTAAAAGACAAGAAGGAACAAGTGACACAAACAAGAAAAACTGGAAAGGATATAAAGGAAGGGGGTGCCATTAAAGAGAACATAAGAACACAGGACGGGATGTCTAAAATGCAGGGGGTGCCATGTAAAAGAAAGAAAAAAACATAGAAAAAAAAACAAATGAACAAGGGGTAAAGTTGAAAGACGAAACACAGAGAAAGATAGAAAAAGGGAGAGTCACGTAAAAACTGAGAAACAGAAAAGACAAAGAAAAGAATTAGAAAAAAGAAATGTCTGAAAAAAAAGGGGCGGAGACAGCCCAGTATAAAAGGCCCTGAGTGGCAACAGAAAGACAGAAACAGAAAAGAACACAGAGAGACGTTGGGCCAGCCTGAGGAAGGCTATACCCAGCCGAAACGTCGCGATGGCCCAACGGCAGTGCACTACACCCGCTAAGGGTAATTTTTTGAATAGGGGGCACCGTTCCCAATCCCATTGATGGACCGTGCACCTCAGGCTCCGGCAATAGCCGGGCCTGGTCTTACCTCAACACCTAACCAGCCTGTGCCTCATGGGATTGGTGGTGCCCCTGCCCAAATAACTCTCTCCCTAACAATGGGAATCCCCCCACCCACCAACTTTTCCTAACCCTAACCCCTTTGACCCCCCTCCCCTCCTCCCCCCTCCTAACCCTCACCTAAGGGAACCCTATAAAACTTAGAAAAAAATTTAAAAAAAATTAAAAAGATGGAGAAGAAAGTCACATTAAAGACATAAAGAAAGTTAAGACAAACAAAGAGGGAACAAGTGACACAAACAAAGAAAAAGAAAGTCACGTAAAGAACACAAAGAAAGATAAGAACACTTAAAGAGAATAAGGAAGTCACGTAAAAGACACAAGATAATGAATAAGAAAGTCACGTAAAAGACAAGAAGGAACAAGTGACACAAATAAGAAAAACTGGAAAGGATATAAAGGAAGGGGGTGCCATTAAAGAGAACATAAGAACACAGGACGGGATGTCTAAAATGCAGGGGGTGCCATGTAAAAGAAAGAAAAAAACATAGAGAAAAAAACAAATGAACAAGGGGTAAAGTTGAAAGACGAAACACAGAGAAAGATAGAAAAAGGGAGAGTCACGTAAAAACTGAGAAACAGAAAAGACAAAGAAAAGAATTAGAAAAAAGAAATGTCTGAAAAAAAAGGGGCGGAGACAGCCCAGTATAAAAGGCCCTGAGTGGCAACAGAAAGACAGAAACAGAAAAGAACACAGAGAGACGTTGGGCCAGCCTGAGGAAGGCTATACCCAGCCGAAACGTCGCGATGGCCCAACGGCAGTGCACTACACCCGCTAAGGGTAATTTTTTGAATAGGGGGCACCGTTCCCAATCCCATTGATGGACCGTGCACCTCAGGCTCCGGCAATAGCCGGGCCTGGTCTTACCTCAACACCTAACCCTAACCCCCTAAGGCACAATACAGCCGAAACGTCATGACCAATTTAAGACGACACAGCTACAAGATGCAGCAGGACTTTCATGAAAGCCTCCACTCTTTGCTGCTGTGGCTCGCTCACGCAGAGAGCAGACGCTACGCAGTGGACATCGGCCACCCAGACACGACTCTCACAGCGCTGCAACAGCACAGCAACACCCTCACTGCTCTGCAAAAGGAGCTGCAGGACAGGCAGGCTCATCAGGCCTCCCTTCAGACTCTGTGGTCTCAGCTCCAGCCTGAAGACGGCACAGAGGAGAGCAACGAGGCCCGGGAGAAACTCCACGTGACGGGGAGCAAGCTGAAGCTGCTCCTGAAGCAGGTGGACGGCGACCTCAGCAACCTGCGGCAACGTCTGGACTGTGAATCTGCTACAGCCGCCCAGTGTCAAAGTGTTTCTCAGGAGGCTGCAAATTCAAAGAAAGGCTCCTCCACTCAAAGAGAGAAGCGGGAATCGTCTCCCCCTCGATCCTTCTTCTACCGGGCCCTGCGTGCCGCCTTCCCTCTTCAGCTCCTGCTGCTGCTCCTCCTGCTCCTGCTCCTGCCCTGCCTGATTCCAATGTCGGAAAGTGACTCCAGCTGCACCCTTACCAATAACTTCGCCCGGTCCTTCTACCCCATGTTGCATTACCCCAACGGCCCACCGCCCACTTGATTGTAATATTACAATCAAGTGGGCGGTGGGCCGTTGGGGTAATGCAGTATAGAGCCCTGAGGGATATCCCTCAGGGCTCTATACTGGCCATTTGTGGCCACTTTGCTGCGACGGCTCATTGAAAACTCAACCCAAGACATGGGTAATTTTTGGAAACGCCGGGCAGGGTCTCCACCTCCCGGCAAGAACCCTCGGCCCCCATTGATGGACAGTGCCCGTCAGGTCCATTGTTGGCCACCACCCAGTTAGGGATTTCAACCCAATCCCTAACCCTAACCCCTAAAAGAAAAAACAAGTGTGAAACTAAGAAAGAACAAGTGAGAAACTAAGAAAGAAATTTTGAAAAAAACACAAACAGAAAACCTAAAAGTGGGAGGAGACAACACAAGTATAAAAGCCAAGAGAGGCACACAGAGAACAAACAGACAGAAACATATTGGGCCAGCCTGAGGAAGGCGAAACTACGCCAAAACGTCGCGAAGGCCCAATAAAGTGCACTGAACCCAAGATATGGGTAATTTTTTGAACCAGGGCAGGGACACCACCACCCAGCCCCATCGATGGCCCGTGCACGCCAGGCTACCAGCTTGCTGGTGGCCTGTTCCTTACTTAACCCCTAACCCTTCCGGCATAGCCGGGCCTGCTCTTTCCCACACCCTAACCCCTAACCCCCCTAACCCCAGGGGGGTCCCCTAAAACACAAAGAAAAAGAAACAAAGTCACGTAAAAAACCAAGTAGGAAACAAGGAAAGGACATAAAAGGAAGGGGGTGCCAAAATCATAAATATGAATAAAGATCAAAGGACGGGATGTCAAAACAGCAGGGGGTGCCATGAAAAACAATAATACAGAAAACAAGTGGAGAAATGAAGAAAAGTAGACAAAGAGAAAGTCACGAAAAAACAAACAGAGAAAGAAAAGTAAGAAACAAAGATAAAGACAAAGAAAGACAAAGAGAAAGTCACGAAAAAGAAACAGAGAAAGAAAAGTAAGAAACAAAGATAAAGAGATGAAAAGTAAGAGAAAACATAAGTACAGTAAGACAAGGAAGTCACGTAAAGAGAAAAACAGTAAGAAAAGCAGTAAGAATTTTTAAGAAACATAGTAAGACAAGAAAGTCACGTAAAGAGAAAAACAGAAAGAAAAACAAGTAAGAAACACAAGTTGGAAACCCAAGAGTGGGAGGAGCCAAGAAAGAGTATAAAAGCCAAGAGAGGCACAGACAAGACAGAAGTCAAACAGACACAAGAGAACACACATTGGGCCAGCCTGAAGAAGGCACAGATATGCCGAAACGTCGCGAGGGCCCAATGATGTACAATGCGCATACACCCAAGATGGGTAATTTTTTGAAACAGGGCAGGGACATCACCACCCAGCCCCATTGATGGCCCGTGCACTTCAGGTTGCCAGCTTGCTGGCGGCCTGCTTATTTACACAACCCTAACCCTACCCTAACCCTTTGCCCCCCTCCCCCCTCCCCTTCTAGCCCTAACCCTAATGGAGCCCTAAAAACCTAAACTAAGAGAAAAAAAGACAAGAAAGGTCAGAAAAAAAGACAGAGTACATAAAGGAAAGGATTTACAGGAAGGGGGTGCCATAAAAGAAAAATACAGAACATAGGACGGGATGTCTAAAGAGTAGGGGGTGCCATTTAAAGAAATATGTGAAAGAATAAAGAAAAGAACAACAGAAAAACAAAGAGAAAGAATAAAGAACAACAGAAAGAATAAAGAAGAACAGAAAGAATAAAGAAAAACAGAAAGAACAAAGAACAACAGAAAAAGATAGAAAAAGGGAGAGCTAAAGCAGAAAAAACTGAGAACAAGAAAAAAACTAAGAAACAGAAAAAGTTAAGAAAAACAGAAATGAAAAAGAAGAGTATAAAAGGCCCAGAGTGGCAAAACTGAACACAAGAGCGGGTGGGCCAGCCTGAAGAAGGCTAAATTGAGCCGAAACGTCGCGATTGGCCCACCACAGTGCACTACACCCGCTTAGGGTAATTTTTTGAACAGGGGGCACCAACACCAGTCCCAGTGATGGCCCGTGCACTCAGGTTCCGGCATAGCCGGGCCTGCTCTTTACCCAAATCCTAAAAGGTAAAAACACTAATTTGGCTTTCTAAAACTAAATTCGAACTGAAAAAAAGTGGGAGGGTATAAATAGAAGGGGAAGGCACTCTGCTCATTCCACTCCAAACCATCGGACAGAGCAGACCTCTGAGAGCAAGCCTGTTTTTCATTTTTTCTGTGTGTGCCTAGGCCTGAAGAAGACCTTCACAGGTCGAAACGTCGCCACATAGGCACACAAATTCGTATTCATTTGGCCTATTATAATTTAAGAGACTAATCCGAAGTACTTACTTTTAGTCTTTTAGTGAAACACGAGGAGCTTGTACCACAGTCTCAAGTATGACCAGACACATTTATTGATAAAGTATGGTGGATCGATGATAAGGAGTGATCTGAGTCGGACTCGGTCAATAAATATACCACCAACATTTATTGTTTACTGTTAAGGAGTTTGGTCTGATACAACTTTATTTTAAATGTATGAACCATTTAGTTTAAGTATATATTTTTGTTATGGATCATTCTCAAAAAAGAAAAACTTCCCTTTGATGAAAATCCTTTAGCAGTTGTTCAGTTCATGTTGAATTGTCTGAATTTAAACCCACAGACAATTCAACAGGTAACCATCTCTGTATGAATCCTTCTCTTTTCTTCTGTACAGTTTCTATGGCTTGTCTTTTCTCTCTCTTTTTTTTTCATTTTGGAAAGTACCTTGTACTTTATGAGTCAGCACCCCAGTCATGATTCTAAGTGAGCTGAGCTGATACTTAAGACTATGATGCAGAATGCTGATTGGTTGGAAAGAAGTGGCATTAGAACTGTCCTATATGCAACACGACATCAGTCATGGCAGTTTTAAATGGCTAGACTGGCAGTGCCAACTGTGCCAAGCAGCTATGTACAAATATAAAAAAACATTGGCTCCCTATGCATCAGAGATGTTTCAAGCAGCTCTTCTATGATCAGCACTATCTACACAGGAAGTCGCATTTGCAGTGGAAAACAAAGCAAACAAAATAAACTGGTACCAAGAAATTAGTCAAGTTACAGCAGTGGAGTTGAAATATGCTCGTTGAATAATGAATTTAAATAATAATGTATTTTAATTACAATTTTGTCAGTCTTATACCCAAGTTTCTTTTGTCTTTGTTTTTCAAAAACTTTTTCAAATTACATATACCATCTTAAATGATTATGGAATGGTGGCCCTGGATAAGGAGGGTGTATGGATCAGACTGAGGTCTAAAATAACTTGCTTTTTTTCATTTTTGTTTTAATGTGCATACTTTTCAGAGTTGTCTGAGTGGCATGATGTTCTGCTGTGAGCTGAGTGAGAGTCTGAGTAAAAGATACCACATGTGAAAGAGTTTTATTTAGAAAAGTCAGTGTTTACCTCAGCCAGCTGGGAGCCTCACCTGTTCCTTGTTACCCACGGAGAAAGCGAGAGGTATTTGTTAGACTCAGCTATATTACTCCTAAGCCTTGGACTTGGGCAGAAAGAAGAATGCAGACCTATGCAGAGACTGTTTTGATATTTGTAGAGCAGTGTGAAGTCAGGCCAGCGGCTGTGAGTTGCAGGTGACTGCTGAAAGAAAAAATATTTTATTACTGCATTCCAGCACCAGGGTGGGTGCATAGAAATGGAATAAACTAGATGGGATGCAGTATGCTTTTTAAAATTACTATGCAGTACGAGCTGTCAGCATTTACAAGGTGACACTGAGTGCCAGGTGACTAAAGTGCTGAATACCCCACATACTGTTTACATATAGGGAGTTTCACTCGATTCAGAATTTCTTTGGAACTTCATTTTTCTTTTTGGATAAAAAAAAAAGTTTAATGAAAACATACAGTCAAGCAATCACAAAACCAAACTAACCCACATTATCCCAGCTTGATATTACAATGTTTCAAAGTTTCTAATATGTCAAATATTTACCTTTCTTGCCTTTTCTCAGACACAAAACGTTGAACATGATAAAAATTTCTTTTTTTTCTTTTTTTTTATAGTGATAGGAAAAGCTAGCTGTGGCTGCTATAGGCTGACACATTTTACTCACTAAAGAATAAAATCCTAATCCTTATTACCCAAGACCTGTTTCAGTTCCAAAAATGCGTCCCTTTGTCCCAAAAGATATTCTGTTCATGAGGTCATTCATTTGTCCCAGACATTTCCCAACAGATTTGTATATCTTGCTCATACATGATACTCTGAGTTACCTGGCTACACTTGAATTAATAACACGGGGGCTCTATAAATAAAGATTATTTGTATCATATTAAAATGATGATCGCAATAAATTTTAGGTTCGCCACATCTTAGTTTGCACTGGTTATGTCTGTTGCTGTACAACAGCCTTTAAGATGATCATTAATTCATTTGACTTCAGAGATGGAAAGTTAATAAAGACAAGAGTTGAAATGGTCCTTCTCTCCAACAGAGGAAACATATGAGTGGGTAGGACAGATTCATCTAATCTCAATATGACAAATATTTATCTGTAATGAAGGGAAATTTGCAAATGTGGTTCCCTTTAATATGAAAACAACAATGAGAACATGTCAAGATATGCTTTTTCTAAACCATCGTTGTACAACAAAGCAACACCAGCATTTGATGTGACATTAGGAGCCTTGCCTGGAGTTGGATTCTTTGAGTAAGTCCTTATAAATTCTCCTTAACGTGTTTCCTTCACCTCATGATGTTTTCCATCAAGGTCGAGGCAAAGTTATTAAGAAAAGATCCATCAGGGACTGTTTCTCCTCCGCCTAGGTGTCTTCAGGAGCACCTCAGGGATGTGTCCTCTCGCCACTGCTCTACTCCCTCTACACTTCAGACTGTGTGGCCACCCATGGCTCCAACACCATTGTGAAGTTTGCTGACAACACAGTGGTGTTGGGTGCCATCTCCAACAACGATGAGGCGGCCTACATGGACGAAGTGAAGAATCTGGCATCATGGTGCCAGGACAACCACCTCCAGCTGAACGTCGGCAAGACCAAGGAGCTGGTGGTGGACTTCAGAAGGAGTCAGCACAGAGACTACAAGCCCAAGACTACAAGAGGGTGCAGTCCTTCAAGTATCTCGGTGTCCACATCTCCTCAGACCTGACATGGGCTGCCCACATTCAGGTCCAGACCAAAAAGGCTAGGCAGCGCCTGTATCACCTACGACAACTGAGGAAGTTCAGGGTCTCTCCAAAGATCCTCAGGATTTTCTATACAGGCGCTGTGGAGAGCATCCTCACACAGAACATGACATCGTGGTTTGGGAACAGCTGTGTGAAGGACCAAAAAGCTCTCCAGAGAGTGATCCGTACAGCAGAACACTGCTGCAGGATTGCTCTCCCCCCGCTTCAGGACACCTACACCAGGAGATGCCGGACTAGAGCAGCGCAGATACTGAAGGACCCGTCCCATCCAGGCAACAAACTGTTCCAACTTCTGCAATCTGGTAGAAGGTTCCACATCTTCCGGGCAAGGACAGAGAGACTCAAGAGGAGCTTCTATCCCCAAGCCATCCGTGCCCTAAACACACACACCCGCCCTCTCACATCATCTATAATTGACTGAGACAGGACTCTCTTCCAGACTCTATCTATCTATCTATCTATCTATCTATCTATCTATCTATCTATCTATCTATCTATCTATCTATCTATCTATCTATATGAATGTAAGAAGGAGGGAAAAATGAATTTGAGAAAACAAATGAAGCTTTTACCCACTGACACAGGAGATGCACAGGGGACAAAAGACACAGTGGAAGACAAATGTATGTACATGGGGGACACATTATGACACAGCTGTGAACAGGGCACAGGTACTACCTACTCTGTATTCCATATTCTATGTTACGAAAGCTGCCAGCCTCTCTACATGTGCTTGGAAAGACAGAGGAGAGAAACATGTGTTTTGAGTTTTCAGAGCCTTTAAAGTGAAGAGCCAATTGGAGCAGAGAAGCAAGGTACTGAGAAAATAGAGAAGAAATGAGAGCGTGGCTTAGGTTTAGGTGTGTTTGAAAACCGAGAGCTATTCTATTGTTTGGAAAACAATATGTCCCCAAGTTTCCTTCTCCTCTTGTCTATTTTACTGACGCAAAGACCGTATTGACCAGAATAATTCATCATTTATTTGAGATTTTTCATTGTTGGACTGTGTACTCCTCCTGGAAGATGTTAGGGAATGTCATTATGTTGTGCAGATATACAGTATGCATATACAGCATGGCTTTGGGGCCAATGAGCAATGGATGAGAAGTTAAGACATATAAAGCTCCATTCGCATTATTTCTTTTTTCTTTTGCAGTACAAACACTGACACACACGGTTTGTAGTTAAATGTACAGTAATCTGAGGGCACATGCACGATTCATGAACATCAATGCTGCTGTCACAAAGGTCCATTCTATTGCTTTTGATATGAAATAGAAAAGGCTGGAATTTGTACTCCTTTTCTTGCCTCACCGATGATAATAAAGCTTTAAATTGTAAATGAACAGTGTAAATACAGTACTTTTCTATTCTTAACTTCAAATTTATATTGAGAATTTGAGCATCAGCGCATCTGCCATATTTCAGTCATGACAGATGGCTGCCCCTCCCTGAGCCTGGACGTGCCGAAGGTTTCTTCCTGTAAAAAGGAGGGTTTTTTTCTTTCCACTGTTGCCAAGTACTCTATCAAAGGAGCTAGTTTGATTGTTGTGGTTTTCTTTAGTATTATTGCAGGATTTCTACCTTACATCATAAAGCGCTTTGAGGCAACTGCTGTTGTGATTTGGTGGCATATAAATAAAACAGAATTGAATTGTCTACTGACGGTTCCCATCTATCCTATCAGTCTGAAACAAATCTACAGAGAAAAACATAAAAACTGCAACTATTCAATTATGTGATATTTCAATTTTTCCTTTTAAATGGGACTGCAATTTTGTTTCTGCATGATTATTTGCTATTGTGTTTTTAAAAAAAATTTGTTTTGCCAAAATATTGCAAAATTTAAGAATCTGCTACAGTAAAGTGTACACACATGTACTTTACTGTACATGTGTGTCCTCTGCAAGAGTGAAACAACAAGGTCAATACAAGTGCCTGTGAAATGTGAGGATGTAATCTGGATATTTTTCATTTATATATGTGTGTGTGTGTGTGTGTGTGTGTGTGTATTAACAGTTTTTTAACAGTTGCAGTATATCCGCTTGTAAAGCGATTACAGTTTTAGTTTAGTGTAACTAAATGTTGAATGTTAACCTGTGCAATGTTTTTGTTTTGTAGACTTGTCATCCAGCTGTTTGAAGTTGTTTTTTAAAGTCATATATAACTAAAAAATAAAAAATAATCTTTGACAAAGAGAATAGCAGCCACGCTCTATGTTACAGATTTGCCAGCCTTTTGGAATTACCAGATACATTTTTTAAATATTTGAGATCTCAAATATTAAAATGCAAAGTGTATGTTTGCTGGGTTTTTTTTATCTTAGCTTTTATGGCTTAAAATCTGATTTGGGGGTTTAACATTAACTGGCATTAAAACAGCATAACAAAGAAGCCTGACAACTTTACTCAGTCATGTTTCTATACAGCCTGATTTTGATACTGAACTCCACTTAGCAGATTTTTTAGAGTGTACTTTGCCCTTATCACAGTATAAACATCTACTCAACCAGAATAACCTGCTGGTGCCAATGTACAGATAACAAATGTTAGCTACGTATCTTAAATGGGATTTTGTAACAAAGAAACACTCAGAACTTACTACTACTAATATTTACATTTGTTTGAAGATCTGAAACATTTAAGTGTGACAAACACTTAAATGAAAGGCAGGATACTCTCACAGAATTGCACGTAGTTCTTTTTGTGTAATCTTTGAAGGAGCTTTTCTAAACTGTCTAAAAGAAGTTCTTTGAGAGTTTGCTTTTCTTTATTCATCATTTCAAACTACAAAAAAGTCAGCTACTTAGAAATGCTTTTGGAGTTCTTTCTGCATATTTATAATGTTTGTTTGTTTTTTTAGGGTCCATTCTAAGTTGTTGTGATTGTATCGTGGTTCACATCTACCAGATTTTACTAACAAGAATGACTTTGTCAGTAACTAAGCTATATGCCTGTATTTGCTGGGAGGGGTGCCTCTATGGGCTATAGATCCAATGTCATGTCCTAAATTAAAACATCTGACTCTAAGTTGCATACTGGAAGGAGGCAAAGGAGCTTGCAAAGAAAAGCGTCTGGACTTCTTTAAGTTACTTGAAGACGTTTCACCTCTCATCCGAGAAGCTTCTTCAGTTCTAAGGTCAAATGGTGGAGAGTCCCAGATATAAACCTAGTGGGAGTGTCCCCCCACAGAGGGACAAAAGGACCCCCTGATGATCCTCTAATCGCCTGAGCCAAGGTGTGAAACTGGGTGTGGGTCCCAATCAGCCGGTGTGGCTTTTCTTTGCGAGCTCCTTTGACTATGATGACCTGGATGACTGAGAACCTTCACAGACATACTGGAAGGGAGCCATTTACACAATCTCCACTATTCTTGTGTTTGTGTTGTAGATGAAATTTAGACCACAGTTCATAAACAGTGAGTGCCGAAATCCTATTGAGTGACTACTTCAGGAAGTATTTTTTTGCATTTACAATAGTGCATGCTATTTGCTGTGGTATAATAATAATTGTTTTGGAGGAAGGAAGGTTCAGGGTTTAAGTAGTCATCATCATGGGCTCATCCGATTAGAATGGGAATAAGCAGTCATCTATCATTTGCAGGTTTTGTCGTTTTATTGAATAAAGGGGTAAAGGAAAGACACACATGGACTGCTATCTCTCAGCTGCCACCCCATGTGGGAGTGAAGAAAGAGTGAGGGGTAGGTGAGTGCAGCCCTTATATAACGAGTGACAGGTGAGTGCAATTAAGGCCAAGCACCACACCCAATCAAAGGTGAGGAAAGAAACAAGGTGCATCTGGTGAAGTGAATGTGCTGAAAGGTGAGCCTTTACAACAATAATAGTAATGTATACTTTATTGATCCCCGTGGGGAAAATCCTTTCCGCATTTAACCCATTCACTCAGTGAAGCAGTGGGCAGCCACTGTGCACCCGGGGAGCAGTGTGTAGGGACGGTACCTTGCTCAGGGGTAACTCAGGGTAGCCGTTCAGTGGATTCAAACCCCCGACCTTCCAATCCTGGGTCCACCACTCTACCTACTGAGCTATCCCTCCCCCGGGGATGCCAGTATGCCAGCTAACAACAGCTGCACAACACAAGAGAACCGTCCAGTATCTACAGACACATAATGTATAATGTTGTATACAGCCTTTATCTGTTTTTTTGACATTTCTTAAGAAACTGATATTGCACCTTTTTTTAGTGTGATCTGGAAATTATTTATTGTCTACTTCACTGATTTGACTGAATAAGCAAATCCATTATTAATGTAATCAACAATCAAAGACATTATTTAGGGGGCACACAGTTTTCATCTGTCTCTGGTTTGGGTGGCTAGTAACAGCAGCACACAGTACAAATGCCAAGAACTGATAATAATGCGAATAATTGTCACACTCTTTTATGATCACATTTGCTGATGATTGTTTCATACAGCAGTATACCTTATAGCACAGGCATTTTTACATGTATTTTTTAATGAAAATGACCTTGAATCTAATCAAATATGATGTGTAACATGGGCCTTATCAAAAACTGTCTGCTTCCACTCACTTTTTATGTGACTTGAAAACATGGATTTTATTGGTTAAATGCTACAAGTCTTGTTTGCAAACTTTACAACAGACCACTGGAGGATTTGGTCCGGATTGGTATTTGATGTTTCTTTTTTTTTTTTTTTCACATCAAGAAGCCACCTTCGTCTTTATTAATAAAATTGTTTGGTTAATACAGATGCTGTAGCTCAGAGGGAGTCAGTGAGCTGAAGTGGATGAACACTCCATGTAATCTTAAACACCAAGCTGTGTGACTGCAAAAAACAAAACAAAGCAAAAAAAAAAAAAATTAAATAAAAAAACAAGAACAAGAAACCTTGTGTAGAGCTTGGGTTGGGAAGAAAAAAAAAGGGAAAAAAAACAAACAACAAACATCTGTAGTGTGAAATCTTTTCCATATTTTGACATATGTTACATTTCTTTTCATTTACAAAAGTGCAAACAGATCACGTTCAGATCTACTCAATATAAGCCATGGCACGTGGGACTCAAACAGCCGCATTCAGAGTAGCAAAATTTATGTCTTGGACCTCGGTGCCATCAGTCCAGCTACACAGTAACAGGAAAGGGAATTTAAACATTTCTGTTTTGTTTTTTTCCATATAATGGGAAGATTCGCAAGTCCTCGGCAATGGATATTGTTATGATTATGGCACACACTTTTTGGTCCATCCTCAGACACAGACATTGTTTTTTGCTAAATGTTTAAATAGTTGTTTTTTTCGTGTGTGTTGATATACAATGTGTACCGGTGTGCCTCCTGCTCCACCCCAAGTCTCTCACCCTCCCAGTTCATGTTGTCATCAGTTGAAAGTCATACTGTACAAATGTCAAAGGGCAATCAATAATCAGAGTTTACAGGAAGTAGTCTGGGGTGCGGCGAGTGACGTGGGGCTCCCCTCTGCGAGGCGCTGGATCAAACTGCAAGAAAGAGTATTTTAGGGTGTCGTCTAGTTCCATGATTGCCGCCTGGTTGCCGCAGCGGTAGCAGTAGTTGGGAGCGAATATTTGATGTTTCCAAGCCATAAGTAATAATCTCAGGCTCAGTGTATTTTTTTTTTTTTGCATGATTATTTGTTATTGAGTGATTTCCATAATATTTTTAGATAAATATTATGGAAATCACTCAATAACAAATAATCATGCCGTTTCTGAAGTTAAATGTCTTTTTTTTTTTATTACTTATGGCTAATAATCTCAGAAATTACAGAGTAGGTAGTACCTGTGGCCTGTTCACAGCTGTGTCATAATGTGTCCCCCATGTACATACATTTTGTCTTCCACTGTGTCTTTTGTCCCCTGTGCATCTCCTGTGTCAGTGGGTAAAAGCTTCATTTGTTTTCTCAAATTCATTTTTCCCTCCTTCTTACATTCATATTCATAGATAGATAGAGAGAGAGAGAGAGAGTCTGGAAGAGAGTCCTGTCTCAGTCAATTATAGATGATGTGAGAGGGCGGGTGTGTGTGTTTAGGGCACGGATGGCTTGGGGATAGAAGCTCCTCTTGAGTCTCTCTGTCCTTGCCCGGAAGATGCGGAACCTTCTACCAGATTGCAGAAGTTGGAACAGTTTGTTGCCAGGATGGGACGGGTCCTTCAGTATCTGCGCTGCTCTAGTCCGGCATCTCCTGGTGTAGGTGTCCTGAAGCGGGGGGAGAGCAATCCTGCAGCAGCGTTCTGCTGTACGGATCACTCTCTGGAGAGCTTTTTGGTCCTTCACACAGCTGTTCCCAAACCACGATGTCATGTTCTGTGTGAGGATGCTCTCCACAGCGCCTATATAGAAAATCCTGAGGATCTTTGGAGAGACCCTGAACTTCCTCAGTTGTCGTAGGTGATACAGGCGCTGCCTAGCCTTTTTGGTCTGGACCTGAATGTGGGCAGACATGTCAGGTCTGAGGAGATGTGGACACCGAGATACTTGAAGGACTGCACCCTCTCCACTGGAGCTCCATTGATGATAATGGGCTTGTAGTCTCTGTGCTGACCCCTTCTGAAGTCCACCACCAGCTCCTTGGTCTTGCTGACGTTCAGCTGGAGGTGGTTGTCCTGGCACCATGATGCCAGATTCTTCACTTCATCCATGTAGGCCGCCTCATCGTTGTTGGAGATGGCACCCAACACCACTGTGTCGTCAGCAAACTTCACAATGGTGTTGGAGCCATGGGTGGCCACACAGTCTGAAGTGTAGAGGGAGTAGAGCAGTGGCGAGAGGACACATCCCTGAGGTGCTCCTGTGTTGATGGTGATGCTGTTGGAGAAGCACCTGCCCACCCTCACCACCTGAGTTCTGCCAGTGAGGAAGTCCAACACCCATGCACACAGACGGCTGTTAAGTCCCAGATCCCTGAGCTTTGTGAACAGTCTGCAGGGCACTATTGTGTTAAACGCTGAACTTTAATCACCAAACAGCATTCGCACATAGTTACCCTGTTTCTTGTCCACGTGGCTGAGGGTGGTGTGCAGGACGTGGGCGATGGCATCCTCTGTGGATCTGTTGGATCGGAAGGCGAACTGCAGCGGATCTGTGGTGTCTGGGAAGGAGGAGGAGATATCGTTAGACTGGTGTACGATATTTCTTTAACTAGTCGATGATTACATGGCTTACTTGCTTTTGCGTTTAAAACCAAGAACATTTGGGGACGACTGAGGTATGCTGCAATACATCCTGGAAGTCAGTTTGATTAATAAAAAAAAATGCTTGGAGTCCAGACAAAAACAAGCTAGAGTTCTTGCTTAATTTGAATGGTTGTTTGGTTACTTTAATTTACAAGGTTATCCTGTATCAACATCAGTGTATTTAAGAAGGGCATCATATTCTGTCATGACTGACAGGGTGAGGTTTGTTAGAAGGTTTTGCTGTCACTGTCCCTACTAAGGACACATTTAATGATTTTTATTACTTATTAACTGGATAATTTATTACTTATGAATAACAAAATCGGCAAATCCATTAAAAATTCCTGTAAGTGTAGGCTAAAATGACCTGTTGCAGCATGTCTTTTTGCAAACCTATGAAAAAAAGTCAGCTTTATTTCCAAAAAAATCAGTTGCAGCTGATATTCAATCAAGTGATTTTTTCATTTGCTATCATCTTTAATGACGTGGATTATTAGCATACACAGAGAAATCCAGGTTATTTTAAGTGTCTCGCCCCACTCGACATAAACAACAAGTGGAAGGAGTCTCTTAACTAGTAATTTCCTTTGTTTCATCCTAGTTTTACAGAGGTTCACTTCATTTAAAAGTCATACTTTACATCTTGTTTTAGAATTTCATGTGCAGGGACATAAAAGTCTGTCCTTAAAGCAACAGAGCAGCGTTTACTCTAACTGCTGTCCAACATCTGATATTTCTGACATTTACACAAAAGTCAAATTAGTAAGAATAAAAAATGGGACAGGCTCGTGTTGAGTGACGTAATTCCACGCCCGCCTGCCCTTTCTCTCAGTGCGCGAGCTCGAGAGTCCAAAGTATAAAGTAGCGCGAGCGCCTTAAGTGGGACGGGGTGGGGGGGAATGTAGTCGATAGCGGAGGACACACAGAAGCGCACACTCCTGCATGCAGCCACATCTGGCGTTACAGTGGAACACAGACCATATGTGTACATGTGAGCACTGAGGAGTGGAGGGCTTCACAACTCGACTGAGGAGTAAATATAAGAAAATGGACCCGGAGTTATGGATTTAAAGTGCAGAGGACTTGAAATGGGCGGTCTACTGCTGGCGTTGCTGCTCTGGAGTTGCCTTCTGTCGGCGGTTGACGGTACGTTTACTTTTTGTTCACAACATGGATCCTCAAGAAAGGTGGAAGCACGAAAGCTGATAAGAACACTGGTGAACACGGTCCGAGCCTGCCGCGCATTTGTGCTCTTCACTGCCCTCAAATGTTACCACATTTGGTCAGTCTGAGTCTAGCAGCGATTTCTTGTGTCAAACTTTAGATTTTTATATCCCAAGGGCAAACCAACACAATGGAAGTCTTTAAACTTTGAATTGGTGTTGGCGACACGCTCTATGAGAGGGATTGTGTAACCAAACGGACCCCTGCTTTCCCCCTCAGTTTTACAGCCGTCACAGTTACAGGAAAATAAATTAACTTTAAAGTCAGCCTGGCTGTTTTGTCGGGCCTCGGTAGCTCCATTCGTGCTCGGTGTCGGATGTCAGCCAGTCTTTCTTCTGTAATGGTGCAAATACGCCGGTATGTTTATTTGAGAAAGAGCACACCAGAGAACCAGGCAAACATTTTCCAATGAGGATCGATGTCTTTATAAGCATTCCCTTCTCCACCGCCTGAATTGCGCTATTACTATTTAATCGCCTGAAACGGCTCAGCGAGAGGCGGAGCTTAGTTTTCTCTCATATGGATACATTTTTGCAGGTCCTGGTGCTTTCTATGCGGCCACTTACAGCTCAGGCATATTATTTCATGCTCCAATACTTCATATAAAATTAACTTCTAAAAACTCTAGCTCCCTTTAAGCTCACTCAATTGTTTTTTTAAGGTACAGATAAGACCAATTCCAGATTTGTTGATGAAAGTTGCAATCTTTGATTTTCTACTTTCCGTCAGTGTCACCGGGCCACTGACTCAAAGCTAGTTATAACTTTGCATAACAATAATTTACATAAGAAGAATGACCAAAGTGGAGGCTATCTCTGACTTCATTCTAACTTAACAGTTTGAGCTATATGCCGCACCTACTCAGCTATTTTATCATTACAATTTTACTGAGTCAGCTACCTCATGTCGTCACTGAGCTGGTTAGCTGGTCAATTATGTGTTAAAAGAATCTTACTGGTTTTACTACTCAAACAAAGAGCATGAAGTGTAGTTGCTGACTGTGTAAATGTATATTATGAGGTTCAAAAAAACAAAATGTGTCCACAGTATTTGTGTTTGTTGGATTGTGTATAGCCCTCAAGCACACAATAGTGACATTTCTTAAGAACTTAACGTTCTTAATCCTTGACTAGATAGTAGATAATAGAGAACCGACTGAAAGGCACTGTATTACTGACTCTTCAGATTTCATCATTCCTTTTTATGATCGCTAAGTAGCTCATACGCTTTCTCTGAGTTATTTTTGATAAACCTTTAACCAAACACAGCCAGAGAAAACGCAGTAAATACTCACTCATTACTTATTACTCCAACTACTGCCAACCTTCTAGTAGTAAGTCCTTCATGATTACTTTACAACTGTGGTATTAGGTAAGGAACAATTCTCAGCTTGAGAGCTGGGTGAGTAATTTTCTTTTCTTTTAGTTTTCACTTCACTTTAACCGTAGAGAAAGCACAGTGCCTTTTATTTAATGACATGTAGCTAACAGCAATAATTATTTTAAAGGTTAGGGACTAAAAAACAATGTCGTGGTTTAATAGTTGATAGAAAATAAAATAAATTGCGGCAGTATATAAAACATGCATTTTATATTATTCATCTGCAGCACTTAAATACTACAAACCTGTTAATGCATCCAGTAAACTGCTAATGAAGCCTAATTTGTGAGCAAAAAATAATTCTTTAAACACATTTTTTTTACTAATATTTACATCGTTTTCATTCAGTAATCTTTCAACAGAGGTCCTCTAATTCTGTTCAAGTATGTTTAAGTTGTATTTTGCTACTTTTTGCCTGAGCACCACTGTGTCATTGTTATAATTTAACTGTCCTCTTATTCAAAGTGAAGCATGTTTTGTTAGGACTTCAGTTTTTTCTTAACAGTTTTTTTTCTAACAGCACAGTAGGCCAGTTGAAAAATTCCTTAGGCCTGTTGTACTATTTTCAAATGAAATCTTTCACACACTTTCAGCTGTGTCATAAATGGTAACAAAGTCCAACAAGAACCTGTTGCTCAAAGTAACATATTTATCTTGTACCCTTGAGAAAGCATGACACTATTCATTATCACTTACAGTTGAACAGAGTAATGTCAAATTAACCATTAACCATAAGAACATTCATCCAAGTCATGTATATGTTTCCTACAGATCCACATCTAGGATGTATTTGTATGTGCATGAGTCTATGCCTTTCAAGAAAATCTCTCATCCTGAACTCAGTTTCTCCGGTTTTGGGCTTCAACTGTCCTTGTTTAGCTCTTTATCCTTGGTAACCATGAACCCCTTCACCACCTGCCGCAGGTTCTTCTTAGTGTGGTGCTTAGCAGATTTCCAGAGGAAAACAGTTGGAGCTGACATACACAGAACCACAGGATGAGATCCTTTCTGGGAGGCCACTGAAAGACATAGAGGACTGCCACAATAGCAACATTAGCTACAGATTATGTAAGATAATATACCTGGCTGGCCACCCAGGCATAATAAGTACACTCCAAGTGTAGGAAACACTGAGATAGCTTTGCCTGTTAGGAACATAACTATTAATATGGTGATTGACAATAGAATATAGCAATATTTATACAGAGTATCAAGCATTCCATAGTTAGCATTTTGCAGCACAGCAGTGATTGTGTATTAATTCAGTTCAATTTTATTTATATAGCACTAGATCACACCTTGATAATGATGAATTACAGTAGTCCAGCCTAAAACTAGTTTTTCCGCATCGCCCTGAGAGAGGAGATTTCTAATGTTAGAGATATTGCACAAATTGAAGAAAGCAGTCCTACATATTGGTTTAATATGTGCAATGAAGAACAAATCCTGGTCAAAAGCTACTTTCAGTCTTTTCCTCACAGTGTTACTGGAGGCCAAGGTAATGCTGGCCTCCAGTAAGCATGTGGTTAGACACCATGTTTCTAAGATTTTTAGGGACAAGTACATTAACGTCAGTTTTATCTGAATTTAGAAGCAGGAAATTAGAGTCTATCTAGGTCTTTATGTCTTTAAGACATTATTTCAATAATTGGTGGATGTTATCAGGCTTCTTGGTTGGGTATCATCTGCATAGCAGTGAAAATGTATGCATTGCCTTCTAATGATACTACCTATGTGAAACATGTATAATGTAAACAGAATTGGCCCTAGTGCAGAACTCTGTGAACTGCATAATTAACCTTAGTATCTGAAGAGGATTCTCCATTTACATGAACAAATTGGAGTCTTATACATACGTATAATTCCGATCACTGTGGTGCATTACCTTTAGTCCACTGTAGGTGCAATACCATGCAAGTGTGTGTATGCTGACAGGTATCCTTATGAAACTGTAAGAAGAGATGAATGGCACTCATATCTGATGTTTAAAATGTTTTAGTACGGACCTCTGCCTGCGCTGAAGCAATTCAGTTCAAATCAAATCAGTTTTATTTATAAGGTGCCAAAACACAACAGCATTCGCCTCAAGGTGCCTTATATTGCAACGTGAAGACCCTACAATAATACAAACCAAAAACAGCTAAATCCCAGCAGCAACAATACAGCTACATTTATAATACTGTTGTTCTCATTCACATGTTTTTTGTGTTTCTGTTGTCAGACATTATGACAATATTGGATGGAAAATGAAATGCTGCTGTAATTGAACCTCATAAATGCCACATGCTAACAAGTTACTGTGGCACAACATCGAAACTGTTTTATGCTTAAGTTGTGAGGATAAAAAGCGGATGATCACAGTTGAAAACAGCTAGGCTGTGTGTTTTGCCAATATTCACAATTAATATAAAGAAGCTTTCAGGCAACAACTTTGGGACCTCTCTGGTGTGGCATACATCAGGGTTTTGCAAATCCACACTTTAACACCAAACTCATGTTCTGAGATTTACAAGTTAGGATATGCTTGATCTGTTACTACTAAAAAGTTGATGTGATTTCCAGCCTTGCAAAAACTCACTGAATGAGATGCATTAGAATATGAGAAGGGAAGGGAAAACGGTTTAAGGGTAGGAAGGGAAATCTGAGGAGCTAAACGTGAGGAGAAGGGGTATGGTAACAGCACTGAGGAGGAATGAAAGTACTGGGTTTATAATAATAAACTTTATTTATAAAGCACACTTAAAAACCAAGGGTATGCCAAGGTGCTTAACAAGTAAAATAGAGTATAGGAGGAGGATAATAGAAATAATAGAAATAGGACCAAAGCAAGTACTAAATATGCAAGCAGATAACTGTCACTAATACATAGGAAAGCAACAGGTACAGAGCAAACAAGAATTTAAATAAGCATAAAAGTGCGTGATATAAAATCATAAAAGAAATATTAACTAGAGGGAAAGGCAAGATTGAATAAGTGGGTTTTTAATCGTGATTTGAACAGTGCAATGGAATCAGATGCGCGGAGGTCGAGAGGAAGGGTGTTCCACAGTACCGGGGCAGCCAGAGCAAACGCACGGTCACCCCGAGACTTCAGTCGAGATCTGGGTTGGGTCAGAAGTAGTTGAGTGGCAGATCTGAGTGTTCTAGCAGGAGTATGTGGTTTGAGAAGTTCACTAAGATAACTTGGCGCTAATTTATTAATAGTTTTGAAAGTAAGAAGTAATATTTTAAATTGAATACGGTACTTTATGGGCAGCCAATGCAGGCTAGCTAGGACAGGGGTAATATGGCAAAATTTCCTGGTACCTGTTAAAAGGCGGGCTGCTGCATTTTGGACTGTTTGCAGTCTAAGAAGAAGAGAAGAGGGAAGACCGTAGTACAAGGAGTTACAATAATCCAACCTGGAGGTCACAAAAGCGTGAATAAGCTTCTCCAGGTCCTCATGCGGAACATAATGCCTAGCCTTAGAGATAAGGCGCAGTTGGTGGAAGCTAGATCTCACTACAGCAGACACTTGCTTATCGAGTTTGAGCGAGCTATCCAGCAGTACACCCAAGTTACTGACATAGTCACAAGAAAAACTAGCAAAGGAACCCAGGGCAGCACAGAGTTGGGCACGAGGGATTTTACTGTTGAACACCACAATCTCAGTCTTCTTATCATTTAAAACGAGGGAATTACTCAGGAACCATTCTTTGACCTCCCGCATGCATTCTTGAAAGTAGTGCAGGGACACAGCAAGGTCGTCAGTAAGTTCAAAATAAATCTGTATGTCATCGGCATAACAGTGGAAGGCGATATTGTATTTTTCAAAGATTGCACCTAGAGGGAGCAAATACAATGAGAAGAGAACAGGGCCTAAAACTGATCCTTGAGGCACACCACAACAGACCGGAGCGGAGGAAGAGGAGAAGGTGCCTAAGTTAACTGATAAGGATCTATCAGCGAGGTATGATTTAAACCAGTCGAGGGCAGTGCCTCTAATACCCACAGTGTGCTCAAGTCTTAGTAATAAAATGTTATGGTCTACCATATCAAAGGCCGAAGAGAGGTCCAGTAAAACTAGGACCATAGAGCGTCCAGTATCAGTGGTTACAAGAATATCATTAAGAACTCTAACCAACGCTGTTTCAGTGCTATGCAATGGCTTAAAGGCAGATTGAAATTTCTCAGCAATATTGTTTGTGTCCAAGTACGCCTGGAGCTGGGAGAGAACTAGTCTCTCCAGGATCTTGGACAAGAACGAAAGCTTAGAGATCGGTCTATAGTTTGAAAGGTCATAACAGTCAGAATTTCTTTTTTTAAGAATCGGGTGGACTACAGCATGCTTTATGACTTTTCGTGTTTGCATTAGCCTGGTTGGAGACTCTATGCTGTTTGGATTTTGTAAAAGCCTGATGTAACAAATGGAGAGAAAAGAAGAGCGGGAGAAGTAGGTAGGACGAAAGAATGAGAGAGAAAATAGGAAAGAACTCGCACAGGTGGAGACAGAGGAAGTCTGTGGCAGTCTACCTTGATTTCTCTGGGGTCCACTCTCTAACACACATGCACACACTAACCATGTTCCCCACTCTTATCATGCACATTTTTCTCGTCCCGATTGGGGAGGTGTGAAGAAAATCTCTTCCTTCCTTTTAGCCCTTCACCAAACACACAGACGCCTTTGTTGAGATGGGTTCTGATAAGAAGTAAAGTGAGGGGGGCCTGCTGGCTTTCTCCAGGCAGAACAAAACAGGAGAGCTGAGAAGTTGTGTGTGTTCATTTGTGCATGAGCGTGTATGCATGGAAAAGAGTTCAGCAGTGCATTGCCTACTCCTTCAAAACTTCTTTTGGAGCCCTTCTTTGTTTTCAAGCCCCCACCCCCAACACACACACACACACACACACACACACAGGCATACCCTGTCTTTCTCAGGACTTCTATGACTTGACTGACACTGGATTCATAATGTACTGATTCAGACTTAACACACACTGCTGGCTGTAGGATCACAGAGAGACTTGGTCCTTACTTGGAATCTGCCACAGGGCGTTGGCATCTTATAATATAAATAAACAGTTTTCCAGTGATGGAATCATCAGGAGATTTTTGATGCCCTGCACCTTTAGTTTGATCCTACTACGTAAAGTCATGGTGTAGGATCTTTCAGAACTTTTTATTAGGGGTGACAGTATAAAAGATGTATGTAGCTTTTGGGCCTGAAAGGTAAAGCTAGTGCAGAAGTGCCTTAAACCTGCCTGTTGTATAGAAAAAGTTAAATAGAGGTCTTTGGGAAAATAGATCTTTAGAGACTTTCCTGATGAGTTTACGGGCTGATTTGCTGTTTCGGAGGAGGATTATCTGGGGTAAAAATTTAGTCAAGATATAGCGTGGTCATTACATTAAGTGTTCTTCTTTGGGTTTTGGCTGCTCGCTTTAGGGATCAATACGGTGGATTCATTAGATCCTATTCATAGCATCCTCCTCTGTTACACCAACCCTCTGCATAACATCCTTTACGACATCCACAAATCTTTTTTTTTGGTCCTCTTCTTTCCCTCCAGCCTGGCAGCTCTGTATTAAAATTCTTTTCCACACATGTCCAAACCATCTCAGCCTTGCTTCTGTAATTTTGCCTGAATCCACTCAACCTGAGCTGTCCCTATGACATCCTCATTTCTTAACATTAGAGGTGGCAAAAGTACCTTCATTCTGTACTTAAGTAGAAGTACAAATACTAGTTTTAAAAAAATTACTTTAGTAAAAGTTGAAGTAATGTTCGTTACTCAAGTAAAAGTAAAAAAGTACAGGCTGTGAAATGGACTCAAAGTAAGAAAGTAGTATTGTAGGCAGCTTGAGTCAGAAGAAAAAGAAAAACATATTTTCTGTTGCCTACATTATAGAGGGTGACTTTGCCTCTAAACAGGAAAATGAGCACAGTCAGGGGTTACAGTGGGATTCAACCCTAAAATCAATTGTAGTGGCTCAGCGCAAAGAAAAGAATCACTACTCACAATAATAAAAACTGAGAGCTTCAGTAGATTTTGTTAGTGTACAAGCTGTGATCAGCTGACCTGCTGCCCTTTGTGGATTTATAAACTTGAACCAGATGTCAGCAGATGTTTCATGAGTTGTCCTGGCCAATTTCCATTCTATGTACTAACAGTACACTGTTTATGCTATCTTCATATTAGACAGTATACAGCTGGTATGAAGCATCATCAGCTAAAGTTCATATTAGCCAATGCTACATTTCATGTAATCAAACTTTAACCACGACCGCACAGCCACTGTGCACCAGTCCAACACACTGTTGTTTACTTTAAACCCATCACAGTACAGCAAACTAACCTGTTCATTCTGCACTAACCTGCAGAGTATATTCATGCAATCTTTAAATAATACAGTTAGTCTGCCTTACTGTTTTGCAACATGTTTCACAATATGAAAAAACACAATTTCATATATACAGATGCAATATCTGATTTACCGATCACAACCACATTGACTTCCTCTTACAATCATGAGCTCTTCACAATAAAACAGAATACTTCAAAAAGTGAACCATATGTAATGCAAATGCTCTTTTAAACTTATTAAACACATTATACTAATATTAAAAAAATATCCCCAAATTTTTCAGAATGTAAAAACGCCTGAAAGGAAGCAACTCGAACTGACCTCTGGCACATCTGGGCCAAAACTTGGCATTAGTATCCCTCTCGCTCAGTGATTCTGCGGGTTAGGTTCACCTCCCATTTATGAAGCACATTGAGGAAAATAAACAGCTGAATCAGGAGTTCATTCCAGAAATGTACCAGGATGTCAGGAATTACACGTGGGGCGATCGTGGCTCAAGAGTTGGGCGTTCGCCTTGTAATCGGAAGGTTGCCGGTTCGAGCCCCGGCTTGGACAGTCATGGTCGTTGAGTCCTTGGGCAAGACACTTCACCTGTTGCCTACTGGTGGTGGTCAGAGGGCCCGGTGGCGCCAGTGTCCGGCAGCCTCGCCTCTGTCAGTGCGCCCCAGGGTGGCTGTGGCTACAATGTGGCTTGCCATCACTGATGGGTGGATGACTGGATATGTAACGCGCTTTGGGGTCCTTAGGGACTAGTAAAGCGCTATATAAATACAGGCCATTTACCATTTTACACTAGTGGACCCTGGTGGCAGATCACTCAGACAGACACAGCTGCAGTGAAGGCAGGTTTATTTACAGTGAGGATGAAATGATAAACAGAACACTGGAATGAGAACGAGAAACTCGAACTGTTTGCCACATGTTTACTGCAGTCTTGGGCGAGGTATGTAAGGATGGAGACTGAAACGGGGACGGCTTGGACCAGTGGCAGTGCAGGTGAGCAGGGAGGCTGAGGTCTGGAAGAGAGGAACTGAGGTAGTACGGAAAGGTAGGCAGAGATCACAGGCTGAGAATAGCTGGGCAGTGAGCGTCACGATCCGTGAATGTCCTGCTAATCAAAGTTCTACATAATAGACAGTTGACGTGTTACCACTTAAGACTGAGACAATAATCCAACACCTGAGAGCTGTCCAGCTGCTCCTCAAATAGCCTGCTAGATGACGCATCGGAGAAACCCCCGATTTGTTTATAAAAAAAAGAGACTAACATAGTTAACAGTGACAGACAGACAAATCTCACAACTCACTATCAATATTGCTGTTTTTTTCTTTTGCTGTCAGTTGGTTTTTTGTTGTTGTTTTTTATCTTGTTTCGCAAGTACTTTCAGCTAGCAAGAACTCTCCTTAGAAAATCCAGTTTTTACTTTTTACTATTTCTTCTGACTTTTGAGAATCAAGATTGTGAATGCCACTCAAGTTCTTCCAAATTAAACTCACTTATCCATGTCTTTGTGGACCTTGTTTTGTGTACTGGTGCACAGTCATGTTGGAACAGGAATGGGCCATCCCCAAACTGTTCCCACAAAGTTGGGCGCATGAAATTGTCCAAAATGTCTCGGTATGCTGAAGCATTAGGATTTCCTTTTACTGGAACTAAGGGGCTGAGCCCAAATCCTGAAAACCAACCTCATACCATTAACACCAAGCTTTACAATTGATACTATGCAGTCAGACAAGAAGACAAGTATCATTCTCCTGGCGACTGCCAAACCAAGACTTGTCCATGTGAATGCCAAATGGAGAAATGACATAAAACATAAGTTTTACTTGATATTTATTCATAGATCCACTGACCTTTGTTTCCAGTAAACACAATTCAGGATCTAATGGAATATTAATCCCCATAATATTGGTGGTACTATAAAGAGTGCAGGAAAGAGTGTACCCTTGTACAAAGCCAGATTCAGTGGTGGAAGGAACCACCTTCTACATCACATCTAAAACACATTTCTGAGATTTCAGGTTTGGATCTGGATCTACAGTTGGTGAAGGAAGTTGTAATGTGACAATTCAGCTATTCCAGCATAAATCTGATCACAGATGGTCATCAGTTCTTATGCTTAAATCTTTGTTTAAATCTGACATTGCATGAACCTGTTTAGGTTCATGCAAACAGAGCTTTGGACTCTATAATAGAGAATATGCTTTGGGAATACATTTTTGTTCTGTCTCCAGTTGAACAAGTTTACTTGCTGGTTTCATGCATCCAGAATTTCCAGTCTAAGCATTTTGTGAATGTCATACCAGATTTGAATTAAGTGCAACAGATGTTATGATGATGTTATCAGATTTTCTAGGTATTTGTCAAGTACGGTCCTGTGGCAGTCAGGATGAGGACCCAAATGCAGGACTCAAAACTTAAAAGAATTAACTAAGGGAGGCAGCTTTAATTAAGGGACCATGACACTATTAACCTAGATATTCATTTATAAACAAATTCACTGCCAACTTTCTCTTTCAAAGAATCCTGATCCATCTGAGTCCACACACGGATCTATCAGCCTAAAAGAAAGATGAGATAAATTTCAACTGAGCAATTAAACTTTTTTAAAGTTGGGTAGTTGAAGCCTCCCCATATTTATGATCCCAAGTTAACTTTTCAAGGGAGACTCTTAATGATTTACCCTTTCATAGAAACTGTCTGACATAATTATTGATTCTTTTGAAAAAAAAGAAAAAAACTTGACTAAAAAGAATTTTACAGTCTTGGTAAAATTTAAATTTTGACACAATTAACCCTTCCAATCAAGTTAATTTGCATTCTGAAATACCAGTGGAGGCATTAACCAATGTCTGTAGCCTAACGAGGAACTTACCAGGGTAAGTGTTTTTGTTTCTGTGATCTATTTCAAAGCCTTTTATATCAGGATCCCATCTGATTGACCTTATCAAAGGCTCAACAGCTAAAACAAATAGTGCCGGAGACAGAGGACAACCCTGTCGACTTGACCTGTTCAGCTGAAATCTGTGCATTAGTGGAAGCCTTCGCCCGGGCCTGAACAAATATGGCCACTCCAGTCTGTCAGAGGCTTTTTGGCATCATGAGTTACTGCTGTACTGGGCTGTACTGGGATTTTGAAAGATGGACACTGTTAAAAAGGTTACATAAATTGTTAGATAGTGAGCGATTATAAATAACTACATTTTGATCCTGGTATATCAGGCGTGGCAAATACTTACCAAGCCTGTTAGCCAGTGCCTTAGAAGTGAATTTATAGTCTGTGTTCATAAAGAAATAGGCGATATGATGTGCATTTTGTTGTGTCAGCAGCCAGTATGTTGAAATTCCTTTACAGGTTTAGACATTGCTTTGTTCAATTCTTCTATTGTTTGCATTTGCATTATATATTTTTAATACTTTTTGTTAATGATATTATTTGACCTTTCAAATATGCTTTTAATGTGTCTCATAGTATAAAGCTGTTGGGAGCGGAAATGCGATTCATTTCACAGATTATTTTAATCTGATTTCTAATTAATTACAAAGAAACAGGTTTTTGGAGAATTGTGGGATTTTAAGGCTGTCTGTATAAAACAGCTGTTTTTCCTGGAATCACGAGCTGAGTGGTCAGACAGGATCCTGGGCAGCTGTGGATTATCCAGTGTTCTGTGGAATAGTTGTGTTGACACAAACAAAAAAACGATCTATTCTAATATGGGAATTACGCAAACAAGAGCAGAAAGCCACAGTTATTTGGAATAGTTTTAAACTGGATACAGTTGTAGTTGATTTGTCCAAAATATGAAGTAGAAAAAAAGTTATATCATTCCGTACCAGTATGTTTTTCTGACCTTCTGCTATTATCAGAAGAATATCTTGAAAAAGGAACTATGATCATAACTGGGTTGTATTAATTTAGGGGGGGGGGGGGGGGGGGGTGTCCATTGTTCTGAATAAATTTCACAATTAACTAATCAACCAGAAGGGTCAATTAAAGTTTCTTTTATTGTCACTGGAATATTTTTATTCATCAGTATAGCCAGTCCTCTGGCTGTAGAATGAAATGAAGATGACATAACATGGCCAACCTACTTTGTTCTATTGTAGTAAGATGGGTTTCTTGCATAAAGGCAACATTAATTTACATTTTTCTTAGCTGGTTTAAAACTTTCTTTCTTTTAACTGGTCCATTCAGCCCGTTTACATTAATACTAACAAAGTTTATATTCTTATTCATCAATAACAAAAATGAAACTCCTCAGAGTATAATAAGCTCTCTGAGAGTCCCCCATAAATGTAAAAAAAACATCTCCTTTAGCAAAAAAGCAACAGTAGGAAAAAACAGCACTCACTCATAGGATTATAAGAATGGCACTCTCATTCTTACGGCTCAGCCCTGTGTGTTTTGAGGAAAGAATAAACACTGTTATAAAAATTACTTCAGTTGTTATTTCAGCATGTATAGATAATTTTCCAGCACATTTCTTTCACTGAGGTTACCAAACTGGAAGTTGGTCTTTAAGTTATTGTTTTGGTTTTCTTTGTGCAAAATAAATAAGTGATAGAGAAAACACAGTTCAATGAAACTGTAGGAGTAACCTGTGTTAAACTTTGTGTTGCTTAACATTCATTTCATTCATTTCCAGGTTTTATTCCAACTAAAAAACTGCCAGTGTGTTGAAAGTCACTTAAATGTATCAGCTCTCTGATTCCCAGAGTTATCCCTGTCCTCGTCCATCTGGGGGGCCTCGCTCTGCTTAGGTGTTTTCATACATGAAATCCTACCTCTGTTAGGAGAATCGCTTCTGGACATTATCCACAGTTGTCATTTCTGACATGTAGCAAACAGCACCGCTTCAGACTTGTTTTCAGTACTGGAAGCACACTGTTTATGTCAAGGGTGTAGCCTGAGTGTGGATGAGCATGGACACGTGATGCCCACTCACTTGATGTGAATTGCTGTAATTTCCTGTCATTTTGTTTAATGTATCTGTTTCATTACTGTTACAGTAAAGCTACCTATTTCCTCTCTAGTAACATAACAACGTTGTGTTTGAACTGAATATTTTAAAGAATTATTGGTTTGATTAATCAGCAGTGTGTTTCAGCATGAATGATAGGACAGGTCGCCAGCCTGTCACAGAGACAGACAACCATTTACACTCACATTCACACTTATGGGGAATTTAGAATCATCAGTTAACCTAACCTTACTAACTGCATGTCTTTGGGCTGTGGGAGGAAGAACCCCTGCAAACATGGGGAGAAACATGCAAACTCCACACAGAAAGGCCCTGAACTCGAACCCGAACTCGAATCTAACGCAGACCTTCTTGCTGTGAGGCAACAGTGCTATCCACCGCACCACCGTGCTTGCTTTTACCTATGTAATTTGATTTCAATAACAGCAGTAGAGACTACGTTCAGCGCTCACTTTGGGGCGCCACAACAGGTAGAGCAATATGTTTGACTTGGCAGATTTTTACATCAGATACCCTTCCTGGTGCAATCCCTGCTCGTCCTGGAACTGAGAGCTTTAGCTTGCTAAGTGAACGTTTAAACCATTGCCTTATGGAGACACTATGTTTAATAAAAGCAGTACCATGTGTCTTTTAGGGCTTGGGTATTGTTTCTGGGCAGCGTTCGTACTAACAGAGGCAGACTGGCTTCGTTCTGTGGGATTATAGGAGGCACGGTTGTGCCAAACCACAGCGTAGTAGCTCTGCCACCCTGCCTGGCCAAAACCACAGGATTCCCCAGAGGCTCTGTGGCAGCTGCTGTGATCACTACTGGCTTCAACAGTGGGAGGACAACATCTCTTGAGTTACTGAACCGCGCTAACAAAGACATGGGTTTATGGAATCTGGACCCTGACATTTGCATACTTACCGCATGGTTGGGACAGAGTGGGAATGCTTTCTTGTACAAACATTTTTCTTATATTGCCCTGGTTTGTTTTATGTTCTATTGTGAACTTGACTGTGTGTGGGTCTAGAATCAGCACTGTGCTTAGTGTCAGTATTTATCTGAGAATAGGTTTGTTTTTTATGTATATTTAATTCTGAGCTCAGAAAAGGATTGTAGTTCACTGGGCATGTGAAAGACACCACTGTGTGTGTGCCGTGCAGAGAGGAGGAGAGAACAGTCAGCCAGTTTACACATATAAAAGCAGACTGATTAGAGAGTCAGTAGAACTGTAGGTACAGAGAAAAGGCTTCCGCTGGTGTAACACGTGCTGGAACTGCAAAATAACCCCCAGGTGTGCGTCTCTGCATTAGAGAAGGTGGAGAGTGGTACCGTAATAATTGCATAATGCATTAATTTCCCCCTCTGCTGATCTTATAGGAGACACAAAAGGTTAGAGTATGGAGACTCCAAAATGCATTTTTCCCCCAGTGCAGTAACTCCCTGAAATGAGTGTTTGTCAGTCTTTTGGATATGTTTCCCACATATTTCCAGTCTGTACTTGGTAAAAAGACAAAAATGAGAATATTCAGAAGAAATAAAGCAGCATTTTGTTTGAAAAAGTTTATTCATTTTTTGAGAGAATTGCCGTGATATCAATTGAAAGCTTTAGTCAGATTGCTAGAGGCAGATCCAATAGCTGTTTTGTTTTTTTAGCAAACCAGTGAAATTTAATAACTGTTCGAATATAAGCATCTTTGCGTCTCTGTATGAAATAACATTGTGAGAAATCTGAGTGATGTATGAAATGTTACATAAAGGATCTTTTCCATTCCAGGGTCACCGCTCCTTCTTTTTGCCAATCGACGTGACGTGCGATTGGTAGATGCAGATGGTGTCCGAGGGGAGTCCGCCATCATCGTGAGTGACCTGGAAGATGCAGCAGCTGTGGACTTCTTGTATTCTGAACGCCTGATATTTTGGACGGATGTCAGTGAAGAAGCCATCAAACAGACTCACTGGAATCAGTCTTCTAACTGTAAGACTAGACACTGTTTACTTTTAATTTTTCTACTTGGTGAGGACTTTCTCGTAAAAAGCTAAAATAACTATTGCTGCATGTGTTAATGATTTATTGAAATATACACCCTTTTTCATGTAACAGTTTCAACTGAGTTTGTTGGGGTTTTTTTTACCTACAGCCCTTAAAGAGGCACTGGGAACAGGCCAGACTGTGGTAGTATCAGGGTTAGACAGTCCTGATGGGCTGGCCTGTGACTGGTTGGGTAAAAAGCTCTACTGGACGGACTCAGAGACCAATCGCATTGAAGTGGCCAACCTAGATGGAACCTCAAGAAAGGTGTTGTTCTGGATGGACTTGGACCAGCCCAGGGCTATCGCTCTCAACCCTGGCCAGCGGTAACAAAATACACACAGAAATGTGCAAAGATGTGTCTGACACCATTCATTTTTTGTTATTGAATGGATCAGATATTGGGTGGGGTGTAGGCTATGTAAAATATCCTCACAATCAAACCACAGACCAGATTCTACATCAAATTAATAATTGGGTGTAAAACTGATATGGATATCAAAAATCTTTTTTTTTTTACATTTTATAACCTAGTTTCTAGTTTCTTGGCTCTACTGATTCTGCTGATTTGATCTCTTATAGCTCATGTTGTCCTCAATGAAACTGGAAAGCTCACTAATTATTATAAATGCCAGTAGAAACACTTCAAAATGTAACTACTGTTGTTGTTACAGGAAAAAAAAAGCTGTACTATTTTTTATGATTATATTGACCTTACAATCAGTGATGATGGAAAATGAGTCTGGCTGGCTGAATGAGTGACAGGGCAAGCTGAACACAGAGATAAACATGTTTAGGGCACTAAGAAATAGCAATTCATCTAAAAAAACAAACCCTAAAAACACTGATACAGTGACAGTGACACAGTTTTTATAATTTTATATCTATATGCTACCACAAATATTCCGAGAAGATGAGGATCATTCTTTAACACACTGGGTTACTGAACAATTGAGCTAAGGGCAACTGAAAATGTTGCTGGAAATGCTGCACATACCCAGATTAAAAAAAAAAAAAAAAAAAGACAGGTAGGCAAAGCTTTCTTATCCAAAGAGTAAAGAGTAAAATTGTCAGAAGCCAGTGGGGTCCCAAATGTACACAGAAGGTGTTCTTCGCCTTTGTTCTTTGGCTGTAATGTAAGAAGTCACAGGGTTTCCAACCCAGACAGGTTGTGTCCCATTTAGGAGCTTTATGGTTTGCACTTTACTTTCACTGTTTTAATAGGGTTAAGAACCAAAACCCTTGTACATTAGACATTGAGTTTCAATGGAAATACCTGTATAAATAAAGGTTAAAAAAAAACCCTGCTAAACGGCGCCTTGTACATACAATTAGGTCCTTAAGTGTATGGATAGTGACACTGCTGTTTTGTTTGTTTGTTTTTTGCTTTTGCCTTTAATTCAAGGGGTTAAGAACATTTTTTATGAACTACAGCCATTTTTATACAAAGTTCCCTTTTCAGAGGCTTGTTTTTTATTTTTTTTTTATTTTTTATTATGACTAAAAAAATGAAAAGCTGCCGTGGTCAGTTTTGTTTGCACCTGAGAACATCAGACGACACATATTATGTTGCAGGTAAATTCAGCCTGACTAGAACAGTGGAGCTGGAAATCACATTTCTTGTTATTGCATTAAAGGCATTTGACCTTTTTATGTTTAAATGTGTTTTTCCCTTAAATACACATTTCACAGTAAGAAAAGTTTTTCACCACAGGCTAAAAAACATGTCAATGACAGAAAAAGTTAGATCGTCAGTGTGCACAGATAACATTTTTATAGAGCACAAGAACCATGCGGTGTTTCTGTGTTGGAGTTTCAGGCCAATGTTTTTCATTATAAAGAAAATAATCATTGGTGGTGTGAGAAAAGATGAAACTCAAGCAGGTCGATTAAATTCTTAAGAAGCATCTGCATTCACATTACAGTGCCAGTGAAATGTTACTACAGGTGGGGTCATTGAATCTGTAGTATATATATGGAATCATATTTAAAAAAACATAAAAGACAACATTGAGATGCAAAGACAATATTGTATATATACACATTATTCCCAGATTTCTCATTTCAATTCTTTAGCTACAGTTGCAGGAGTTTAAGAATAGTTTTTGCACAAATGGACTGGCTTTTATAATGCTTTCCTAGTCATACTGACCACTCAGACTTCTTCAGACTGCAAACCACATTTAACCATCGATTCATACGTGCCTTTTAGTTATTATTACACTTTATCTACCTCGCACCCAAGGCCATTTTAGAATAACCACATGACCTAAGATGTATTCCTTTGGAGGGAACCCCACATTGTCTCAGGCAGAACATGCAAACTGCAGATTCAAACCCAGGACCTTGTTGCTGTCAAGCAGCAGTACCAGCCGCTGCGCCACCATACCACCACTGTGAGTAGCATATAGATATCAAGTCAGTATAATAAGAACAATTACTAAAACAGATGAAAAGTACAAATTTAACTTTAGTTACTTAACTTTAATTATCCAGTATTACTATCCAGTATTAGTATTAGTATCTGTGAAAGGGAAACTATACAAAACTTGCACCTTTCCTGAAATTTTTCTTTATGTAACTTAAAATGTAAAACTTTGTTCCATCAGTGGTGGTTTAGATTAAGCAAAATAACTCCAAACCCTGACACTAAAAACATATTTCAAAGATGGGATAAGGTCCTGATGGAGCTCAGGATTTTCCTGTTACCAACAGAAAGTTTATCATTTAAACCAAAAAGTTATATTTGATATCATCCACCAACAAAAACACTTTTCCACAGCCTTCTGGATGACCTGTGTACTACAGGAGACTGGGGAATAGATGCTAATAACCTCTAGCACAGTACTCATTAACTCGTATTACACAGATAAAACATCACATGTTGAGAAGTTGTATAAACGTAAAAACAAAAAACAAACTAATTAACTAATTAACTAAATAAATAAATTTAAAAACCCCCAAAAAAGAACAAAACCATTTTGGTTTTAATGTTATGTGTATGAGTGATATATTTCTTTGCTCTTCCCCTCAGCTACATGTACTGGACAGACTGGGGGGAGGAACCCAGGATCGAGCGTGCTGGCATGGATGGCAGCAACAGGTACGGTAACTACATAAGACTGCACTCAGATCTTCTGTGTTTACAGTAGTATACTAGTTGTAGTTTTACTTTTGTAGTGTGGACTTTTTGTTTAGATGTGTTACAAAAAAGTCACATTAAAATGTTTTTTTTTTAAATCTCAATTCTAAGCATCTCTGTCTTGTATCAGGAGAGTAATAGTGAATGAGGACATTTACTGGCCCAACGGTCTCACCATAGACCTGGTGGAACAGAAGTTGTACTGGGCTGATGCCAAACTCAGCTTCATTCATAGAGCCAATCTGGATGGATCAGCACGGTATGCAGCTTTATGTACATCTGCGTGTGTGTGTGCGTGCGTGTAAAAGACTGTCTTAGAATGAATTCAAACCAAGAGTGTAATGATGTATGCTTTTCCTCCTTCCTTTTCATTCAGTTCAGTATATGGGGATCCATATACTGTAATCCAAAACCAAAAACATTACCGCATACCCTGACTGTTGTTCTGGTCCACTGGTAAAAACTACACTGCAAAGACAATAAGCCAGTATAACCAAATCCCCTTTTGTTGCCTCTTACTGAGTACAACTTTAGAGTGGAATAGAAGCTAGCCCCTCTGCAGGAGACTGGTTTCAAACCAAGCTTGTGCTGTGAGAGGAGCCCAGTTATATCAAGCCAATATCTCTCAACCCCATGCCCTAACCCTGCAGGAATTCAGAGAAAATAGCACTTTGTTGGCAGTAGGAAGGAAAAACTCCCTTTTCACAGGTCGCAGCAGACGGCTGCTCCTCCCTGGGCCTCGTTCTGCAACTTGTTGGGCGAGGAGAGGCAGACAGGACAGATGCACTACACGCATTAGGGGTTAAATTACAATGTACATGGTAGAAGATAGAAGGACGTTTGAAATACTATAAGTACGCTAATGGTATGTAATATATTGTCATAAACTGAATTTTTAATGTTTCTTTCCAGCTGTCTTATCTACATAAAATGCATAAAGAGGTGCAGGAAACAAAGAAAGTACTGCAACTTTTAATGACAGCAGTGTGCTGCAGCATGATGACTCTCACTTAGAGCAGACATGAAAGCTAATTCAAATAAATTAGATGAACATCACCAATTTTTTTTTTTCAGTGTATCTTGCCAAAATTAGAAGATCAATGTTTGAGGATGTCTTAAACATATACATTCCCTGTCTGTCTTATCACTGGTATTTATTGATTCTTTGTACCAAGGTATCAGTATTGAATTGGAAATAGAAAACCCTAGCTCAGTGTAGCACTGATTTGAAGCACTATTGACATTTTATGTGAGAACAATATTTGTCACCGTACAAGAGAGATGAGATTTACTGATGTCTTACTTCATATAGTTCTTTCAGTTGTCAACAGTCACCTATTATGACAGTATCTCTTTAATTAAGGCAGAAATAAAACATGATTTTCAAAATTCTTAATCAGGATCAAGAATAAAAACATCAACGATCAGCAAATAACGCTTTGAGTTTTCACTGGGAACAGAAAAATGGAGGTGGGAAGTGAAAAATAGCTGCACAGACCGAATAAAAAAATAGATGGAATAGTCCAAGACAAACAGAGCTGTGGTGTGCATTCCCCAGTCAAAACACACACACACACACACACACACACACACACACACACACACACACACACACACACACACACACACACACACACACACACACACACACACTGCATTTTGCTCACAGCTCAGGATTTTCTTTTGTTTCTTTTTCCTTCTATTGGCCTTTTTTCTCCACATATGCTCTTTAACTCTATATTATATTACTGATAGTTAGTTAGCCCACCAACATTCAGTCCATCTGTAAAAGATTTCCAGTTACTGACCTTTTAAACATAGTTAATGGAATTCGACCAGATGTACCAGAGACTGGGAAAATGAGGACTGGAAAAAACAAGGAGAAGGAACTAGACAAACAGACATACTTTCTTTAAGAGAAACAGAAAAAGTGCTCATCTTAATTTCCTGGTTTGATAAAATCCTGGCCATCCCTGAACATAGATCCTGGATTTTTGTGTGTCACAGGATTTACCAGCACTGCTTTGGATTGATGATGTTTCTGTCTAGAACAAGCCAAGTCACACAGGCCTTTTACTTGTAGTAACTGTAGAACTTGTAGTAATTATCAGTGGATAATGTTTGTCTGCAAATCAATATCTGCTCTCGCCCTCAATTACATACAAAAGCTGGACAAAGCTTTGAAATCTGGAGTTAGTTACATTTTTCCTGTTTCCTAATGCACACACACACAAACACACTCAGGCATGTAACTAAGAATGATGACTGGTTACAGCCAGTTCTTTGTGTTTTCTTTATATTTTTCTTTACATGATTGTGTTTCAGAAATGAAACATTTATTCCTTATCAGTGATTCCTCAAACACTTCTCCAATCTTAGTTTTATGTAGTTTTTTTATATTAACGATGGAGAGAGTGAGTGAGGTTGTACCTGAATGTGGTTTAGATATTTATGTTCTAAAGAGGACAGTTTCATTCCTACGTTGCCTCCATTGAACCAAAATTTCATTTGTACACAAGAGTTTGCAGTTCTAAGAATCCTTTTCTTGTCTGTGGTGTTGAAAATGGTTTGGCTGAGCATTTATATGATTTGAGAAATATAATCCTGTGAGTCACTGGTAAGATCGGTTAAAGTGTTAATGGAAGTGCAGATAAATTTGCAAACATGAATGCTAACACAAATGTTGATTTTTAAGTACATTATAGAGCAAACAAAAAAACCCGATAAATCACGTTGTTTATATTTATTCATTAATTCCCTGTATCAGCATTTCAAAATGCATTTTTAATGACATGAGTAAACATAAATTAATAAGCTTTCATTTCATCCTGCAGGGAAACGGTGGTGGAAGGCACCCTGACCCATCCTTTTGCCCTAACGTTGTCTGAGGAGACATTATACTGGACCGACTGGCAGACTCGTTCCATCCACGCCTGTAGCAAACACAGTGGAGACAAAACCAGAGAGATCCTCAGTGGGATTTACTCTCCCATGGACATACAGGTTCTGGAGCCCTACCGCCAACCAGACAGTACGTGTTTCACTGTTTTACATTTGTGTTTGTAGATTAGGTTTGTAGCTGGATAATTCTGGCCAACTTTGATCTACTTTCTGGTAATTATTTAATGATCTCTCTGCTTATTCTCACCCCAACGTGTATTTTTGTTGCAGTCCAGACACCATGTAGTATCGATAATGGAGGCTGCAGTCACCTCTGCTTACTCTCTCCAGTTGAGCCTTTCTATAGCTGTGCCTGCCCCACTGGCGTGCAGCTTAAACCAGACAGAAAGACATGCAAACCAGGTATGGATCATTTACATTACTATAACCTCAGAATAAACCAAACCTTGTCTTCCCCTGTCCATGTGTCAAAGTGTCCTTGGGTAAAATACTGAACCCCAAGTTACCCCCAATGTGTCCACTAGAGAGAGAGAGCGAAAGAATGGACGTGTAGTTAAAAGTGCTTAGGTACGGATAAAAACATGTGTTTTTAGTGCTCAAATTGAGTAGAAATGGGCTAGTCTACTTACCATTTGTTTTAAAGGAATGGCTCTATTCCTTCAGTTTTAGTTTTTAAGTTTAGTTTCTGTACTGGGTCTGTTTGTCCATTTTCTCTGCTCTTTGGCATTCTTTATTTTTGTTTGGGGTGTTTGCATGTCACAGGGGAACCAGGGGGTAGGGTAGGCTGCATTTTTTAAAATCAAAAATCCATTCCATTGTTGGTCTGCATTTAGCTGTTTAGCACAGATAAATCCAGTAATTTATTGTGAAAAACTCAGTATGCGTGCCGTGCACAAATAAAAAATAACGTTTTTTGGGTTTTTTTGCAATGGTAGTTATCAATAATAGTTGCTTCAGGATAGATATATTATTATATTGTGACTCCAACACTCAAACAGTTTCCTATTGCAGGAACATTGTGCCAATGGGGAAGGATTCCCTTTTAAAAAGAAGAGACCTTTGGCAGAGCCAGGCTCAGAGGGGAAAGAGAAGAGGGAAAAAATTAAAGCATAGAGAGCTAAGGACAAAACACAAACTACTGGAGAGAGTAGACAAAATGTATAAATATATAAATAAAATTAATTCCATTGAACTGAAAAATGATGTATTGTGTTCTGTAACATAACTGTGGACTTTTCTGGTATTTCAGGTACATGAGTAAGTTATTGCCTAAAAAGGGTTTAAATGTTGCTCATGAGAAATTAGCATATGTGGAGGAGTAATGTCATATTAATGAAGTTCTAGATAAAAGTTATAAAAAATAAAGTTAATCAGAATCTGTGACATAGCAAGCTGTCTGTAAGTCTGCGAAATGTAGTAAAAAGCTCAGAGAATGGTAGCAATGCTAGCAAACCGTTTAAATAAAAACTTAATGCCATGATCAGCAACACCGTGAAATTTTACTGAGTGGACAACAACAAACGACTTCTTTAATAAATACGTGATTGTTTTGAATATGTTACCACAAATGAAGGGCAATTAATATATAGTGAGTATAAATTATATAATCATTAATTACATCTTCATATCTGTGCTAATCATATTCAGTCTAGAGCAGGGGTCACCAACACGGTGCCCGCGGGCACCAGGTCGCCCGCAAGGACCACATGAGTCGCCCGCGGGCCTGTTCTAAAAATAGCTCACCATAACAACTTACCAGTAAGCTGCATCTATTTTTATTTTTTCTTGCTATTTTTTTTTAATCACAATTGCATTGGTGTTAATTTGTTAGAGATGATATATTAAAAAAATGTTTATTATTAAATATTAGATCATGATCTAATATTTAGTGCTAGCTGGTCTCCACGGAAACAGTTGCCGTGAAGACCAGCAAAGGCAAAGGTGAGGAGATGAGGAAAACATGGCGGAAAAAAGGAAGAAAACATATAATTTTCACAGTGAATGGGAGGAAGAGTTCTTTTTTACCACTGTGAAAGATTCATGCGTGTGTCTCATTTGCGGGGCAACTGTGGCAACGGCAAAGCGGCACAACATGGAGAGACATTTCCGAACGTGTCACACAAGCTACCATGCTAACTACCCAAAGGGCAGCACACTGCGAGCGGAAAAGGCCCGCGAATTAAAGGCAGGTTTGAGCAAACAGCAGTCTTTTTTCACGAGACCGGTGAAAAACTCTCAAAAAGCAACCGAAGCCTCATTTAGAGCTACACATTTCATGATTAAGAAAAAGAAGGCATTTTTAGACGGGGAGGTTTTCAAAGAAGCAATGATGATAATTGCAAAAACTGTGCTTAAAGACGAGAAATATGGAAACGATGTAATCTCCACTCTCTCTGATGTCCAGCTGGGGGCAACTACAATTGTTAGAAGAGTGTCGGCTATGTCCGGGAACTTGGCCAATCAGTTGGATCAGGATCTGGCAAAGTGCAGTTGGTTTAGCATCCAGTGTGACGAGTCCGTGGACAGCAGCAGTACAGCACAGCTGATGGTCTTTATCCGGATGGTATTTGATGGTTTCTCCACAAAAGAAGAACTTCTGACACTACTGCCGCTAAAGACAACTACGAAGGGAGTTGACATCTATAACGCGGTGAAGGAGTTTTTCGCGAAGAAAAAGGTACCGTTGGAAAAGCTGGTATCAGTGACTACCGACGGGGCTCCTGCTATGATCGGCCGACATACGGGATTCATCGCTCACTGTAAAGGTGACACAGAGTTCCCAAACTTCATGCATTACCACTGCATCATTCACCAGCAGGCGTTATGCGCAAAGGTGATCGGCTTCGAGCACGTCATGACTCCCGTCGTGAAGATCATAAACAGCATCCGCTCCAGAGCTAAACAGCACAGAACATTCAAGGTGCTATTGGAGGAGCTGTCAGCTGAATATGGTGACCTGCTACTACATACGGAAATCCGATGGCTCAGCAGGGGACGGATTTTGCTTCGTTTTTTGTCACTTTTGGGTGAAATCCAGGAGTTCATGCAATCCAAAGGGGAAGACACATCTCTGCTGGAGGACACTGAGTGGACACTTGACCTTGCGTTTTTAACAGACATTACTGGGAAACTGAACCATTTGAACTGTGAGCTGCAAGGCAAAGGTAAGACTGTTGCTGACATGATAAGTGCTTTAAATGGATTTAAAGCCCAGATGAACATTTTCTCTGTGCATTTACAGAGAAAAAAGGTGCTGCACTTTCTTTCTGTGCAGATGGTGCTGAAAGACAATGCTTCTGCATCTGAGACTTTTGCCAAAGTTGCAGAAAAGTACACTCAAGTCATAAACTGACTTGGTCAAGAGTTTGAGAACAGGTTTTGTGACCTTGATCAGCTTGAGCCATGCATCTCATTCGTTTCCAATCCTTTCATGAATGTGGACACAACATGCATTGCTGAGCAACTAAGTTCAATGTTCAGCTTGGATGCTGGACAGGTGGAAATCGAAATTGTAACATTGCAAAATGACGTCCTCCTCAAAGCCTATCAGGGTGCACCAAACTTTTGGTGCCTTGTTGACACAGAAAAGTACAGTGGTGTGTGCACAGCAGCTATGAAGGTTGCCAGCCTGTTTGGTTCAACCTATCTTTGTGAATCAGCCTTTTCTGACATGAACTTCATCAAGAACAAACACAGAACACGCCTCTCCGATGCACATCTGCAAGACTCACTCAGAGTTGCAGTGTCAAGTTATACCCCAGATTACAACACACTGGTGAACAGCATGCAATGCCAGGTTTCCCACTAACAGACAAAGAAAGCCATATTAGATGTTCTCAGTGGCAATTTGCTTTAAAATGCTGCCAATTTGGTGAAAAGTTCTGTAAAATTTGAAAGTTGATTTTTTGTATGTTACATACATACAAAAATAATGTATGTCACAGTGCATGATTTGTTAAAATTTGTTAGTGGTAAGTGAAAATGTTGTAGAAGTGATCACTTCAAAATGTAAATACTTGCAGAGATATATAGAAATAAAGTGTTGCATATTGATATTTATGTTTCCTACCTTGTTTCCTACTTGCATTCAGTGTTGGGAAGGTTACTTTTAAAATGTATTCCGTTACAGAATACAGAATACATGCCCCAAAATGTATTCTGTAACGTATTCCGTTACGTTACTCAATGAGAGTAACGTATTCTGAATACTTTGGATTACTTAATATATTATCGTGCTTTTTACAACAACGTGAATGTACTATTGCTGTGTGATTTATTACTGTTACTGAAGGTCCGCGACTCCGAACTGTAGTAAAGGGACCTCTGACTAATACGGCGGGGTCCCTGTCGGCTCATAGCCGAAAAATAGCTTTACTTTGTTGTGTGGGTCAACTTTTCTTGCGAGAGTCAGAGAGAGGCGTTGAAAGACTGCTCCAACGGAACTTATTGTTTTCGGAGGAAAACACGAACACGGTGTACAGTCGAGTCTTAATAGCTTACTTACAACTGGGCTCGTCAGGCACTCTTCTTGGCTGCAGTGGTTATTATTATATTTACATGCTTCCAGCTCCCGTTTTTCCTCGACGGCAACTCGTACCTTTCCACTCGCCTTTTTCTCCCTCCTCGCGCTCACAGACACATAACGTGTATGGCAGTGCATTCTCCCTGCAACACGGACTATACTGCCCATGATGCTACATTCTTTAGAGCTATGCTTGTAGCATTCTGCCTGTTAGCTTAGCACAACAACGAAAAGGCGCTCTCTCACCCAGGAAACACACAGTCGCAGAGAGAGAGAGAGCGTCGCCCTGTAACCATGGCAACCGTAACGCTGCCGCCTGGAACGAAAGAATGTAGCTGTCAAACAAAACCCAAACAGTCCTGACCCGCGACAAAATGAAACAGGAAAGTACCGCAGTGTAATCCATTTATTTCAACAAAGTAACTGTATTCTGAATACCACCTTTTTAAACGGTAACTGTAACGGAATACAGTTACTCATATTTTGTATTCTAAATACGTAACGGCGGTACATGTATTCCGTTACTCCCCAACACTGCTTGCATTCTTTATAATTATGGTGAAAAATAATTAACATAATTAGTGTCCGTACATAGATGAATATCATTAATTATTAATGATAACACATAATTAAGTTAAACTGAGGAAATTTGTCATTTGAGAAGTGTGTGTCAAACTGGTAGCCCTTCACATTAATCGGTACCCAAGAAGTAGCTCTCACTTTCAAAAAGGTTGGTGACCCCTGGTCTAGAGTAACCCAGTTCTATTTGTAGTTTCCTAGAATAATTAGTGTGTACTCTTGCCGACCCCATTTACCACTGCGTTTGGTGTGTGAAAAGTGATGCAGAGTGGGGAGCATCAGCTAGAAAACAAGTAAAATGACCAGTAAAATGAACCCTGTAGTTTAACAGTTAGCTGACCGGCCACCATGCTGATTCCCATGAGGCTAAAACAATAGAGCTTTATTCTATAATAGCACAACACTGTATTAGAGTTTTCTGTGTCTGTTAGGCTGTGTTATGGGAATGTATTAAATTTGAATGAAGCATGCCAACCAATCACTTAGCCACTGTTGACAATAAAAACAACAATGCCCTATTGTGTCAGGCTGCAGTTTGTGTGTCTGTGGGTGTGTGTGTGTGTGTGTGTCTTTGTGTTTTTGTGTGTGCTTCTAATTTGTTTTGCTTGGCTGGTTAAATTGAAGGCGTTTGTTATTGCGCTGCCTGTAGAGTGTGTGTGTGTGTGTGTGTGTGTGTGTGTGTGTGTGTGTGTGTGTGTGTGTGTGTGTAAGACTGCTTGTTAGGGGTCTTTAAGTGTCTCAAAATGAAGTCAAGCGAAGAGAAGAGTGGAATCACAGATGCTGTCCCTCCTTTCTCTTCATTCTCTTCCTTTATTTATCCCGCCTTGCCTCAGACATTTAAGTAACGATGAATAACTCTCATTGTAAAATCTGATTGGTGCCAAGGCTGAGAGATGCCAGATTTTGGCTGGTTGTGCAGCTGAAAGAACACAGATTAAAGCTTTTGCTGACACGTTGGAGAAGTGTGTTTTATATGAGCTTATATTTAGGCTGACATTTGGAGGCCTCGAAAATGAGATTTTACTTCTTAGAGATTTATCCAGATAGAGTAAAATTCAGCGTGGTGTGTATTTTGTAACGTTCAGTTACACATCTTTATTGTCTGTAGGTTTTGTAATTTATTTTACAGACGTGCTGTACAGTAACTGTTTTGTCTTATGATTTGAGTGAATTGATTTGAAAGATAAATCAAGTAGGAACATAGAAAGAAACACTTTTAACTTTTTATAATCCGAGCACCTCAGAATCAGACGTGTAAGACACAAAGAAAAATAGTTAATTGTCTCCCATGAGGTGAGTTTGGCTCCTGTTAAATCAATCAACAGCCAAGCACAGTGGAGAATCCCCCAGGATAGCAGAGCCCTTTGTTTCCAGACTGGTTGGAGTAAGGAGGAGGCAAGAAAACTGATAATAGTGCAAGCTTGGCTCAGGCTTGAAATCTTTTTTGACAACAGACAGATTTATATTGGGCTGTGGGCTTTGGCTCCAACCCAGATACCAAATACTCCAACTTTTGTTGGTTTGTTGGATGGCTTCTTGATATAAATGTTTAAATAACGGAGGCTTTGGCAAATGTTAGATTTTCCAGATAGGACAGAAATGTCTGATGGGTATTTGTGCATAATAACTATGACTAAACAGCAGATTAGTCCTACATATGCAGGATAGAAGCCTCAAGCTTAATGCCATCTCATTGTCTTAAGATACAACTACAGCTAATATTATTAACAATATTAAACATATGTTTTTTGGATTGGGGGGGTAGGAGTTGAATTTTAAAAGTTCTTTGAATCCATTTATAAAAAGCAAAATTCTGGTACCAATTTCCTTCAAGAGTCATCTTATTTGATGTCAGCGGTTATTGTGGTAGTTTTCAATGAAACAGTGTGTAGTGTCCAAGTTAGAAGGCAGTACATAACATGCTACACAAATGAACTGGGATTTTTGCCATTGTGCTGCTTTGTCCTTGTGCATGGGCGACATGCAAGAATGTTTTGGGTTTGAACCCTGGCTGGGACTTTTTTATGCCGTTTGCATTTTCTCCCTATGGTTGCATGGGTTTACTTCAGGTACGCCGTTTATTTCAGGTTCAGCTTCCTCACACAGTCCAAAGACATACATGTTAGGTTAATTGAGGATTCTTTATTAGCCGTGGATATGAAGTAGATGGAGTGCTTATAGTATATAGAATACATTGCATTATTTCTATAATGTAATAATAAATTACTAATTACTTATTAATAACTGTCTGTCTTGTTTAGGAGCAGAGCAAGTTCTGTTGCTGGCTCGACGGACGGACCTTAGGAGGATCTCACTGGACCTGCCAGATTTCACAGACATAGTACTGCAGGTAAAAAGACATAGGAAGATTGACTGCTCCTGAATTACCTGAGCTAGGGTTCCTGAGGGTCATTGCTGTTCCTCTAATTATGCAGGTTGATAACATTCGCCATGCCATAGCTATAGATTATGACCCAGTTGAAGGTTATGTCTATTGGACGGATGATGAGGTTCGGGCCATTCGACGATCCAGCATTGATGGGAGTAATGCCACGATGTTGGTTACCACGGAGATCAACCACCCAGATGGCATTGCTGTAGATTGGGTTGCCAGAAACCTGTACTGGACTGACACGGGCACTGATCGGATTGAGGTATATCTGATTTGTTACATTAGAGATTTTATTAGATTTTTCAAAATTCACTATGTAAAACTCTAAGTACAGTTTACTCTTAGGCTGCATGGTTTATATTAAAAAGAATTGAACACAAAAGTCTAACTGGGTCACTTGTAATGCCTGTCTGCATACTTTTGGATCTGTGTGAACCGATTACCAATCAGACTTTTGAAGTTTATGCCTGTGCAATTGACAAGACAGCTTCTGGTGATTATTACTCAAAAAGAAAAGACTATGAAATTTTAAACATATATGCAAACAAACCGTTTGAATAAATCTAAAAAATATGTTGCATTGTCGTGTTACATTTTTACATTGGAATGTTATGTGGTGTTGCAGGTTACCAGGCTAAATGGAACCTCTCGGAAAATTTTGATTTCTGAGAACTTGGAAGAACCCAGAGCCATTGTTCTGGACCCTGTTAATGGGTGAGTACTTCAGTTGGCTCTCCCACCTGAACACAGCTGTCATCCGACATACAAAAGTCGTCTTATCCATATATTAATCCAAATTCATGAGAGTTTATAACATGCAAATCAAAATGCAGTCCCAAGTGTTCCAAGTTGGGAAATATTGATTTTGATGTTGAAAAAAGCATATGGCCTAACAAAGAAAGAAAGAAAAAAAATGTTTTATATCATAACATTAGATTTTACAAATAATTGTCTACCGTGAGGAATGTGAAATTTCTTTTGCAAGCTTCAAAAAGAATACCTGCCTAATCTAATATTCTCCTGTCAGTGGAACTAAAATGTTTTTTTGTCTCTTGTTTATTACAGTTACATGTACTGGACTGACTGGGGTGAGCATCCGAAGATTGAGCGAGCCAATCTGGATGGAACAGCCCGGCTGGTCTTGGTCAATAGCTCTCTGGGCTGGCCCAATGGACTGGCTATAGACTATACAGCAGGAAAACTTTACTGGGGAGATGCCAAAACGGATAAGATAGAGGTACGTTCAACAGTTGTCTTTTTCCAGATGAGTGTCAAATGAAAGTAAAATTTCTAGCCTTTACAGAATTTTTGTTCTACTCCTTGTCAGTTTAATTTCAATTCAGTTCAGTTTTTTATATAGTGCCAAATCACGACAACAGTCACCTCAAGGTGCTGTATTTTGTAAGGTAAAGACTCCAACAATACAGAGAAAACCCCAACAATGAAACAAGAAATATAACAGTGTAACAAAGCAGTCCTACATATTTTTTTAATATGCACTTTGAAGAACATATCCAGTTCCAAGATTCCTCATAGTGTCACTGGAGGCATTGCCATCCAGAGTAAGTATCTGGTTGGACTGTCCTGATCAGATCAGGACAGTGCTTTAACCTCCTAAGACCCGAACTCTTTCACGACATGCATTTTTAATTTCTCTTTGATATTTGGATATATTGGGGCCCGATGAATGTAAAAACAAAGAATTACCAGATTTTTTTTTAACCTTATTTTTGTTTTTAAGAAAAATAAGAGCCGCATATGAGGATATTTGTTTAAAAGTTTGATAGAACAGGAGCAGTATAATGTCCTCGTAAGTGATATCAGGCCCATGTAGAGCAAAATTGAGTATTTTAGTCTAAATAATCCAAAATGTGATGTCCACATATGTGGACGCCAGGTCCTAGAAGGTTAAAGGTTTCACCATTCTTTTACACTTTAACTGTTTTAACTGATTATGGATTGTACCTCAGGCATGTGTGTGTATATGTACTCCTGTTGTGAAAAGATAAAAAGTGTTTCTACACTGTGGAGCAAGAATCAAGTCCCCATAATGCAACCAGCTAATTTTAGTGTGATGACCACAAGAGGGTTGAATAGTAGTTCTGCTTATCAGGAGATTAATATCATAGCATGTAAGCTCCTCTGAAGTGTTGGAAACATAACTGTTAGCGGTTGTAGCAAGCCTACCAAACAGCTGAAAGCCTAACAGCACATAGCCTTTTAGCTTCTAAAAGAGAGAACGACAAAAGGCCTCGGCTAAGTGAAGAACTTCTCTAAGAACACTGGAGGAATGCTCTCACTCCCTCAGGTTCCCTCTCTTTGCTTCTCTTCTTTGCCCCCACCCCCACCCATGCCCCTCCTCTGTCTTAGTGTTTTCAACTCTTTTTGTTGAAGAAATCTGACTCCCCCTTCGCCTCCTTCTTTGTGGAAAAAACCCCTCTGAAGTTACCGCGCTGGCCCCCTCCTTTTGAAACGAGCATGTGTTCATGTGAGAAAGCGTTGACTGATGTGTTGCTTTCTCAGCACACATGCATAAAACGGCTGCTTTGTTGTGATTATGCAGATTGACTGTGCGTAGCGCCATTCAGCCACTCTGTTGAGCCATATGGTTACTACTTGTGGATATGTGTGCCTGTGTTTTTTTTGTGTGTGTGAGTGAATGATGTGGGACTCAGAAAATGGGGAGGTGTATATAGTGGAATTTCCCCTGCTTAAGGCCCTGCGCGTTTTTTTTTTTTTTTTTTGAGTAACAAGTCTAGTGTCACTGCTTCATGCTGTATAGAATGAGAGAATGTCAGGGGTGTTACAGCCGGTCAAATAAGGATTGAACACGTCACCAATTTTCTAAGTCGATATATTTGTAAAAGCGCTACTGACATGAAATTCTCAGCAGATGTTGATCGCAATCCATCCAATCCATACATGCAAAGAAATCAAATGATAAATTATGTGTAATGATGAGAAATGACACAGGGAAAAATTATTCAACACACTTAATGAAATTTATTTAAACACCGTACAAAAGGCTTTGTTGGTGATGACAGCTTTAGAACGCCTCCGCACAGCCTAAACAGCCCCACACCATGATGTTCCCACCTCCAAACTTCACTGTTGATGTGGTGGTTTTGGGGTGACGTGCAGTGCCTTTTGACCTTTGACCTCCAAACACGGTGTGTTTTATGGCATCCAAAGAGTTCAGTTTTGGTCTCATCTGACCAAACTTCTCCCAGTATTTCACAGGCTTGTCTAAATGTTGTCTGCAAACTTTAAACATGATGCAACATGCTTTGGATTCTTGGATGGTGAGCGTGCATATAGGCCATGGCTCTTGAGTGCATTACTTATTGTTTTCTCTGAAACAATTGTACTTGCTGATTCCAGGTCATTCTGTAGCTCTCTACAAGTGCTCCTTGGCTCTTGGATAGCTTCTCGTAATTTTTTTCACTGCTCTGTCGGAGAACCTGGTTGTGATCGGTTTGTGGTAAAATGATCTTTCCACTTTCTGATTTTGGCCCCAGCAGTGCTCACTGTAACCTTCAGAAATTCTTGTGTGTCAAGTGCCATCTGTATGTTTTGCAACAATAAGGTTGTGTTTCTTGTGTGACACACATGACACATTTTTACAGGCCATTAGTTGGGACTGAACCAGCTGATATTAATTTGCACAAATGGCAGGATTTCTAATTACTGATGGATTTCAGCTGGTGTCATGACTTTCTCTGCTTTTTTGCACCTTTGTTTCTTCGTGTGTTCAATACTTTTCCCTGAGTCATTTTTTCATTATTACAAACAACTTAATTTATGGACATCTATGGTTTGGTTTCTTTGCATGTGTGGATTGGGTTGTAACCAACATCTGGTGAAAAGTAATGTCAATAGCACCTTTAGAAATATATTTACTTAGAAAATTGTTGACATGGTCAGTACTTATTTAACCTGCTGTATATGTGCCAAATCTCTCTGGGCTGGCCAAATGGACTGGCTATAGACTAAGCAACAGGAAAACTTTATAGGGGGAATGCCAAAATGGATAGGATAGATCTATCAGCAGTCTATATATTTCCCGATGAGTGACAAATTAAAGCAAATTTTTAGCCTTTGTGGAATTTCTGTATGCCTCCCATCTGCTGGTGTGCAACAGGTCTAACATGTTGTTGTAGTTGTTTCCCCCCCAGATGTGTGCATAAAGTGTTAGAATAGATAGAGACATGGTACATCACGCTTTCCAGTGAGGGCATCATATTGAACTAGGGCTGCCACAAACGATTATTTTGATAGTCGACTAGTCACCGATTATTTTTGCGATTAGTCGACTAATCAGATCATCATCCATTGGACGTACAGCGTACAGCTTATTGCACCAGCAGCATCTGGTCTTATATAACTATCATTAGCTTACAGCTTGAAGTGTTTGTGCTAACTAAAAATAAAGACAAGATGGTAGTTTATTAATTTTTAATGAAATTTGCAGATTGTTTCGGTGAAGTTTAATAAACTCCTTGCTTTCTAAAATATAACAGGACACCGGAGTATATTCTCCAGCATCACACTTCTGATAATCAGCTGTCTGCTTGACAGTTTTAGCTGTGCAAAAACTATACCTTTAATCTCAGCCAAACCGATTTACTCAGGAACAAATAAAATACTGAAAAAAGCCAAACAATAACATTTAAGTTATCTAAGTGACTTATATATATGTTTAACCTGACTAGCGAAAGACGGCGGTGGGTTTGAAAACGATTTGCCGGGAGTCCGGTGTTCTCGCGGCTCTAGTTAGCCTTGCCCCCGCCTAGCTAACGAGCTAGTGGGTAACAGACGTCTCCGAAAACGTCGGAGCGCTTTTGAAAATATGCGGTGTCTTGATAAACTGAGCAGATATTTGAGGTTTACACAGCTACATTCAAGCCTGAAAATATGTTAAACGTTTATTTTGTGACCCAGAAAGAATAATAAGAGTAAAGTTAAAACTAACTAGCTGCCGCCATTGTTGACAACTGCGCTGGGCTGCGCTATGAATTCAGGACACAGCTTCTTCTTCTTCGGGGTTTAACGGCAGCTGGCATCCTTGGACATGCAGTGCTGCCATCTTCTGTTTTAGTCCGTTATTACACTCTTAAATCCTACTACGCATTCCTGCGTCCTTTGTGATCTTACAAAGCTTCAAACGATGCGTCGACTATTAAATTAGTCGTCGACGATTTTAATAGTCGACATAATCGTGACTAGTCGACTAATCGTGGCAGCCCTATATTGAACATCTGACTGATAAATATTCTTATGTATTCCTGTCAAAGTCTTTATAATCTGGTTTTCTTATGTGTGTAGTTCAGTGTAGTGGAACTTCTAATAGCTAGATATATGCCAAAAGTTGGAATGAAAAGCTTTGGAATAAGACAGTATACGGATCGTATAAGTAAAGATTATTTTACCAGACTAAAGAAATTAAGGCTTAAAACTAGAGTGAAGTCAAATGTGCTCATCTCTACTATGTTGGGGGAAAAAATCAGATCATACCAATCAGAAAACGTTAGACAATCAGTATTTTATGTGAACGCAAGTGCAAATTAATTAATTAATTAATTACGATCAAGTGCGCTCAGGGAAACTAACCAGTCACAGAAGTGCTGATGACACATGTAAGGAAGTCGTTAAAATCACTCTTGCTTTTTCCTTTAGTGCTTCTGTTTTCCTGGCAGTTTTTTTTTTCACATCAGCATCAATGTTGGACCAGACATTTACAGTGAATGCATTGGTAGTTTTTTTTGCCTATGGAAAACACTGCTTGTGTCAAAGCTTTTGTGGTGTGGTTTGTGATTGGTATAAGCTTTGTGGCTTCTTTGGTTTTTTGTGTAGATTCTATTCATCCTGGGTCTGTCTTTATGTTTATCAGAGAAAATCCACGTGTGAGCGTCTGTGAACCATCCGATGCTCTGATGTCTCACTGTGTGCTTGATGAGACCTTGTTACTTTTCCGCTAGCTTTCTTTTGCCCCCTCTTCCCATCCCCCCCGGACGTCCATCAAGAAAAGCGACATTCTCACACCCAAAATGAAAAAGATGAGAAAAAAAATCACATTCCCAGTGCATAATTCTTCCTGAAAAAGTCAGTGGAAAGAAAGAGTGAGTAAGAGAGGACGAGAGAGGAGATAAAGGGAGTCTCTCTGCCATCTTTTCACTGGGATGTCCATGTCTAATTGTTTCACAGTGATAAATGAATAGGTTTTTTTGTGGAGGGGTTAGGAGCCTGCCTTGGATCAGAGGCCCATTAAAGTGAATGTTCTATTTATTTCTGTTTGCTCACCCCCTCGGCCTGTGAATGGATATTTAAATGAGTATTCATTAAACAGATGCCCGTCACAGCAAAACACTCATTCTAATTCTGCTTTTTTCTTGTGTTCGAAATATATATAAAAGCAGGAGCTGAAAGGTAATACTGACGACTAAATTTAATTCAAATTTGTAGCAAGTTTTTCAGTCAATGTATCATATAGTCTGTACTCCTTATTTTCAGTTTGGAGTCTGACAAATGTTGAATTATTGATGTGAAATAAGAATTATTGATGGCTAATCCAATGATGAACAGTAAAATGATCATGTTAGTGTCATTTCAGCCAGAGATTTTTAAACTTGAGCTGAAGGTACACCAAAGGGTACACCTGCACATATATCAGCCCCCAGATGTGTTCCTGTGTGATCTGACAACGCATACGTTTTTGACAGCCTCTCTGCTTCGTCTTGATCAAGCACAACCTAGCAATTATTTTGCAAGAATGTCAGTGGTCCTGTAGTAAATACTTTGCTTCCACTGCCTTATTATGCATGTTCGCACAAATCAACACAGTCTTGCTGCCTCCAGTTGAGATGCAACACACTTTTAAACAAAAAAAGTTTCTGTTTAAAGTAGGGCTGCCACGATTAGTCGACTAGTCACGATTATGTCGACTATTAAAATCGTCGACGACTAATTTAATAGTCGACGCATCGTTTGAAGCTTTGTAAGATCACAAAGGACGCAGGAATGAGTAGTAGGATTTAAGAGTGTAATAACGGACTGAAACAGAAGATGGCAGCACTGCATGTACAAGGATGCCAGCTGCCGTTAAACCCCGAAGAAGAAGAAGCTGTGTCCCAGAATTCATAGCGCAGCCCAGCGCAGTTGTCAACAATGGCGGCAGCTAGTTAGTTTTAACTTTACTCTTATTATTCTTTCTGGGTCACAAAATAAACGTTTAACATATTTTCAGGCGAGAATGTAGCTGTGTAAACCTCAAATATCTGCTCAGTTTATCAAGACACCACGTATTTTCAAAAGCGCTCCGACGTTTTCGGAGACGTCTGTTACCCACTAGCTCGTTAGCTAGCCGGGGGCAAGGCTAACTAGAGCCGTGAGAACACCGGACTCCCGGCAAATCGTTTTCAAACCCACCGCCGTCTTTCGCTACTCAGGTTAAACATGATATATGAGTCACTTAGAGAACTTAAAAATGTTATTGTTTGGCTTTCTTTAGTATTTTATTTGTTCCTGAGTAAATCGGTTTGGCTGAGATTAAAGTTATAGTTTTTGCACAGCTAAATAAACTTCAAGCAGACAGCTGATTATCAGAAGTGTGAGATGCTCCAGAATTTACTCCGGTGTCCTGTTATATTTTAGATAGCAAGGAGTTTATTAAACTTCACCGAAACAATCTGCAAATTTCATTAAAAATTAATAAACTATCATCTTGTCTTTATTTTTAGTTAGCACAGACCTTAAACACTTAAAGCTGTAAGCTAATGATAGTTATATAAGAGCAGATGCTGCTGGTGCAATAAGCTGTACGTCCAATGGATGATGATCTGATTAGTCGACTAATCGCAAAAATAATGGGTGACTAATCGACTATCAAAATAATCGTTTGTGGCAGCCCTAGTTTAAAGTGTTTTCTTGTTAGGTGTCTGATGTTACTTTAGCCAATATGTGCAGAAACTGTGCAAGTGCTATCCAAACTGTAAACAGAGAACGTTAACCTTCACAGTAAAATTTTGGTCTGTTGGAATAGAAAGTGCCTCAAGGCGACTTTGTTGTTATTTGACGCTGTATAAAAAACCGAATTAAACTGAAGTTTACTACTTGGGAAAGCGATCAACCAACCTTTCAGGGAATACACTCTTTTTCCTGGCAACCATAGATTGTTTGGGCGTCGCCAACCAGCCTTTAGGCCATGGACTTACTCTAATCTAGCCTGCGTGCTTGTAAGCATCACTGGTCCAGTTAAAGGCATTAGACTGGTGGTTGGTGATCTGCACTGGTGGTTAGTTAGGGGAAATGTGAATTAATAAATCATTCCCAAAGTTTTGTGCAGCTGTATGTTGCAATAATGTACGGTTGTTCCAAAATCCCACAGCATACCTGGACCCCATTTAGAAACCAGTGAACTGTAAACTTTTTGCTTGCTTGTAATTAATTAGAAAGTGCAGTATGTTCCTCTGTTATACTGGATTTTGTTGTGAAAACAAATGCTTAGTGTAAACGGAAGTGTGAACACGGTCATGTACTCCCCAGTACTTAATACTGTGTGGCCTAGGCTGTAGTAAGAAAGTACATACCAGAACAGCAGTTACCTTTCATAAGCTGGCCTTCAGTCTCAACATAGATCATTTTCTTTGTGCTACAACTTGGCATTAACAATAGCCTATTATAATCTCTTCAGTTATATTGAAAACGGTAGATCCCTCCCCAGCTCCAGGCTTTACTCTACTATGCTAAACCGCTTCCCAGCACTCATTTTTAATATATCTGTCCACCATGCTCATAGTTTGCGAAATGTCTACCATGGCACATTAGAGACCTTGTAGTTAACATGTGACCAGACACACATGCACACACACGCTCGCAAACCTTCATGTAGACTGCAAATGACTGTAGTGTGTCTAAAATAAAACCCCGTGTCTATTTCAGTTGAGGCCAGTCCAGTAATAGCACAGGCGGTGAGGAGGAGGGTTGGACACAAGTTCTAATTGCAGCCTTGTCAATTGTAGCTCTCAATTTCTGCTTATAGAAACACACACACACACACACACACACACACACGTGACGTGTCACCATATTGTTAGGAGCAGGAAGGGTTTCACCTTGCCAGCAGTGTTTTCTTTGGCTGCTACAACATGCGTCAAACTCAAATCCCACTCTTCAAACCTCTTTAACTAATTATTCTGCTTGGCAACACTTTGGTGAATGGTTGATGGTTTTATATGGACCAAATTCTTTAATCTATATCATTTGTGTGTTTTACATTTAGTTAAAACATGGACATAGACTATATTTTCACCTTTAATCTATAAAAACTAACTATAGGTTAGGATGATGACAACTGTAAGGATGGATTAAAGAAGCTGAGCTTTTAATCTGCGCTTTTTTCCGATCATCATTTCTGTTTCTGTTTCAGGTGATCAGTGTGGATGGTAGTAACAGACAGACTCTACTAGAGGACAAGCTGCCTCATATCTTTGGTTTTACTCTATTGGGGGATTATATCTACTGGACTGACTGGCAGAGACGGAGCATTGAGAGGGTCCACAAAACCACAGCTGTACGAGAGATCATTATCGATCAGCTGCCAGATTTAATGGGGCTGAAGGCAACTAAAGTGACAGAGACCTTTGGTGAGTAAGCTTATTTTCCTCTGAGTTCTGTACATGCAGCAACAAAGCGGAACTTAGAAAAAAAAAATCAAATGGCATATAAAAAAACGTTTTTTTCTTTTAGGTACAAATGGATGTGCTGGTGATAATGGTGGATGTAGCCATCTGTGTTTCTGGCGTCAGCAGGCTGTCAGCTGTGCCTGTCCAATGGGGATGGAGCTCCTCTCAGACCTCCAGACCTGTGTGGTGCCCGAAGCCTTCCTGCTCTTCACTAATAGGTCTGTCTGCCTTTCAATCAATAGCATGAAATGCCCTGCTGCTCTTGTTATCTGTAACTGGTGCATATTACAGTCATTCTGTTATTATTATGTCAAAAACAAATGACAAAAAAAACAGGAAAAGCTCACAAACATGAATGGCATAGGGGATTAGCATTCTCCTTACCTGACTGTAGTACTTCAGTTTGGGTTTAGGCTTCAGTCCTGAGAAAGTGTCTGCTATCTCAGACATGATTTAGTCTAGTAGGTGCTTTGACTTTGCTGTGTGTCAATCTGTGTCAGTAATTCTGATTATACAAGCTTATAACAGCTGCATTTTTCATTCTTTTCTGTATTTGAAGGAAGAGATACACGTCAGTTTAAATCAATCCAGCTGTCTACACAATGGATGCAGTTTATTTTAATGCTTCAGATCTGTTTTATTCTGTTTTTATACGTCTAACTTCACTGTGTCTTGGAATGCGAGTGCTTTCAAAATGAGGGTGAACCACACTCAGTAGTGTGCCTGAATGCGCCATCTGAAGGAGGACTAAAGTGGCTACTTCTTGGCAGTCTGTGCAGACCTCATGCTACAGTATTTGGTTTCAAACAAATTCAGCTGATTTTTTTCTTTTTTCCCCTGAAGTGTCATAAGGTTTTTTTGCTGGGGGGGTTCTGAAGATTTGCTGTATTGCAGCCGTCAAATTTCTTTCATCTTTTCCTACACTGTTAAGCACTGTCCAACTGTAACCTCTTACTTTTTATAGTTTTAGTATTAACAAATGGCTCTAACACAGTGAGGCTAGAGCAGCTATCACAACATGCATGCATCAGTGGGGAGGACGTTTCACTGTATCAAATGGTAGTGGACTGTTTGGTGGCCTGAATTAGAGACGGTGAACACAATACTGAGTACTAATTTTTTATGTATCAGGGCACAATAAAAAAATCATCTGGTCCTTACCAGGTTCTATAATTGTCTAAATGCACCCCACATTTATACTCTCGCATTTTATTATCTCGTGTTTTTGTAAATGTCACAAATGTCACAAACCTGAGAAATAGGAGTTTCATACTGTTGTAGTGCACCTTGAACAACAGTAGGACATAAGTTTGAAGTTTTATTTTGTTTCATTCTTTCGTTGTTTGATTTTTAACTTTTGTCACCTTGGACTTGACTTGATCTTGGAAGACTTTGACCTCGGGCTTGTTTCACCATCAGCCTTGAAGGTGAGAATGTAACTTGCACGGGAATTTTAGGGATTCTTTTGTGTTGTTTTCTCCTCAGGGACAACATCAGGAGTATTTCTTTAGGTACCAACAGCAATGATGTGGTCATTCCTGTGACAGGAGTTAAAGAGGCCTCTGCTCTTGATGTTTACGTCTATGAAAGAAGAATATATTGGACAGACATACAGGCAAAGGTATGTTTTGCAACAGAAATGTCCTGATGTGTTAGGGTTTTTTTTGCATCAGATTAAGAGAAACTGGGAATTCTTCACTTCTATCAGTTAAAGGAGAATTTGCTCTTTTTCTTTCCTGTTGTCTATCTCTTACTTTGCTCTCCGCTCGTTTTCCTGCCAGACAATCAGCAGAGCCTACATGAATGGCAGCTCTGTAGAACACATTATAGAGTTTGGGCTGGACTACCCAGAAGGCATGGCAGTTGACTGGATGGGTCACAACATTTACTGGGCAGATACAGGCACTAACCGCATTGAAGTGGCCCGGTTGGATGGCCAGTATCGACAGGTTCTGGTCTGTAAGGATCTTGACAATCCTCGATCATTGGACAACCCACGATCACTAGCACTGGACCCAGCCAATGGGTAAGACCATACAGTTTTAAAAATACCTGATATATTGGCCCAGTTCACTGCTGTGGATATAAAAATTCCTCCACTATTTCATAGTACAGGGGCGTTACCAGGTGCCTGTGGCCTATCTATCTATCTATACAATCTGCAGAAAAGTCTGTCATTTGATTTTCTACATTTTATTAATGAATATGTGTGTGAGACGATTGTATGTCATCAAACAAATGGACAGTCAAATAAAACAACATTTGCATCCCACTGCCTTCTCCTCAGTTACCTTCAGTTTGTGAGGGATGGTGCTGTTAAACCTGTTTATTAACAAACCTTGCATTATTACATTGTATGCAGATCACCCCAAAACATACTGATGTGCCTGTGTGAGTCTTTCTGTTTGATTGTTAAGTACGTGTGTCAGTATGCCAAGTTGCTACACACTTGGTGATGGCGTCATGCTGTCATGGGCCAGACCTTTCAACACACTTGCCTGGAGCCAGCTGATGTCATTCCATGATCAAATATTGATAACAGGAAAAACAAAGTTGTCTTCTTAAAGTGGAAGCGTGTTCCCTGTTTGGATTAGATTAGCCAGTTAGATAAATAATGTACCCAAAAAACAAAAAGAAACAGATTTTAATAAAACCACCAAAAGCTTTTACATCCTTTTACGTTCAGATGTGATTACCTTGGTCATGTGTGTCACAAGGCATAAGAGTTCTTTCTGTCTGCAGCTACATGTACTGGACAGAGTGGGGAGGTCGGCCACGCATAGCCAGAGCCTACATGGATGGCAGCACCATCACAACCTTGGTGGATAAAGTGGGCCGTGCCAATGGACTGACCATTGACTATGTAGACCATCGTCTCTACTGGACTGACCTAGACACATGCATGATTGAAAGCACCAACATGCAAGGTTTGAAAACACACACCAAGAACTTACCATGGTAATGATTCACGGGAAAGAGGACTTAAACTTTCAATAGTCAGCAAAAATACACTGTAGCAGCAATGAGGCAAGCAAAGTCCAAAAACCAGTCCATAAAGTTAGATAGACGATCTAGTAGGAACACGAGTACAACAAAAGAAACTGTTGAGGGTGGGGCAGACCAAGGGGAAACTAGCAAAGTAGCACAGTTGCCAAGAAAATGCCTTGTTTAAATATCAGTGTTACCTAAGGCCTTTTTATGTGTAGTTTGCATGTTTGCACTGTGCCTGTGTGGGTTTCGTCCTAAACACTTGGCAGTGCTTCACTAGAAAACTTGCAAAGACAGAAGGCGAAAGTGGCAGAACTGTGGAGTGACCAGGAATTAAGAAAATGACCATATTTTCCAATACTTGTTGAATGGGTCAACTCATCAATTTGTTTTCCTCCTCATATTCAGAATTGTATTTTTAGAGCCTGCTGGACACAACTTTACAATTGTTTATGTGTTAGTAATTTTAAAAGCAAAAGATTAATCACTAGCTTTTTCTAGACAATTTTTTTTGGTTGGCAGCCACTGAATTCCAGTGGCTGCTACAGACTTTGTGGGATATTGCACAGAGTAAAATGCTTTTGTATATGCACAGAAAGTTTCACTTCATCTTCAGGGCCAGTGGAGAGTGTAATACCAATATACAGATACATACATACAATTATATGTATGTAATTCCCTTAGGCACATTGCAAACTAAAGAATTTGTCTTATAGTCTGTTAGTTTTTTCCTGTCTAATCCATAAGGCTGCTTGGTAAATTTACACAAGAAATTCTTACAGCAAAAAGAAAAAAGTATTGATTTTAGGGCTTTTATGAGTTTTCCTGTGTTGTCCCAATTCAATATCTTCTGCAGGCCTTCAGAGAGAGATCATAGTAGATGACCTCCCTCATCCCTTTGGTCTCACACAGTACCGCGATTTTATCTATTGGACTGATTTTAACCTGCGTAGCATTGAACGTGCAGACAAACGCAGCGGATACAACCGTACTGTGGTGCTGCAGGTATGAAACCACTTTAATTATCTAAACAATGTGTTCATTTTTTACATTAATATAACAATTTATTATATAACCAAGACAACACAAACAGACAAGAACCAAACAACTGGAATGAAAAGAAACTAAACAACACTCTGACCCATTTATTCAAAGCCACAGTTTACATCAAACTAAGCCAGTCCACTTTCCACATCCACAAGCCTTCTCAAATAACCTCATGTTTAGAGCTGTTCTATTATATTCTATTCTGTTCTATTCCATGGTTGTACTTTAAAATCTTCTCACTAGATACTTTCTATTTCTTTTAAATATTTTCCCACATTATACCAAGTTTCAATCATATGTTTAACAACTGGATTGCTAATTTGTGCTCAGTTGTTTTGTTTTGTTTTCCAAATGACCTGCATATACTTGGACACGGCTCATTTTAAGACCATAACATTTTTTTGTATTCCTAATAAGGAAATGTAATCTCATTTTTACTGTTGTGCATTTAACTAGTGTATTTGTTTTTTGGCACTGCTAACTTGTTGTTGGTCCTTTCATATTCCATCTGAAACTGCTGAGCTTTAACACACTGTTTCCTCAGGGCCAGCTTGAGCTGATGCTAGACATCCTGGTCTTCCACTCTTCTCGCCAGGATGGCACTAATGAGTGCACACACAACAACGGCAACTGTGCCCACCTCTGCCTGGCCACTCCTGCTGGTGCCCAGTGCCGGTGTGCCTCCCACTACACCTTGAACCCAGATGGACGAAACTGTAGCTGTAAGTACAGCTGATGGGAATCACACATATACACAAGTAAGAGAGAGTGCAGGCTAGTGGCTTGAACAGAGTGTCAATGAAAAATATGATCATTAAAATAGTTGCTGGTGTTATACGACTATGCGTCTACAGTTAGGACAAATGGAACAGAAATGACTGAAAGTAAAACGATAAACCTCGGCCGCTTCTTTCTCAACAGCCAACAGAAAGACTGTGAAAGCCAACATACTTTAGTTGTTTCCCATGAGTGTAGCTCCTCTAGTGTGTGTGTGCGTGAGTGTGAGAAAACTTTGGCTTTCTTTTGCCAGAGAGAACATGGAGTCTTTTCACCAGGCACACCCTTTCTCTACATTTGTTCACCCTGTTAATCCCACACCCCTCTCTGTTGTTTCTCTGTCTGCAGCTCCTTCAAGTTTCCTGCTCTTCAGTCAAAAGGCTAGTATCAGCAGAATGGTTTTAGGAGAGCAGAGTCCCGACATCATCCTTCCTATCCATGTAATGAGAAATGTTCGAGCTGTCAGCTATGACCCGGTGGAACGACTGGTTTACTGGCTCGATGGGCGACAGAATATACGCAGAGCCAGAGATGATGGGGCCATGGTACATCCACATCACCCTCTTAAAACACATACTCACAGCATTTGACACCATTGGCTGTTTTTGTGGAAAAAAGGATAAATAAACATTGACTTAGAAATTAGAATAGAATCATGATTAAGACCTTTTTATTATATTATTTTCATGCTTCATGTGACTCAAAGTGAATGTCAGAACAGGTCAAATGTTGACCTTATGACCTTACTGTGTTTGTTTTCAGTCGTCAATGATAGTGAGCAGCACTGCTCAACCAGTGGACAACCAGCTTCATGACCTGAGCCTGGATGCCTATAGTCGGAACATCTACTGGACCTGTGAGACAACCAACACCATCAACGTCAAGAGGATGGATGGTCACACTGTGGGCGTGGTCATCAAGGATGACACAGACAAGCCAAGGGCCATTGTGGTCAATGCTGAGAAAGGGTAAGCTCATTTTTGTGACAGTGACTCTACTAAGCTCAGTTGGAAAGATTGATGGTTCTAGCTGGCAGAGGTTAAACCATTACTTAAAAGCCATCACTTGACAGTTATCTTAACTAATTATAAGCTAATCTCCAATATTGTTTTTATCTCATAAATGATTGAAAGAGTGGTTGTAAAGGAGCTAACTAATCATCTGTAGAGAAAGAGTTTATTTGAAGAGCTTCCGTCAGGTTTCAGAGCTCATCACAGTACATCTGTGCTTGTCCTGCTATAAATCTCAGGGCAGCGTTCAGTACTGTTGACCATAATAATTTATTACAGCGAGTAGAGCATGCTGTGGGTGTCAACGGTCCTTCAGTGGTTTTAATCATATCTATGTAATAGACTCCACCATGTAAATGGAGTAAGTAAGTAAGTAAAATGTATTTATGTAGCGCTTTTCACAGATGAAAATCACAAAGTGCTTCATAATACAATGAATGAAAGTCCTGAGAGATGAGAGTCCTCTTAACACACACGTTAATTATGGAGTCCTACAGGCTTCCACGCTAGGACCATTTCCATTATAGACAGTACACCTCTCTGCATTTAATCATCAGTTACAGAGGAAAATGGTGACTCAAAAATGCTCATTTTCATGCCATTTCTGTTGGCAGGCTATTTCAAACATGCTGTTTATAAGCAAATTTTAAGAAAAAGTTCTGTAAAGTCAATTCAGAGTTTTATCATGCAAATTGCTGATTTGGGGCATTTTCAGTCTCGTTTTTAAAAGACCAGGAGACCATGATTATTGTTCTTCCCGAACTACATTCACAAATCAGCCAAGGAAAGTCCACCAGTCATAATTTTGGTTATATAATGTAATATAATATTTGGTTCCTCTTTGGGCTTTGACTTGCATGTGACATTTGTTGCATACTCCTTTTCCAATTAAGGAGATTTTCTAAATTGAGAGCTGTAGTTTTTTGGTTGAACAGGAGAAAATTGCTCTTGCATTTGTAACTCCGCGGTTCTGTTTACCAGCTTAGATAAATCACCTCTTTCTCACCTCCTGGCTATACAAAATGCCATGGGCAGAATTCTGCCACTTTTTACTAAGTCCACTCTTACATTTCCTTCCAACACAATGCTGCTCGCAGTCTTCAGTTGCAAGCTCAGAATCAATTGGCTTTTCCTCGTATGACAATGAAGAGTGAGGGAATAGAGCCTTTCAGTCTTTAGCACTTTGGAAGTTGGACGAGTTTCCAACTCCAAGTTTATTTAGCTTCCTCTGTACACTGCTTAAATTCATTTTAACTGTTTTAAATGATCAGTTTTCTTTTATTCTATTTTATTCTGTTTAACCTTGTTTTTATATCAGTATTAACTATTTTTATTACAATTTATTGTGATTATCCCTATTTTTTTTTTATTTTGCTATATAGTGCTTTGAGACTTCAGGTCCGTCAAAGGTGCTTTATTAATAAACTTGAGTTGTACCCTGCTGACACATGTCCACTTCTACAGGTACATGTATTTCACCACAGTGCAGGAGCGCTCAGCTAAGATTGAAGGTGCCAGTTTGGATGGGACAGAGAGGGAGTCTTTGTTCACCACTGGTCTCATCAGACCAGTAGCTCTGGCACTCGACAATAAGCTGGGAAAACTATTCTGGGTTGATGCTGACCTTAAACGCATTGAGAGCAGTGACCTGACAGGTGAGTCACCATAAAAAGAAGTAATTTATATGAAAGAAATGTTTTCATACACATTTGGATAAAACAAAGAACAGTGCCAGAATATGACTCAAATATTGCCTCACAGTAAATATTGAAAATAAAATAGAAATATGAACAAATATGAAACAAGGAGAGATCATTTGGAAGTAGTGAACAAGATTTATTGAGATAGAGAAATTCATGTATTTGGCAATTAGACCCAGATGACCCATCATGGCAAAACAAAATCCCAGTGATGATCAGATTTAGGACAGGGCCCCTTGGAGTGTAGACGCTGGTGGTGGTGAAGATGAAGACTGAGGCTTGGATAGTGCGCTGGCTGAGGTGTCTGAGGTGCAGATGGGGATGCACGAAAAGTCAGAAAGGGAGAATGAGGGAGAGCACAGATTTAAACCATGCGCCATTGGCTCACACAAGGCGGGCGAGTAGAGTAATGTTGTCAGTATTGTGAATGACGGCGTGGGAATGCAGTAGTTGTGTTTACAACAGAAAAGCAGATGAACACCCAGGAAAGCAGGCAGATGAATGATTACAGATGTTCCTTATTGAACTTATGCATAGGCTTCATTTACATTGCTCAAATATATCACATAAGTGGTTATTACTCCAAGCTTACTGTTCCCATCCCTGAGGTTGTCCACCAGAGACACTGACACATTTAGTTTGGTGGCAATGAGTTGTCGTTAATCAATATTTTTATTTAGAGAAGTGAGGAAAAAACAACGTAGGGTTGTTGGATTTTACAAACTCTCAATTATCATCACCAGGAAAAACTATTTTCTTGTTCTTATTATATCATTGCATCTATCCCAGGAGCAAATCGCATTGTCCTACAGGACTCAAACATTCTCCAGCCTATGGGGCTGACAGTGCTGGGTGACCATCTGTACTGGATTGACCGTCAGCAGCAGATGATTGAAAGGGTGGACAAACTTACTGGAGATGGGCGCACACGCATACAGGGACGGATATCATACCTTACCTCCATCCACGCTGTGGAAGAGATCGACCCACAGGAGTTTGGTACAGATCTTTCCCACAGAACTATTAGCTATATTAGTGTGGCTTTATGGTTTGGCCTTTGTATCAATGGCTGTTTTTCTTTCTACAGCGTCCCACCCATGTTCTCGTGACAATGGGGGCTGTTCTCACATCTGCATTGCTAAGGGTGATGGAACACCTCGCTGCTCCTGTCCCATGCACCTGGTGTTGCTGCAGGACCTGCTGCACTGTGGAGGTGAGCAACACAGTAACAGCACTCAGGTGCCTTTTCATTTCTGGGTGGAGAATTCAGAGAAGCAGACATGTCCGACCTGCATATCTGATTGAGTTTCAGAAGTACAAGGACATTCAAGGCTTTTTCTTCTACAACTCCAATTCAATAACTCTTTGTGTTTTAGTTATACTGTTGCACAACATATTAATACAGGCAGCAGAGAGGAAGCAATGCTGGTTGTAATTACTCTAACAGTGACAGAGGTTATTTATAGGAATGTTTAAATGTCTAATGACACACTGTACATACACTGTATATACATTTGCATGCATGTTCACTCCTGTTGTTTAGGTTTTGTCCCTCTTAGTCTGAAGGGTCTAATCTAAAGTTCAGTGCTTCTCCCTTCCACCGATAATTGTGACTTGTCTCTCTGCTTCATTCTCTTCCTTATATGTTGTCTTCTCTGTTTTTTCTCAGAGCCGCCTACCTGCTCAACAGAGCAATTCACCTGCTCCACAGGGGAGATTGATTGCATTCCAATGGCCTGGCGTTGCGACGGCTTTCCAGAATGTGAAGATGGCAGTGATGAAGACAACTGTCCCATCTGTTCTACATACCAGTTCCGATGTGACAAAGGAGGCTGCATTGATGCTCAAAGACGCTGCAATGGTGAATTGGACTGTGCTGATCACTCTGATGAGCAGGACTGTGAAAGTAGGTTTACACGCTCAACTCAGGCACAGATGTTTGCAGCATTATGCATGGAAGTTTTGTGACTGATAAATTAGGTTTTACTTTCAGTGTTCTTTAGGATGCTTGATATTTCTACTAAACAAATAATAGCCTGAGTTTACCTATGAGTCATAGCACCAAATCAAAACAGCAGTTGCCTCGAAGCACTTTCTATTGTAAGATAAACCCTTACAGTTATGAAATGTATAAATACTCTTTATACGAAGTTTCTAAGTCATTTTTTCCTCATTAGGACCAGAATTGTCGTGGGGTTAAAAAATCATCCTCTCTACGTCCTCTAAAGCTCTATCAGTGTATATAGTTATCATGTTAAAGAACCCATAGGACTGTACTGACCAAATAGTGCACTTCTTTCTAAAAAGTTTCTGCTTTTCAAAAACTGTTTTATAAAAACGTCCTTTTTGATAGAGTATATAGTTAGGGCTGGATCTTGTGACCTTACCTCCCTCTGCTGTCTTCTCTTTAACCTCACCCCCAACTGTTCACATCAGTTGGCTCTCCATGTGTGAGCCTGGTTGAGCTGGAGGTTTCTTCCTGTTAAGAGTTTTTCCTTACCATTCTTGCCAAGTGCGTGCTTGGAGCATTATTGGCTCCTCTTAATGCAGATTGTGTTTAAATTAAACTACAGGGAGAATAGAAGACTATTGCATTTACAGCCACAGAAGCCTGACCAACAAAAACAGCCAGTTACTAAAGTGACTCCTTGTAGTCTTGCATTGTTGTGTTTGGTCTAATGAGTAGCGCCAGCACCACACAGCCATTTTTCACATTTTCATACAGGCTCACAACTGCCGCTTAAAGATGTCTGCGGTTTTTTAAACTGCTGAAATTTCAGTTGCATAGATAAAAACAATAAGTCAGCGACACTGTTCGTGTCTGTCTTGGAGCTCTCAGTGTGTTTATTTTCATCGATCTGATCATTCATAGAATATATAAAGAGCATCTTCCCTGGGTCTCCTTAGTCACAAAACCAACCCACCTACTTTTTGAAACGTCACCCTTCTTTTGTTGATTCTCCACTGCTATGGCTGGATTTGTCTGTTTGCAACAGAAATATTTGCAGAGGTTCCACGTATGTGTTCTGCTATCTTGTCCACCTCATATTTGTGTTGCATTCAGTAACAGTTCCCCCCATGCTCGGTCTAAACAAAGAAAATTTCCAATCACTGGCATATAATTTTCCATCGTTCTTCTTCCTGTTGCGTATAAAATGTACATAAATGCGACAGCTTTTGGTTTTATTGTTTTTTTTAAACAAAAAAATGCCATTGAAACATCTTGCTACGTTTCCTCTTCTACTCCAGCTATCTGCCCTCCCAACCAGTTCCGCTGTGGTGACAATCAATGTATCACAAAGAAACAACAGTGTGACAATTACTCCGACTGTCCTGATGGATCAGATGAGCTCGCCTGCGGTAAAAACACTGAGATATTCAAACTGCAGAAACATGGCTGTATATTCTCTGGTAAACTTCCCGTCTTACACTCTGTATTCTTTTTTTCTTGTCCATGTTCAGAGCATGTGTCACCTCCCTCCAGTGGCATCCCTAGCACTGGGCCCAACACTATCGGCCCAGTTATTGCCATCATCCTGCTCGTCTTCATCATCGGGGGAGCTTATTTTGTCTGCCAGCGTGTGGTGTGTCGACGATACAAAGGCCCCAGTGGGACTTTTCCTCATGAGTATATCAGCGGGACACCCCATGTACCTCTCAACTTCATCACCCCCAGCGGTTCTCAGCATGGTACCTATCAAGGTAAGCTGGAGCACACAGCAGCAGTGCTATGGTTACACTGCTACTTATCAGCACAGGTGTTAATAATACCTGTAAACTATTGTGTGCAGGTATCTCCTGTGGGAAGTCCATGATGAGTTCTGTCAGTCTGATGGGCAGCAGCAGCAGTGGAGCTCCTCTTTATGATAGAAATCATGTGACTGGAGCTTCATCCAGCAGCTCTTCATCTACAAAGGGAGCCTTCTATCCTCAGGTACACACACACACACAGTGCACAGGCTGTTTATGGTTTACTTTCCGGTTTACTTACAGATTTTTGTTCTGTTTTGTAGATCCTGAATCCTCCTCCCTCTCCAGCCACTGACCGCTCTCTCTACAACACAGAGATCTTCTACTCTTCCAACAGTCCATCTACCACCAGATCATATAGGTCATACAGTCTTATCATTGCCTATCTCCAAGCACACACATGCCAGAGATGCAATTGTCTGTCATGTGTGTGTTTACCAGACACTTGCAAACTTTATGACACTGTAATTATTTTACTGGGCTTTGGACTTCCTCCTCAGCAGGAGACGTTCACATCTCCTGCTGTTGATTTTGCGATCTTTTTTTTTTTTTACTTTTTTCGGTTATTATGATGTAAACAAAGATTAATTGTATGTAAACTGCAATGAAAACTAAGTTTGTGTCATCTCTCCTTCAGACCCTATAACCCAGTCCGTGGCACCGTCCCACCTACCACTCCCTGCAGTACCGATGTTTGCGACAGCGACTACACTCCCCACCACCCGCCGGCTGGGCTGGGGCTGTCAGTGGGTCGCTGGAAGGGCTCTGGCCATGGCAGCCAAACCAAACACAAGTACTACATGGACCTCAACTCAGACTCTGACCCATACCCTCCACCCCCCACGCCCCGATCCCAGTACATGTCAGCTGAGGAAAGCTGCCCTCCATCCCCTTCTACAGAGCGTTCCTACTTCCACCTATGTCCCCCTCCTCCCTCTCCCTGCACTGACTCTTCATGACCCTCAACAGCCTGGGACCCCTGTGAGAAAGAAAGGGATGAAGTCAGCTAGCTACGAGAGCTTCATATCAGCTGATTAGGCTGATATGCCTTATTGGTCCTTTTATCATTCCAGTCATCCAGGAGTTCTCAGGGTGGCCATTGTCTAATCTTCCAAATGCCCTGCTTGAACATTCACTCTCATGGAACAGGTTGAAGGTTCAAGGCTGTCCCTGCCATGCCTCAGGGCATTCCCTCTTTAACTTTCATTCCATGGAATGAAGAAACCTTCCTGTGCTGGGCCGGTTTTGGGTTTCCATCAGTCCAAAAAGGATCCTGATTTCTCATGCTACTTCCTCTTCAGCATGCAGTGACCTCACCAATTGAGTGTGAAAACCACAGATCCAGTGCATCCAAAAGACCACCACCTCATCTCCCCCAATCTTCACAGATCTGTCTTGTCCTTCCTCACAGCATCTGTGTCAGCAGGACTGTATATACTGTAGTGTTAAAAATCACATGAACAAAACAAAAAAAACAAACAACAAATAATGGAAATGTTTTTCATACTTTATTCATAGTGGGTGATCCCCAGCTTGACAGAAAACAAAGGACAGTGGAGTGAGTGAGTGTGTGAATGAAGGATGAATGAATATACAGGAGCATACAGGCATGTGAAGGCTTGCTAGGTGAATTGGAAAAATCTGATGACTGATTTATAATATGTACACTAAAAAGTGACAGAGTGGATGATCACAGAGGTCAAGTCTGCTTCTTTTCCCACATTGTGTTCCTCCATTCCAAACTTTCAATCCTCCATAGCTGAGCCCTGTGCCTTGTGAAGAAGTAGAGCCTTCTCCAGTCAACAAAGCGACTGCTAACAGTCTCTTCATTGAGTAAAGTCACCGCCTGCCTGCAAACACCAGACGAATGCCAACATGTAAAGCTATTGTAAATATGTGTAATGAAGTCAGTGATTGAGTTATGAGAAATTAATGCTTTTTGGTGTAACTAAGAACCTCTTCCATCACTTTTTCTGTATTCTCATCATCCTGTTTACCAAAAATATGTTTGCTGCTATTGTGTACATACGATATCAGTTACTATCATTACACAGAAAGGCCAAAATTGCCACTCTTATACTGACAGTAGATCGTGAAGCTACTTTACAGTTAATATCAAATTATTCTTATAGCCATGTTTGTTCTTTGTACTTTGTATGTAGATCATTATGTATGTCTCTGTGTCAGTTGAAATGTTTGGTTTGAAGGAGTTATTTTTGGAAGGAGGTTAAAAGGTTGAAAACCTCCATGCTTCAGATGACTCTTCCCTGATCTCCCCACAAAGTCTTTTGCGGGTTTTCGTACAATGAACTCATCACTGCATAACCTGAGCTTGAAGGATGGTTTAGATGCTGTGAGTCTAACACACACAGTTTGAAGCATTCTGAGTAATCCCGAGCACCTCGAGGCAACTGTTGCTTTAATATGGAACTGTATAAATAAAATGTAATTAAATTGGATTAAATTAAACCAAAGGTAGCAGTTGCCTCAGGTTAGACAAACTTTCTGGCCTCTGAGCTTTGCCACATTTTGTAAGATAATAACTACTGGAGAGATTTTGAAGAAGTTGTCTATTAGTAGTCCACTGAGGATGAAATCTCGAGACTTTGCTGACCCATTAATCTTTGCTCGTTACATACAAGAAATTGATGTCGTAGTAACAGCTGGTGATCATGCTCCTAAAAGAATGAACAATTTTAAACTTACGAATGACCTGTTTTAATTTGGTTGTGTCCTGCTTCAAAGAAAGAATTTTCTCCAACGATATTTCATGTTGATCCAGGGGGCACAACTTTATTCACTCCCTATAGGAATATTTGGCACTGTTACCGTAAAGACTATAGATTGGCACGAGAATTAACCATTTTCAAGTTCAAAGACAGATAGTGGGTCAGAAAAGTGCTTCTTTTAGCAGTCATCAAGGTGAAAGTGTCCTTTGTTGCCCCTTTGTGCCTGGAAGAAGTTCACCTGTGTTAGATGAGTTAGAGGGAAGTGCAGTTTGGCAGCACTTTGTAAAGGTCAGGAATTGCATGGTCTTGGAGTAAGCTTTGTTCCTGTTGCCTGATTAAATTATCTCCAGTCAGGTGACATTACAGCTAAAATAGATTTCCAGCTTAGGTAGCTGAAGTTGGGTGCTTTTTTAGCAGCACAACACATTTATGTTGAGGGCTATAGGCCCTGCCTCAAACCACTGTGTCAGTAAAACCCTGTACTTGTTGTCTCTGCTAAGAATGCTTTGCGTAATTTACCCTTGTGACATTTTTTGTATCAAAAGCATTTTTATATAATAAAGGTTTTATTTTAAGGAAAGTTTTGTCTGAGGTTATTCAGTTCACTTCAGTTCAATTTTATTTATATAATTTACAACAGTCGCAGTTGCTTTATATGAGGTGAAGACCCTTCAGTTTTGGAGAGCATCCCAGCATTCAGATGCAGAAGGTGGGAAACAAGATCTTCTGTACAACAGGAAGGCAATGTGGCAGAATCAGGGAGGGGAAACCATCTAAGGTTTGGTTAATGGAAAATACAAAACAGAAGCACACAGAAACTACATACAGTACAACAAATGCAAAGCCCATGTGGGCTTTTTTACCTCTGCATATCCTTTAAAGCTCTTTGGAGGTAGATACAGTCAGAGGAACCAGAACACTGTGTCTCTCTGAGCTGCTGAGGAGTTCAGCTATAACAAGGAAACCACTAAATCACATACGGTCACAATGCTTTAAAAGAAATCATGGAAAGAAATGTATAACTTGCTCTAACATGTAGATGTTAGAAAAGAAAAATCATGCAGTAATTGCTTCCAGTCACTGCTTTTCTGAAGAAACAAGGAAATGTACAAATAAAAAGAAAAGAGGGCTCGTCCGGGATTTGAACCCGGGACCTCTCGCACCCAAAGCGAGAATCATACCCCTAGACCAACGAGCCGCCGATTGTAGCACCTGACCAGACGTATTCATAAGGCTGTTCGGCCTCGTGTGGCGAGTGCGACACCTATTGGTAGATATAGTAAATGAACTTGGTCCTTGGAGCTGTGTATGTTTTTATCTCTGCTCATTGATTTGTCCATCTAAACGTATTTAAATATTTTATATCACGCGAGGAACAAATGTTACATATAACTTGATATAATCTCTAAAATCATTTCTCAATTGCATCAGACATTTTCACGGCATACCATCATCCATCAATAATCTATCTATAATCTATAATATGTAGACCTTGTGCTATATGTGAACATCAGGGTCCATGTGTTTTGTTGGACTGTGAACAACAGTCACCTAAAAGGAGAGAAAACGCTTTTCAAAACCTTTGCTGGAGATTACTTACTACAGAAAAAAATACAAATATCCAATTTATTCATTTTATTAACCTTTTCTGTTTCCTATAAACACCTTAATAACATTAACAATTGATCACGTTTAGTCGTCTTTACAAAATGCTCTGCTGCCCCCATGTGGGTAAAAGCAGAGCAAAACGAGTGCTGCTCCAAAGCCTTTATTAGTGACTTTTAAAGGGGTCAAATGAATCAATCTTAACAAGTATTTGATCCACTGCAAACACAATTTTAGCCTATACTTGTATATTCCCTGATAGCATAATGACCACATCTGAAACCTGAACATGTAGAGCAGAGGGAAAGTTTAAGTTAAGTTTAAGTTTAGATATTATTAGCATGCAGAATTTACAGATGAATATAATATAATATTATATATATATATATATATATATATATATATATATATATATATATATAGAGAGAGAGAGAGAGAGAGAGAGAGAGAGAGAGAGAGAGCAATGTAGTGTAATGTAGTTGGCTGCAGATATGATGGAACTTTGTTCTGTATATCATGTTGACTTCTGTTGACTGAGCTTCTTCCTGTACCACTGCTTGAAGGAAGTATCATCTAGAAACTGGGAGTACATTTTAAGACCACCGCTGACACAGAGCAGTGCCCTGGGTCAACCTGCGATCCAGTATATCCGCTTCATCAAGAGTCTTCCTCATTTTATCTCTCTGGAAAATCTATGAAAAATCTCTCTTTAAGTATTCTTAGGGCCAGTGATGTTTCATCATATGAACCGATTTGAGCAGTGGTCATGTTTCAGTCATGTAGGCACTCTCGACACCTGGAACCTCTGGAAACTGCAACTCAGGAATGGCGTCACTGATTGATCCTGGATTCCTGGTTTATTGAGCTTTCTTTGTGTTTGACATTGCAGTGACGATGTGTTTAAAAAAAAAAGAAAGAAAAAAATAATAGGGGGAAATCCTTTGTTATAGTCTACCAGAACGGAAGGGTATCTGAAATACCATATTCATGATAAAAACCTGTATTCATCTGACAGTAATAGTTTATAGAAGCTGTAGATTTAAAAAAAAAAGAAAAAAGTTTTTATTCCAAACTTTTGAGGGTCTGCTAATGTTACAGCCCAGGTAATGTGCTGTGTTGTGCTGGGAATAAGTCTTGGAGCCGTAAATACAGGACTCTAAGAGAATGCATGTAAAAGTTTAAAAATACTAAGAGAGAAACAGCAAACTGGTCCAGTGAAGTTAGTCCAGCTGGTAGACAGGTGTTGAGGGCTGCACAGAGGCAGCAAGAGGTGGAGCCCAGCATTCAATCTTATATCATTTTTTTGTTTTTTCTCTCCCTTTATTCTCCCTGTGTTTGCCGCTCTGTAATTACACCAGCTGCTTGGGTTGGTTTTCTCTTTCTCTCTGTTTTCGCTCCCTCGCACCTGACATTATTTTAATGCTCGCTCTACTCTCTCCTCCTTTCACACTCCCTTTTCCCTCCAAAAAGATGCTCAACCTGCCGAAATACCACACAGATTGCAAAATGTTTTGTGCTGACTTGTTGAATATATCAGTAAAAGGGGCCTCAAAAATCACAGAATAAACAAATCCACAGCTGAACTGTAATTTGATCCTTTCTGCAATGATAACGCGACCTGCACTTACTTTTATGTGGGACCAGTTGTTGTGGTATTTTTACATTATTTTAACCTAGGTTTCTCCAAGTTTTTGATTCTTTGACATCCAAAGGTTTTTTCTTCCTGTAAGAAATGACACATGTTAGCAAGTCATTATGTGTTTTAAAAACATGCACATTTTTATGTACAGTTCATCTGCCACAAAACACCTTCCCTTTCATGTGCCCCAGTTAAACCCAGGTTTTATTTTACCAAGCTGATAAACACCTTCATGATGATTCATTTTTGTAGTCAGAGTCAAAATGAATTATATGGCACATTTAAAACAACAACTGTTGACCAAGATGCTGTACATTTAAGATCATCCAAACAGATAATAATATAGACAATATGCCTGATATTATTTAGGAAAAGAAGCATAAAATGGGAAGATTTGAGTAAGAAATAAGACAAATAAAAGCAGTACAAACTCATTCTGATTTAAAAGCCAAAGAATAAAAGTGGGTTTTCAGATGGGTCTTGAAAGTGTCCAATGTTGGGGAGGTCCTGATGTGAAGGAGCAATTTGTCCCACAATTTAGAAGCAGTCACAGCAAAGGCCTGGTCTCCTCAGTGCTTTAATCTGGACCTTGCGGCAGCTAGGAGCATTAGATAATTAAATCTTAAAATCAATTTAAAAACTCACTGGCAGCCAGTGTAAGAATGTTAGTTTGGGAGATATGTGGTTTCGTTTGTGTGTGCCAGTTAGTAACCGTGCTGGAGCGTTTTGGACCAGCAGCAGTCGGCTAACTGATGACAGACTTACTATTCCAAAAGTCGAGATGAGATGAAATGAAGGGATGGATATCTCTCTCAAAGTCTCTGAAACAGAGGAATGGCTTCACCTTTGCAAGTAGCTGGAGATGAAAGGAACTGGTGTTGATTCAATAAATTTGACTTCTATAGTACATATAAAATTGAGGTGATTCACACTAAAGTAAAATAGAATAAAAAGGTTCCTAAAACATTTTAGGAACATTTTAGGAACCCAACTTCCTACATACATTCACAATGTTTACATGAACTAACCCAACAGCAACCAATAGAAAAATCAGCAGTTTCCATAAGCTTACAGAAAAGACAGAAAAGCCGAGTCTTCAGCTTAGTTTTAAAAACTGTTACAGTTGATGTTTGCCTGAGGTCACTTGAACAGTGCCAAAAAAGTATATAAATATAAAGTATATAAAGTATACTTTATACTATACTAGGCTGCTAACACTGGAGTAATGTGATGGCAGATGGTCTGATTCTTATTTTCTTCATTCACACAAGTACTTTCTTATATGCTTTTGTGCTTTCTATCCATCACACATGCATCCAATGGATGCATTGGACAGCAGTATCATATCCATGGATATTTGGCATGCAAACTGGAGCAGCCAGTTCACCTCTGAATCTACTGGTCCACTCCACCCCTGCAGATGAGCCACAAACCACGCCCACAGTGGACTCCTCCTTTTTTTGTTGCACGATTTGTTTTTTATACTTTATCATAGATTTCTGTGATTAATAATTCAGAAAAGCTTTTAAATGATAAAGGTTTTAATGATTATTAAAAAGGTCTTTGACAAATGCTTTCAGAACTACATAAATATTATTATGATTGTTATCCCCAAAGGTTGTTAAATACCAGCATCTTCTCTGGAACCCTTGAACCAGTCACCCTAAATAACCTTTGACCACTTTTCATTTTATGGCCAATCATCATCTTAAGTGATTTGTGAATCCTTTACAGTTATTCAAATGGGATAGGAGGCCTAGAAAGATCAAATGGACAAAGCAATAATCATAAAAACAGGTGGGCAGATACCACAGGACAGATCTCTATTCAGATAGAAAACAGGAAAGATTTCACCATTTCATCCCACAGTCAGTTATCCTGTTTTATTAAATGGATCTAATGCCTACATGATGCAGACAGAGTAGGAGCAAGCCACTACCCACTACCTCCAATGTATTTGTGTAGCACCATGTCTTGGTGTTTCTATTAGCAGCTGGTTTGATATTAAAAGAGTTTTTAAAAGAACATTTCAAAGCTAAATTGATGGTGGTGTTCTGGGGCCACTAGGAGCACCAGAACAAGTTACTATGCCTAATAATATTGATAACATATACTGACATCTGATTTTAATTCAGCTTTAGTCTCAGCCAGTTTTTAATGAAAACCTACTTAAAAGATGTATTTAAGGTCAGGAACCATGTACAGTCATAATCTAAGGGAATTTCTTGAAAACGTTTCACTTTTCATCCAAGAAGCTTCTTAACTTCAACCCCTTCTGTTCAATGTTTTTCAAGTCTCACACTGGTTTTACCGCAAAACTCAAGTGGCAATGACCCAAACACCTTGACTCATGTGATTAGGCACATAACTAGTTAAATGCCTGGGACTCTCCACCATTTGGTGTTAGAACTGAAGAAGTCTCTTGGATGAGAGGTGAAATGTCGTCAAGAAATTTAAAGAAATCTAGTTGCTTTCTTTTCAAGCTCCTTAGACTACCATGACCTGGATGGCTGAGAACCTACACAGACATGTACAGTCATAGTTGAGACAAAAGCTCTTTAGTGGATCCAATAGCTGATACCACACAACTGAAGACTTATTTCTTAGGATCTTTCACATACATTTATTGTTGAACAAAAAATGCTCTAAGCCAGGAAATTAGTCCAAATTCCAAAGATGGTATGCCACCGCACGTGCATAAATGATCCTACCCATTGCACACACCAGGGTGGTTGTAGCTCAGGAGGTATAAAACGCCAATTGTGCCAATGTGTGCGATATATATATATACACTCAACAAAAATATAAACGCAACACCTTTGTTACTGCTCCCATTCCCCATGGGATGGATGTAGAGACCTAAAATTCATTCCAGATACACAATATAACCATCCCTCCCAAACAGTGATCACAAATCAGTCCAAATGTGTGGTAGTGGGCACATCTGCTATATTGAGATAATCCATCCCACCTCACAGGTGTGCCACATCAGGATGCTGATCTGACATCATGAGTAGTGCACAGGTGTACCTCAGACTGCCCACAACAAAAGGCCACCCTGGAATGTGCAGTTTTGTCTCACAGCAAAATGCCACAGATGCCACAAGCAATGAGGGAACGTGCAATTGGCATGCTGACAGCAGGAATGTCAACCAGATCTGTCGCCCGTGCATTGAATGTTCATTTCTCAACCATAAGCCGTCTCCACAGGCGTTTCAGAGAATATGGCAGCACATCCAACCGGCCTCACAACCGCAGACCTCGTGTAACCACACCAGCCCAGGACCTCCACATCCAGCAGGTTCACCTCCAAGATCGTCTGAGACCAGCCACCCAGACAGCTGCTGGAACAATTGGTTTGCACAACCAAACAATTTCTGCACAAACTGTCAGAAACCGTCTCAGGGACGCTCAACTGCATGCCCGTCGTCCTCATCGGGGTCTTGACCTGACTCCAGCTCGTCACCGTAACAGACTTGTGTGGGCAAATGCTCACATTCGATGGCGTCTGGCACGTTGGAGAGGTGTGCGCTTCACGGATGAATCATGGTTCACATTGTTCAGGGCAGATGGCAGCTGAGAATGTCCCAGTTCTTGCATGGCCAGCATACTCACCGGACATGTCACCCATTGAGCATGTTCGGGATGTGCTTGACCGGCGTATACGACAGCGTGTACCAGTTCCCACGAATATCCAACAACCTCGCACAGCCATTGAAGTGGAGTGGACCAACATTCCACAGGCCACAATTGACAATCTGATAGACTCCATGCGACGATGTGTTGCACTGCATGAGGCAAATGGTGGTCACACCAGATACTGACCGGTTCTGGGTCCCCAGACCCCCAATAGCGCAAAAAACTGCACATTCCAGGGTGGCCTTTTGTTGTGGGCAGTCTGAGGTACACCTGTGCACTACTCATGATGTCAGATCAGCATCCTGATGTGGCACACCTGTGAGGTGGGATGGATTATCTCAATATAGCAGATGTGCCCACTACCACACATTTGGACTGATTTGTGACCACTGTTTGGGAGGGATGGTTATATTGTGTATCTGGAATGAATTTTAGGTCTCTACGTCCATCCCATGGGGAATGGGAGCAGTAACAAAGGTGTTGCGTTTATATTTTTGTTGAGTGTATGTGTGTGTGTAGCATAAATGTACACAGGCTGACTGACGTGAAGGATTTTCTTACACTAACTTGATGTTGTTTTCAGGCTTTTTAAGTTGGTAAAGATTTGCTTGATAGTTGTCTTTACAGACAATGACCTTCATTTGGGATATAATCCTGCAAAAATCCTTGTGCCTTCTGTTTATAACGCTAATCCAAGGATATTACTATCACATTATTCTTGCAACACTGATTAAGTATTCAAAATTAAAAAGAGCTGTAACTCTTCTATTACAGTATGTATGAAATGGACCCACCCCTGGGTCCACTGCATGTGTATACACACTCTATATGCATATATGTCTACTTCAACTTCAGTAATCACTTCTTCCAAACCACCAGTGTCTCTCTTAGACACCATTCCGATAAAACTGCTCAAAGAAGTCCTATGATTGATTAATGCTGCAATCTGATCAATGTATCTATTATTGGGATACATACCACAAATGTTTAAGGTGGCAGCAATTAGGCCTCTATTTAAAAATCCATCTCTTGACCCACCTGTTTTCGCTAAATATAGGCCTCTATCGCTAACCGTCCTTTTTTCCTTTTAGAAAGGAGAGTACAGTACAGAAACAGCATTGATCTTCTTATGGCCTTTGACAGTTGACTCATATCTGTGTTTGTTTTGGCTGCTCTTCATTGGTTCCCAGTTAAATCCAGAATTTGAATTTAAAATCCTGCTCCTCATGTACAAAGTCTTGAATAATCAGGCCCCATCTTATCTTAAAGACCTCATAGTACTTTATCGGCCCACTAGAGCACTCCTCTCTCAGACTGCGGGCTTACTCGTGGTTCCCAGAGTATTTAAAAGTAGACTGGGAGGGAGAGCTTCAGCTTTCAGGCCCTTCTTCTGTAGAATCACCTTCAGCTTAACTTTCCTTTTTGACAAAACATATAGTTAGGACTGAATCAGGTGACCCTGAATTCTCCCTTTGTTATGCTGCAATAGGTCTAGGCTGCTGGGAGCTTCCCGTAATGTACTGTGTAGAGTTTCTTCTTCATTCACTTCTTTTCACTCACTCTCTGTTCATACACCTCTCTCCATTTAATCATTAGTTTTTATTCATCTCTGGCTCTCTTCCAAAGCATGCCTTTGTACTGTCTTTGTCCTCTCAACCCAAGCCAGTCTTATTCAAGATACTTTAGTTATTTTTAGTTATTTTAGTTATTCTTAGATATTTTTCTCTATGTAGTAATGTTCAGTTACTACATGGAGAACATTTCACACTGATTGCAGTGCACTATTAAAATATTATTAAGAGATTATTCTATAGTTATGTCATTACAGACTGTTATGTTGTGATTATGCGACAGTGCATATGTTTTCTACCCATAATCCTTTAATAGACAGGATATCCTTATAGGATTAGAATTAAACAGCATATCGTTCATTGCCTGCTCATGCGCCCTCTCTCTCTCTCTCTCCCTCTCTCTCACACACACACACACACACACACACACACACACACACACACACACACACACACACACACAATAACTGGCATTAAGCATGGCCTCATTTTCCCAACTACTGGTTCAATAAGGAGATGGCTGGTCCATCTTGCCCCACTTTTTGAACAATAGACACACCAGGGGTCACATAGACTCAAGGCTGTGGGAAAGGAGAATACAGAGAATGTGTGAAGGACAGAAGGATAGCGGAATTGGGCTGGGAGACAGAAAATGAGCAGAGTCGGGGGTGAATGTAGGGGCTCAGAGAAAAAATAAATAATGGCTATCAGGACAACATCATTTTTCTAATATTTTAGTGATTATTTCTCTAATTAAATCATTGGAACTGTCTTTCTGTCTGACACAGCAATGTATCCCATCTTATCTCTAGATATTTACACTTTGCAAGTATGACCAAATGATCACACAATATTGCAAGGACAGTGGCAATTTATTTACAATGTCTACAATTCCTTGTGGAGCGCACCAACAACCTTGTTGGTGCTTAGCTCTCCACTCTCTGGTCCCAGCTGCCCTGCCAGCCTCCTTGGCACTGCCCCCTTGAACTCACTGCACCACCCCTTCTCTGAAGCAGAGTCGCAGACCACACCCCGCCACATACCCCCATCACCCTAACTTAAGCTGGAGAGCCATCCGGCTGACCTTACACCCCCTGCTCCCTATTCCACACACACCCCTCCCACCTCCACAGCCACGGCAATCTATGCCCCTGGCCTACGGACTACCTTGAACTTAAATGGGTGGCTCTAGATGCCACCGGGTGATCCCAGTGCATCCTTCATGCAGTTGACTCATCACAGCTGGACATAATTCAATTAAATTCATTTTTATTTATACAAAGCCAAATCACAACAACAGTATTCTTATCTCCTTATTGAAAGGTAGACCATACAATAATACATAAAGAAAAGAACCCAACAATTAAAATTGGTTTCTAGAGACAGATACCCTCTCTACTTTTAAGATTAGGCTGAAGACATTCCTTTGTCACAAAGCTTATAATTAGGGCTATATACACATGAGGATCAGGTGACCTTCAATCCTTCCTTAGTTATGCTTCAGTATACTTGGGTTTCTGGGGGCTTCCCATGATGCACTGAGTGTTTCTCCTTCTCTCACCCCTTCACTCACTGTGTGTTTATATACAGTGAGTGAAGGGGAATTTAATTATGAGTTATTATTCATCTCTGGCTTTCTTCCACAACATGCCTTTTGTCTTGTCTCCCTCCCCTCACCCCCCAACTGGCCGCAGCAGATGGCCGCCCCTCCCTGAGCCTGGTTCTGCTGGAGGTTTCTTCCTGTTAAAAGGCAGTTTTCCCTTCCCACTGTTGCCAAAGTGCTTGCTCATAGGTGGTCGTCTGATAGTTGGGTTGCAATATAACTTACATATATAACATTATATAACTAACTTACAATATAAAGCACCTCAAGGTGACTGTTGTTGTGATTTGGCGCTGTTTAAATAAATTGAAATTGATTTAAAATTGAAATGAGCAAAACAACTCATAAATCTGTGTGTGTGTGTGTGTGTGTGTGTGTGTGTGTGTGTGTGTGTGTGTGTGTGTGTGTGTGTGTGTGTGTGTGTACACTTGTATACGATGTGTGTGTCATGGCCTGGGGGATCAGCAAGACGCTGATCGGCCATTTCCGCCTTTTTCTCTCTCTCTTGCTCTCTCTCTCCTCCTCTCTGTTGCTGGGGCAGAACTCATTGTGGGCTCACACCCTCGGCCCACGCCCACTGAAGGGGAACACACCTGATGCCCATCAAGGCAAACGGCGTTTAAGCCAGGAGGAGTCTGCTGGTTTTCGCTGGATAGTTGTCTACTACGCGTCAGTGAGAGTCAAGCTACAGCTCAAGCTAAGTCAAGTGTCTATTGTGAACGTTGTAACTCATTCTTGTTTCCTCGCCTACATACAGACCTCCTGGATAACCTTCCCTGTGTGAATCTTTGTGTCAAGTGTGGAGAAAGGAACTGCGGTCGTGAGTGTGGAGAGTTGGAGAACGAGTGATTCCCCCCTTTGGATTTCCCTGGAGCCCCGTTCCCCACATTGTTGTATATAGCACTGCCCTGCACTTCCTGTATATACATCGGGTAAACTCTGTAAATAAATTCTTGTGTTCAACTGATTCTGGAGTCCTGCGCTTGAGTCCCCCACGTTGAACCGTAACTGTGTGTGTGTGTGTGTGTGTGTGTGTGTGTGTGTGTACACACACTTGGATACATTGTCAATGGACAACGGCTCATAGTTAAGATTATAATTAAGTTTGTATGCATGTGTCATGATCTGTCTCATGTGTCATGCACAGATTGTGTTGGAGAGAGGAATCAAATGCAGACGTGTAGAGACAAGATTGGACTTAACAAAAAGCCAGCTGTTTATTTAGGCTGGGTGAAAAACCAAACTAGGCAAAGGGAGACTTAGACTTTACTGAACTAGGCAAAACAAAATCTTCAGAATATAGAACATTAAACCTGGAACAAGGACAAGACACATGGAGGGAGGTGAACTGACATTCCTGTGAAGGAAAAAGGGAACTGATACAGTATATATACACATGAGGATTATTTGGGAAAGTGGAGACACATGGCAACACAGGAGGGACAATTCAGGCATAACAATACAGGGGAAGCGAAACCGCACACAATGCACAAGAGACAAGGGATTGTCAAAATGAAACAGGAAGTAGCACGCACACCAAGCCTCAGACAAGGGCTGTATCCCAATTCAGGGTCTGCAGCCTTAAAGTACGCAGCCTCAACGGTCCTCAAGGGCCGCGTACTCAAAGACCGCTAAGGCCGGAAGCGTGAGGCTTGTGAAATGGGACGGTCTGGCCTCCGTCGCGCTGCCCAGGTTGCCTAGCAACCATGATAGCTGGAAACGTGTGGTTGACAGAAATGAAGGAGAACATATTTTGTTCGTTTGTTTGTTTCTACATGAGCTTTGTGTGATTTAATAAGTATCTGAGGCTGAGACTGTCACGGCTCAACGGCACGAGGGAACAGGGATGGACACAGGCGCAGAAACCAACCCGGAAGCGAGGTGACAGAAAACAAATGATTTATTTCCGCCCACAGGAAAACAAAGGTGAAACACAAAGCGACGCCACCACACTAGTGGCGCGTAGGATTCGTCTGTGATAATGAGGGCGACCTAGACACCTCTAGGAGACGGCTGAACAGCGGGGACAGCGGGGAGGTAGAAACAGGACTAGGTAGGGGCCGGGGCACTGGAACAAGAGGAGATCACGATCAGAGGGATCCAGCAGACAACCAATAATCCTCCGCAGTTGAATTGAATTGCCTTACTTGGTTTCAGATGGAGGGGACAGGTGGAGCGGAAAACCCGGAAGCGGTCGAGGCGTGGGGAGGCAGGCAGGTGAGCAGTGGGCCGGCAGGCCACGTTGTGTGAGCAGCTGGCGGCCCAGGTCCAGGAGGACGGGAGCGAGGGGAACAAGATCTCCACTCCGGGTGCTATCGCTGAGGACAAGAAAAGACAGGTCAGTCATCACACGGCGTTAAGACAAGGTTTAGGATGCTCCACTGAACTAACATGGGAATAGCAGATACTCAGGCGATGAGTGGTTGAGAGCGCAGGTCTGATATACCGCTGGCACGATTGCTCACAGGTGGTCAGCCAGGGAGGGGCAACCGGACTCCGCCTAAAGGAGGAGGAGCCGCTGTCTGAGACCTGCAGGTGCCCAACCAGACCATGACAGAGACCACAGGACTGTAAAACATGATTGTTGGGCTTCATATCTGTACTGAACAGTCATTTAAGATTAGCTAGTAAATAACAAATAGTTAATGTTGTTCATGAGACTAAAGTCAGTGTAAATATGATATGGCCAATATTATAGTTATTATATTAATCATTATTAGCTATTACAGCAGTGAGTTTGAACTCTCAAATCAAATCACTTCTATTGTACCTGCACATCACATGTGCAGGTACACTGGTACAGCACATGTGAGTGAACTCTGTTTCAAATACTGAGCTTCAGTAAAGATTCAAGTTGCAGCTATTTATATGTCCTATCACCTTAAATCTTCACTCAAAGACAAGTATTTTTGACAGTGCATATATAGATGTATCATATATAAGAGACAAATGTTGTTCCTTCAGTATATTGGCATTATTACATTTGGCTCAATGCTTACATATATGTGTAAAAGTCAAATGTACAAGCTGTGATAACTGTTTCTGATAAAATGAAGAGTAGACTGATATATTAAATATTCCTTTATTGGGTGAGAAAATCAGACCATGTCATAACTGCTTTAAGTCATACAGAATAGATATCAGAGCCTTAAACAGGCTGACTTCTGCTAAATGGGTCAAACTGGGCAGAAAGTATCCAAACACATAACATCCTTATAGAATATGATGTAACACTATAGATCAACTTACCTCAGAATATATAAAGCATATAAACAATTACAGTAATATGATGCAACAAACACAGCAGTGCTACTAATCCAAAATACTCAAAGCTTCATAGAACTGAAATAAACATTTATTTTTAGGTCCATTGTGCTGCTGATACATACTTTAGGTTTCTGAATATTACACTTGTTGCTGCCTTTCATAGTGTGTAACTTGAAGGCCCTGGGTACTTTCTCCCACACTGAAAACACTGGAATGATAAAATTATTTGAACATTACCTAATAAGACTGATTCAGGACAGACAATTAGTTATTCTAAACTTTTCTAGCAGTCCTTCACAAACAGGGAACAGTCTGTCTATTCTCTCCATCTGTCAGCTGCTGCTGGCTCTTCCTCCTCCTCTTCCTCACACACTGCTGAGTTTGTCCTGGTGGATCATCAGGGGTGCAAAGCCTCACAGATGATGTGCAGCAGTGGGTCCCTCAGTCTGTCCTCACTCTGGACACTTGCAGTTGTCACACATGGAAATCAAATGTGTGATAAGCTACAGGATTCAAACACAAGTGTGACTTATAAACACATGTTCATACTTTTATTACACAATCAGAGAGAAAGAAACAGAGAGTGCAGGACAGACAGACAGGTGTCTCAGGTGTACACACTGCTACAAACAGGAGGATTTAGTGTTTGTTTTATTACGAGTGCTAAACAAGAAGAGTTCCCAGATGGTGCAGTGGACACATGTGTGACTCCTGTGATTGAAGCATCTTTCTTTCAGCTTGTCGAGTGAACCGTCAGCTCGTTCAAACACACGTTAAAGTCCGTTTGGCTCGACACCACCGAACAGAGGCAGCAATATAACATAGCTAACATTAACAGTGCAGTGAATCCTGCTTGTGCCGCGATGTTCAGGACTGCAAACCGAGCAGCATCACTGACTTTCAGCTTGTTGTGTTTGTGGATATATGACTGACTTTGATTATCCACAAAATCATCACATTCTCTGTAAGATTAAGGTCGACTATTGTATTATTATATTTTAAAGGCTTTAAAAGCAAGTAAAAGCTGAACGTACAAACATCGCTAATGGCAAATAACTTCGCCGACATGTGGCCAACAGTAATGTTTTAATGTTCCTCATTATTAAACATTTGCACATAAATAAGTGACATAATATTCAGTACTTACTTTACTCTTCGGCTGCTCCGCTTCTCCCATCTGCGGCAGAATTATCCACACCGACTGTCGCGCTATGAATTGTGGGATATATGGGACCACGAAGTCTACATTGCCACAGCCTTAAAATTCAGGGAAATGAAGGACGCATTTGAGGGCCGCATTTTGAGCAGCCTTTGAATTGGGACAGCCTTCGGTGCGCCACTGTGACGTAATCGGCCTTAAAATGCGGCCTTTAAGGCTGCACACACACAGCCACATGAAGGCTTGACACTAAGATAAACAAACATGGAAACACATGACAGCCTGGGGTATACAAAGGATGAAAATGGAAAGAAGACATGGAGACAGAGCACAGAGACATGAAAGGGATGAGAGAGAGAGAGAGAGACATGAGGGTGAGAGACATGACTGGGATAAGAGAGAGAGAGGAAGAGAGACATGACAGACCTGAGGGGATACCAAGGAACAAAACATAGAGACCAGACCAAGGGAACAGGAGCATAAACTGATAACCCTAAAGTAACTTAAAACTAAACTTGAGACCTCTAATAATATTGCAGGGAAATTACCAGGGATTACCAAACTCTACAATTTCTATTTGTAGAGTTTTAGTCACAAGAACTAAAACAAGAAAGCCCAGTATAATAAAATCCAGAAAATAGGTTCACTTCTCCAAATCAAAAAGGAATTTAACAAGATTCAAAAGGTTTGAAACACAGAACACTGGGTCAACAACCTGTGGATACAAATGTAGTTACATTTCAAAGAGAAGGTAATCACAATAGCAAATGGTTTAATGATAGCATTTTAGTAAATGTGATTCCTTTTTTGCCCTCTTCATTTTAGCTGCAAGCTGTCAAATTTAGCTCACTGATCAGTAGAAGTATTAACAAAAGTCAGCTTTCTTCTTTCTTTCTCCCATCTCTCCTGTTCCTTTTCTGCAACACGGTCTTGCAATCCTAGGTAGAATACAAGTGAAACCATGCAGCCCATCCAGCTCCAGCATTTGAGTTTTTTCATATTCACTGCCATTCTTTTTCTCAGCCCATTACCACACGGTTCAAGCCAAGCTATGTTGTCTCTTTGTTTCCCCTACGCTTGGATTGATCTGACATGGCCCCGTCTACAGCAGCATAATGGCCATCAAGATACATAGGAACTCAGTACAATCCTACTGGCTTAAACAATAGCAGCAACAATACCAACACATAATGACAATTCAAGCCAGACAGCTTTCACTGAACAATGGTGTAAGTTGCAGTGTGCTGTATGCCTCAGTGTGTGTGTGTTTTAGTAGATTTAAGCCCAGCAGGTTGTCCAGAGACCCTCGCTTCTTAGTGGTTCACTAAATTCTCTATATTGTTTAATTACATCCCATCTCCTAATCACCTCGACAGCCAAATGCATACACACACACACACACACACACACACACACACACACACACACACACACACACACACACACATGGTTACCCAGAACTCTGGTTACCCAGAACTCATTGTACAGCTGGCTATAGTTTGGCAGTGTACACAAAATGTGGACTAAATACAAAAGGAAAAGAATTCCCTACTCGCTCTGTATTCTTCAGTCTCAGGTTCTCTATAAAAGGCCTGGGAGCTTGAGGGTAATGCACAGTATTTTGCTGTTCCTAGGATTGCACACTTCTCAACAGTGATCTTGGATGTTGCACCTGGGAATTGATGGAGCCACATCCCAGTTTGGAGGTGACTGCCCCATGCAGTCAGATTACCATGGGGACCACTGTTGCCTACACCCTTCACATCTTCTTGAGCTCCTTTCTCAGTCATTGGGTTTTCTCCATCTTCTCATGTTCCTTTTATCTGGTGTTACTATAAATTGGTATGCCTACATCTATTACTACGACCATCTTCTTCTATTTGTCCACCACTACTATGTCCAGTTAGTTAGCCATCACCAGTTTGTCCTACATTATCTGGAAGTTCCACGGGATCTTTGCTCGGTCCAGAGTCTCAGTTTGGCAGCTGCCAGGGCATGGTACATGTCTGACTGTGTTGTGCCAAGTGTAAAGTTTGGTGATTATGGTGTGGGGCTGTTTTTCAGGAGTTGAAAGGAATTCTTAATATTTCATTACTCCAACACATTACTCCAACAGAAAAGGCTAGAATTCCTCAAAATCATAAAAATAAACAAGCAAAATATTAAATTAAGGGTTGGGGACACCAGACACTGGTCTTCATTTTATTATAAATGGTGTCAAAGGCTTTTTCTGTTAGAAGGATCCTGTGAACATCAATTAAAAATTCCAGGGTTTTTTTTCCTTCCCATTTAGTCTCGATTTGAATCTGTGTGTGTGTAGCAGTAACGATGGACCCAACCGCATACTTCACTCTTTCAACACTTCTTTATTCGGCTGTCACTTCTTACACACGGCCGCAGCTTTTCAGCTGTATCCTACACTTAACAACCCCCAGGTCCCGGCACAGTCCTTTGAACTGGGGAGATGTGATGAGCTGATGGAGCTCCGATGCGTCTCATCCACCTCTGCAACCACGCCAAAGCCACATCTCGCCACAGTGTGTATATGTGTGTGTCGTAGGGTGTGCCTAACAGGCCACATGCTTTTAGTGTTTCCTTTAATCTTTTGTCTTTCACTTACCTTGTCTCTTTGTGTTCACAGTTCTGTCTAACCACTCATGCTGTCAAGAAACTGCAGCCTGGTGCTGAAAATCTCACCTCATCCATCTTGCTCCACCGTCAATATTTGGGTATCTTTGCCTCACCTGCCCGCCTTCTGTCTTCTCTAGAAAACTCACAGCATCAGGTTGGACAATCTCTCTTTCTGCACACTACTCTGCCACTCACTTGGTGCACATTGTCCCTCCGCTAGTCGGAGAAAAGCCTCCCCCTGCAAGTAAGCCATTGCTCTCTCCCATTAGTATCTCAGGCTCAAAGGTTCCATCACTGTCATTAACCCCATTTCTCCCGTGCTGCAAACCCACTGCCCCAGTGATTTCCCACACTAGTTGCGTGGTGTTCCTTGTATTAAATCTGTGTTTAGAATAAAGACTTGCGAATCTGATCTCTGTCAGTATATTGGTATCTGCATTTGGGTCCATCTCTCATGGTGGCCTCCAGGCCTTGTGACACTGGGCGCAGGTTCTACAGAAAAGCGGCCTGGAAGCTAAAGGCTCGAATGAAGAGAAGCCAGGACAAATTTACGGAGCATAATATATTAAATTACAACATAAACTGAAATGATCAAGATCAAAATTACAAGTAACACATACAGTGGGGCAAAAAAGTATTTAGTCAGCCACCGATTGTGCAAGTTCCCCCACCTAAAATGATGACAGAGGTCAGTAATTTGCACCAGAGGTACACTTCAACTGTGAGAGACAGAATGTGAAAAAAAAATCCATGAATCCACATGGTAGGATTTGTAAAGAATTTATTCGTAAATCAGGGTGGAAAATAAGTATTTGGTCAATAACAAAAATACAACTCAATACTTTGTAACATAACCTTTGTTGGCAATAACAGAGGTCAAACGTTTACTATAGGTCTTTACCAGGTTTGCACACACAGTAGCTGGTATTTTGGCCCATTCCTCCATGCAGATCTTCTCGAGAGCAGTGATGTTTTGGGGCTGTCGCCGAGCAACACGGACTTTCAACTCCCGCCACAGATTTTCTGTGGGGTTGAGGTCTGGAGACTGGCTAGGCCACTCCAGGACTTTCAAATGCTTCTTACGGAGCCACTCCTTTGTTGCCCGGGCGGTGTGTTTTGGATCATTGTCATGTTGGAAGACCCAGCCTCGTTTCATCTTCAAAGTTCTCACTGATGGAAGGAGGTTTTGGCTCAAAATCTCACGATACATGGCCCCATTCATTCTGTCCTTAACACGGATCAGTCGTCCTGTCCCCTTGGCAGAAAAACAGCCCCATAGCATGATGTTTCCACCCCCATGCTTCACAGTAGGCATGGTGTTCTTGGGATGCAACTCAGTATTCTTCTTCCTCCAAACACGACGAGTTGAGTTTATACCAAAAAGTTCTACTTTGGTTTCATCTGACCACATGACATTCTCCCAATCCTCTGCTGTATCATCCATGTGCTCTCTGGCAAACTTCAGACGGGCCTGGACATGCACTGGCTTCAGCAGCGGAACACGTCTGGCACTGCGGGATTTGATTCCCTGCCGTTGTAGTGTGTTACTGATGGTGACCTTTGTTACTTTGGTCCCAGCTCTCTGCAGGTCATTCACCAGGTCCCCCCGTGTGGTTCTGTGATCTTTGCTCACCGTTCCCATGATCATTTTGACCCCACGGGATGAGATCTTGCGTGGAGCCCCAGATCGAGGGAGATTATCAGTGGTCTTGTATGTCTTCCATTTTCTGATGATTGCTCCCACAGTTGATTTTTTCACACCAAGCTGCTTGCCTATTGTAGATTCACTCTTCCCAGTCTGGTGCAGGTCTACAATACTTTTCCTGGTGTCCTTCGAAAGCTCTTTGGTCTTGGCCATGGCGGAGTTTGGAGTCTGACTGTTTGAGGCTGTGGACAGGTGTCTTTTATACAGATGATGAGTTCAAACAGGTGCCATTCATACAGGTAACGAGTGGGGGACAGAAAAGCTTCTTACAGAAGACGTTACAGGTCTGTGAGAGCCAGAGATTTTCCTTGTTTGAGGTGACCAAATACTTATTTTCCACCCTAATTTACGAATAAATTCTTTACAAATCCTACCATGTGGATTCATGGATTTTTTTTTCACATTCTGTCTCTCACAGTTGAAGTGTACCTCTGGTGCAAATTACTGACCTCTGTCATCATTTTAAGTGAGGGAACTTGCACAATCGGTGGCTGACTAAATACTTTTTTGCCCCACTGTAAAGATCATCACAAAATATTTAAATATGGGTCAACATATTGTAAAATAAAATATTGGCTCTAATATGTCATCGCCTGCTTTTCATCTGGAGACAGCATTTACATTTCAATCTATCTTTGGTGGCTTTTTGACCATTTGTGGAATTTATACTAGAGTACACGCCACCTACACTATATACTCCATAAATGATCAAAATCACCTTGGGTGATTTTGTGTTAAAGAAGACTCGTCTGACATGTTAAACATGTTTTTATGTGAGTATGCTCACACATATGCCTGAAGCAGAAAGCCCAAGTTAAAAGAGAAAGATGAGAACCACTGTGGTGATACCTGCTATTGTGGTTTTAGGTTTTCTCAAGCCAGTCAACGCAAAGAAAGCCATGCTGTGTTGATCTTACTTTGTAGTGTATACCTTAACAAATTTTCAGATTCTCACCTCTCAAGAACCCTACATGCCTGTCAGTCACCCTACCAGCCTCCCTCACTGTCTGGGAACTAACTGTAAGAAATGTTTGTCCAGTAAAATCATATAAAAGTACGCTTTAATGTCTTGCATTTCAACATTTTGCATTAGCCTGTTACACTTGTAAATTTTACAGCACTAAGATGCTGACTTGGCCAGTCATGTTTCTTCTACCTCTCAAGATTTTTTTTTTTTTTAAATTTTAAGTCGAGAGACCATTTGTTTCATTTCAGTTGAGAGCTGTGTCTATCTCTCTACATCCATATATAAATATATATACACATATATATGTATATATGAGAGTAAGTCAATACATTTCACTTTAAAAGCTTTACTTTTATCAGTCATTTTGGGGGTAAAGAGAAAAAAATGAGAAGCACCCAAGAGTGTATTGTCTTGAACCTTTCTTCTTGTCTCCCTCCCTCTATCTCTCTCTCTCTCATACACCCACACACACACACACACACACACACACACACTCCACCCTCTCCATACATTGTCTTTTCGGATCAGTTAACAGGACAATTACTCTAGACATCTTTTCATTATGCTCTTTGTGTTTTTATCCTTGGTTTAGAAAGTGTTTATGGAAAGGAAATATTTTTTCTGTTTCTATGGTTATATTCACATTGTATAATTTAACACAGTGATCATACTGATTTAGGATCTTCAGGGAGGATCAGTAAAATGCTTTATTCATAGTGGAGTATTCAAGGCATGCCTTATAGTTTTTAAATTTTACATACTGTTTTCTTTGAGGAACCATTTACCTTTTATTTTACCTTTTACATTATTTTCTAATTTTATTCTAAGCCTTCATCTGCAGCCTTCATAAGCTTAGTAAAAGCATAATAACAGTTTTTCTTGTCAACAAGGTATCTCTAGAAATATTTTTTCTCAAGAAAGACTGAGATACAGGGTAATCTTCTTGGTTTTGTTTATCAAAAGTCAAATAAATGCTAGTTTTATGCTCTACTACATTTGGTTTCGTAAAAGTAAATATATGCTTCAGACCAATGGCTTTATCAATATTTATCCATAACAGCTGATTTCAGTGTTAACATAAGATCGAGCATATTACTGTTACAGTTAGAGCACTCTAAAAACTATTAATTATTAGAAGATAATGGACAATATCATTGATATATTGGTATTTTATATTTTGATTAAGAAAAGATTAAAAAAGTAAACTGGGGTAATGATTTAGTCATGGTACATCCTGTTGCATATCTAAAGCACTTTCCTTCGCTGTAGGTTTATGAGGGTGTTTTGTTTCGTTGCTAACAGACATACTTCTAGATTCAGTAGGTGGTACAATGTTTTACAACACAGTTTTTTGCAATTGTCAAAACTACAGAGATTATAATTTGTCTGATTGCAATGAGCCCAACTGTTATTCTCTAAATGTTAGAGGTATAAATTGTTCTCTAACATGCAGCAGTAAATTATTCACTTGTAAATGCCCAGTGGAAGCACAGCACAGTACCATCCCCCCTAGATGTGGAAGAGGTGTTGGGGGCTAGTAGTGGGGGATGAAGGCCAGATTCTTTGGGGGCACTCTGGGCCTTTCTCTGTTCTGTTGTCCATATATGATTGTCATAATAAACAGGCCTTTCAAGGACTTAAAAGACGCTGACGCACTTGAGAGGTTATGGAAGCGTCCTTCCTTCCCTGCAGTCACATGCAAATGCTCCAGAATGTGAAGGCTCATTGTCCAAAGTGCCTGGAGAAGTCTGAAGTCAGACAGACATAAAGTTGTTTTATATTACAAGTGTTTCTAGTTCCTTAACCTCTTCTAAAGCTTGCCGGGCACTTTTTATCCAATTCTTTTAACAGACAACATAGCAGAAGGCTAGCAAAGCTGGTCATCACAGATCAATCTCTGTTGTAGGAGGGCTCGGTCTTGGTGACTCAATAGAATCTACAGGCGCTATTGTATGCAGTTTCCATAGTATGACCCTAAACTGGGCCACCCTGAGATAATGAGGTTAAAGGTCATACACACAGACAGAATGAAACATCACTACATAGATTTCTGTCTCAGTCGCCTTTCCAAAAGCATCCACACCTAAAGAACAGTTCACTTGGGCTCAACACGTTCTCACTTTCAGCTCTTCACCCTCAACCCCTTGGGGTGACATTTTACCACAGTGCCTCTTTAGGGTCATTTTTCAGCATGCAGAGTACTACAGCTGAGATTTGCAACTGCGTTTGTTAGAGACAGGAAACTGAACAATGATATAGTTCTTTTATATAGAACAAAGGGTGGTGGTGACATAGGTCAGTCACAGGACACAGGACTGAGGTGGTGTTCCATGTGATGCTCTTGCCTTATTATTGCATTTTTGTTGTGTGCGTAACATATACGTTTGTTGTTATTTGTTTAGGCTTAGGAAATTATGATGGCTTGGCTTAAAACACACCCTTTGGTAACATTAACAACAAGAAATTCAAGTACATCAGTGAATGACCCTCCTGGCCTGCCTCACCCAAACGGCTTGTCAAGGCCAGGTGTGCCAACTTTCCTCCCACACAAGCCGATTATCTTGTTTACAGAGCGGTAACTTCACTGCCTAAGACACACAATAGTATTTCCACTCTAAAAAGAAAGTATAGAGTCAGGGAAGTCCAGATCCTTCACATTTTTAAAGCTGACACTTTGAACACTGGACAAGTAGTAGTGTTCCACTGATTTACAAAAAACAATGTCACAGTCAGTGGATGTTTGTTCATTAAGTATTATCTGAAGTGGTGGAACCATATTGAGGTCACAGAGGAGTGTCACATCATCTGTGAGGTTATAAAGCAAACCTAAGTGTGTAAACCACTTTCTGAAGTCCAACATCATCACATGACAAACATTTTCATTTGATGAGGCTTTGGGCTGAAAACTTTCCTTTTTGCTAAAGCATATAGTCAGGGCTGGATCAGGGGACCCTGACTCCTCCCTTAGGTATGCTGCAATACGCATAGGCTGCTGGGAGATTCCCATTGAGTGTTTCTTCTTCAGTCACCTTTCTCACTCGTGATGTGTTTATGAACCTCTCTGCATTGAATAATACTTGTTACTAATCTCTGTTTTCTCTTCCACAGCATGTCTTTTGTCCTGTCTTCCTCCCCTCACCCCAACCGATCGCAGCAGATGGCCGCCCCTCCCGCAGCCTGGTTCTGCTGGAAGTTATTTTTCGGTTAAAAGGGAGTTTTTCCTTCCCTATGTCGCCAAAGCGCTTGCTCTCTGTATGTATTATTGTAGGCTATACCTTACAATATAAAGCGCCTTGAGGCGACTGTTGTTGTGAACTGGCGCTGTATAAATAAAATTGAATTAAATTTATTGGAACAAAAATATACCTAATTGGCTCCAACTGTCATGCAATTATTGATTTAAACAAATCCTAACACTAAATTCGAAGAACATTTGTGGAGCATTTGAACGATTGTCGGACAGCCATACAGAGATTCCTTGATTTATTAGTGACATACAGCAGGTACAATAAGTATTGAATATGTTACCAATTTTGAATATATTTCTGAAGGTGCTATTGACATAAAATTCTCCCCAGTTAATAGTAACAATTAATCCAATCCACACATGCAAAGAAATCAAACCACAGATGTCCATAAATTGTAAGGGGTGGCTGTAGCTCAGGAGGTACAGCAGGTCATCTACTATACACTATATTTACCTTTTTACTATATACTATATTCACACACACACACACACACACACACACACACACACACACACACACACACACACACAGACACTTTGTATATATATATAAATATATGTGTGTTCGTATCGTATGTAATGGTGGGCCAAGTTTTTGTCTCAGTCCAGTCCTGTAAGAAAGTCACATGAATGTTAACACTCTACATTTTACTCTAGTATATGATTTACATTTTGACCCAGAAATGGAAAAACGCTAAAAAGAATGGATGAATAGATGCATCGCTGGATAGATGGATGGACAATGCTGCTTAACATTTTGTAAATTTTCTTTAAAATGATTAAAAAATAATTTTCCATTTTTCCATTCCGCTTCTATCTTTAGACATATTGTTAGTACACACTCTCTCCCTCTCTCTCCGCGTGTTTATGTTGAGAGCAAAGTTACCTAAGTTAAGCGCAAAAGCAGTCATGTTTGTCAGAGTGCATTTCCGTGAGTAAACCAACAGCCTACTGACGTGATCTTCAATAGTAAGGAAAAGGACCGTTACTGCTGTCTTATTGTGAAGTGTATACTCGGAAGTGTACGTTATCTCGCGTTGTTTGACGCCGAACAATGTGCCAGTAAAAGGGCGCAGCAGGACAGGGATGTAGTCTGCCGGTGGAGAAAGCCTTGCTGTTCTGGTTTGTCCTGTAGTTCTGTCTTGTCCAACAAAAGGAAGTAACTTTTAAACCGTCGAAAAGGTATAAGCTAACTTGGTAGAGGAAATCAAAAGGTTAAGTTATTTACAGATTTAATTCCAACAGGAAACTGAAATTAACATACAAACATGAATAAACTGGAGCATTTAGACGGTTTTGTGAACAAAGTATGTAGCGGCTAATAATTTTGTGCTGCTAGCTAAGTAGTTAGCTTTAGTCGATCACATCAGTGACTTAAAAAGTACAGACTCACAGTGCTACGGACGCAATAAGGCATGGAGCCTCAGCTGTGGTGCTGCGAGGGGGATGGGCCTCCTATACCGAGAGCCTACCGAGACTCCAACCTGTTGACTGACCGGGTCCTGCACGCTCTGCTGCGGGTAGAAGACATGTACCTCCCCGCTCCTAACTACTTTAAATGTGTCCAGAGAGAGATATCTCCGTACATGAGGAGGATAGTCGCTGCTTGGATGTTAGAGGTGAGTTGAGCCGATACACGTTAACCGCATTCACAGAACTCAGAATTCCTCTGCTCTGCAACTTTCCATTAAAGTTTGTGTTTTTGTTGCGTGTCACGTGGCTTCAATTACCGATTATTGATACCTGATTTCCACGCGGTAACAAGCTCATTTCACTTGATAGTCATTTTTCTATCCCACAGAGTGTGTGCGATAGATTTTACATACAGTTCCGTGACGTGAAAGCTGAAAACTATGTTAGTGGCGAGTTGCCAGTCCTGCGGCCACGCGCTGCCTTTGTGTTGGGGCTTCGCGGAGAACTTCAGTCTATTTGTCCGGTAATGTTCATTAACACCGACCCACCGTTTGTTGCATTTCCTTGGCTTATGCTCAGAGTTAAATGCGGGTTTTTTGTTTTGTTTGTTTTTGTAATCTTGAGCTTGTCCTGTCAGTGCATGTTGTTCAGCCATTGTTTTTGTCATCACAGACGCATATCACTAAAAGATGTGGTGGGGTAACATTTTTCTCCTGTCATAACATTTTCCAATTTTAAAATCGTACGGGGTCTTTTTTTTGTCAACTTTTTTTTTTTATAAATTTTTCAAATGTTGCTATTATTACTGTTAAAACAGGATCATTCTGTGTTTTGGGGGGTACTTTGCCCGAATTTCAGCCAAGACGCAGAAATGGCGACCAGAGGACGCTGAAGGCATTGGCTGTGGGATGATTGTCTGTCAGTCTTCATACATTCAACATTATCAATTTGTTGGGGAGTTTTTGTTTTCTTATGACCTTGGTCAAAAACAATTCCTACCTCTTAAACATGTAAAATACTCTGTAATTACAGTTAATATAGAGCAGTATAGAGACCTGTAATATAGAAATAAAGTCTTAGTACTTATGAAATGTTTTAAACACAATCTGTTAACTGCTTTTAAAATGAATCAGGCTCTCATCACTGCATCAAGGCTTCTCGATACCTTTATGTCCATTTTGAGTGCATGATAATGAGAATTATGAGTAACTGTAATGAAATGCTCTGGGCTAATGACCTAAAATGCTAGTATGGTACACAACCTTTAATTCTGCTTCATGCTAAAGCTTTAAAATGTATTTATAATTATAAAAAATGTTGTTCTATTTTAAGAAGTATTGAGTGTAATGATAATAGGGAGTGTAAGAGGCAGAAGATTCAGTAAGATTAACAAGAATATCACAAATCGAGAGAAGAGCGAGCAGCTGACTTTGTGTCCGTTTTGAATCTTCTGTCTGAGGAGATGCATTGTGGTACTGCTCATCAGTTTGCTTTTTATGAGCAGGTGAAATGGTAATGAGAAACATTTAGTGTGGACAAGGTAGTTTTAAATAATTTTAAATATTTTCTTTTGTTAAATATCATATATATATTAATATTAAGTATAATTATAGACATGTCTATATTATGACTTATGTCTATATATTAAGACTTAAAGACATATTATAGACATATCTTTGCAATTTTATTTTATATGGAATTTTTATGACATTAACAAAATTAGTAGAAAAATGGATCCAGATGCATGTTGATAATGAGAATTCACTTAGAATTCTGGTTAAATGATTGTGAAATTGTGTTAAAATAATGACAAAATTAATTAATCCTGTCAGCCTCTTTCAGGCTTTACATAAAATATCTTACTTTATATTACTAAATTATTGTTTTTGAAAAATATGACCTGGACATATTGTAGATGGCGCCGCGGAGCCAGTTTGCAGTGTTCCAGCACGAGGACCATAAGACATGAAAGCCTTCATCGTATTGACAGTTAGAATGTGTTCAAGCCGGAGCCTTATCACGCATGAGAAGTTTGGTATGGATTGGATAATGTATGTGTCAACGACAACAAATGAAATTTTCATGGCACATGATCAAAATTAGCCATGGTGTCATGGACGCCCCCTGCAATGAAGACTCAAAAGCTCTACAGTTTAATAAGGCCAAAATATGAAGTAGATCTAATAAATCCCTAGGAGGAATTTGCAAAATTACAACACCTGGAAATGTCAAAATTGCTATTTTCAATTATTATAAACAATTATTTTGCCCGAATAACAAGAACAAATGTCGCAGATACATTAGGGCCTTCGCACTTTAGTGCTTGGGCCCTGATTACACACTTTGACAATGCTGGCTGTAAAACACATTGTGTTTGCACTGAAAAAGTTTTAAAGATGTTTCAAGAGGAAAATATACTCGTTGAATTTAAAGTAGCAGTGTCTAAAGGTATTTGTGTTAAATCTATTAATCTAAGTAACTGCGAGTTTCTATAATCCAGTAATTTTTTTTACAACTCGAAAAAACTGTACTGTGCAGTCAAAGACTTTTTCTGTCTATTCTTAAAACAGTTACTTGACACGCTCTATTGGTTTGTATCAGAATCATTTGTAACTCTGAATTCCTTAAAGCTTTGTACACTGAGAATTAAAATAGTGACACTTGCTGATAGAGATACAGGTACTGTGTATAAAAGCCATTCAATGTAAAACCTCAATGGTAGCATTTAGCCTGTAGTCATCCCCCCCCCCCCTTCACGCTCCTTTTGTTTTTGTTTTTTAAGCCAAAAGGGGCCATATTTGAACAAGGCAGATGCACCTTCAAGTTGCCACGATGACCTACATACATATCTGCTAGTTAGTGCTAATAAGATATTAGAAATTCACTCCCACAGAGTGAAGCGTAAATGTGTATTTTATAAAATATTACTATATCATTAGTTTGATAGTTACATTAAAGTGTCCCAAAAGCCTAAAACAGCACAAACACTACTTAGAGGTCCAGTTCAGTGACTCCTAGCAAATGGCTTTCCGCTACCCTTGCCTGTGCCGGGACATCTGTTAGAGTATCAGGTTGTAAACATGTGTTTTTAATGCTGTAAAGTTGGGCACTTTTACACAGGCCCAAATGGGGACTGGGTTCATTTTGGGGCCAGACTCAAGTGACCATTATTATGCATCTAAGTTGACTATATTTCCCCAAAGGTTATCACTTGGATACATTTATATCTCACATTTCCAATACCTGAACTCTGTTTCTTCAAATTTTGAATCTGGTAACATTTCTAGGGAGTTTTCTCCGAGACTTAAACTAATACAACATTTTAAAAACGACTAGACAGTAGAGCTGGGCGATAGAACGATAACGATATGTATCGCGATATAACTTTTACTCGATAGAGAAATTAAGCTATCGCGATAGACCTCGCCGCTCTTGTCCTCTTAAAAAAAAAAAAAAAAAAGGTCAGCCGATCCAAATTCAGTAGCGCAGAGCTGAACCAATCACAGCCGCAGTCACGTCGCGTGACTTGCTACGTACAGCACAAGTGCCAAGCCGCACGTGTGTTTGTTTGGGAAGCAGCCAGCGGGTAATGGAGCCAGCGCATAATGGAGGAAATGAGTGTGCCGACTAGAAAAATCAACCGAGCGTGACGAAGAGAAAACAGATGATGGTTCCAATGCCGGAGAGATTGTCGAACGGAAGAGCCATAGAAGTTCCGTAGTGTGAAGGTATTTCGGCTATTTCAAGTCTGACAAAAAACAGAGTAGCGTGCACTGTAAATTGTGCCGAAAGCAAGTCTGGAAATACAATAAACCGGTGCATGCGTCACACTGTGCGCCGCGTTATTGTTTCGGTGAAATGAATTTCTACAATACTGTTACTGTTAATTCTACTCTCTGCAGTGTTTAAATGCTTACATATACACACAGTTACTGTCCCTCCACACATACGACTCGGTTCTGCTTCTATGCCCCAGCTTTGTTTACTTTTTCCCACCGAGGCTTCTAGACTTCTGATTGGCCAACATTTCTGCACGGTTAGGAATCTAGCGCCACCTGCTGCTTTGGCATGTTCATAGCAGCGTTTTCCTTCATTTCTGCCTTTATGTGTGGACGGGATTATTTTTTAAAACGAAAACAGAAAATCTCCGTTTTCAAAAATACCCGTGTACGTGTGGACGTAGCCTCAGTCTCTGACTGGAAGCGCTAATTCGTCATTCGGCTTTTGTCAGACTAAAGTAACTGTTAAAACTGTTTGAAAAGCTCAGCTATACAACAAGGAGAGATTGAGAATTTCCTTTTAGTTCTCAGTTTATTTGATATTGACAAAAGTTAGTCAGTTTTGTCTGTTCTTCTGTAAAACAAACTAAGATTTATTTTTAGAATTAATACTTTATTTCTAAGTGGAATTGACAATTTAGTCTGTTTCGTTTGTTCTATTTTGAAACTTAAACGCTTTAGCGGCTGCCTTTTGTGTAGTTTGCAATATTTGCCTTTTATTTATCTGAAAAAGTCTCATGTTCCTTAAGTACATCTACCCTGTTGAACTTATTATGGGAAATAAATATTTAAAAACAAGCTGCTGATTATTTCACATTTTACTTGTGAGCAACGGCACATTTAAATCTTACAAATATAGTTATTTGACTTATATCGTGATAGATATCGTTATCGCCTGAAATGAAAAAAACATATCGTGATATGAAAAAATCTCATATCGCCCAGCTCTACTAGACAGTATTTAATGGTGGTATTCACTGACTGTTGCTACAGGTGTGCGAGGAGCAGAAATGTGAGGAGGAGGTTTTCCCCTTAGCTATGAACTACATGGATCGCATCTTGTCAGTGGAACCCACGAAGAAGAACCATCTGCAGCTGTTGGGAGCTGCCTGCATGTTCCTGGCATCTAAACTAAAGGAGACAATCCCACTGACTGCGGAGAAACTCTGCATCTACACTGATAATTCAGTCACACCTTCTCAGTTGCTGGTATGGCATTCTGAAGTAAACTATTTCATTAAAGTGCTCTCTCTGTTTTGAAGCTAAGATTCTGAGGACTTTTTTTTTTTTTTTTCATGTAACATCCATCCTGCAGGGATGTCTGTCTCAAAACAAGATGTCTCAGTAGCTAATGCCCAGATGCTGTAGAATGTATAGTCCCAGAGAATGACTTGTAATAGTTCTAGTAACCTCCTAACATTTTCCACCTTGCATTTAAATAAATAAATTAATTAATTTCACTATTTTTCCACCAACATATGAGGTCTTTTATCTCTAAATATCAGCACAGTTATTGTAGTGTCTCATTGTCCCACGAGAGTATTTCCTTAATCATTTCAGATACCCCTTTTCTTACAGTGTTACTTTTAAGCCCCAAATCTCCCAAAAGTGACCATAAGATATCTGTTAATCCCTCCGTCTGTCTGTGTCAAATCCCACTTTGAACCTGGCCTTCTGTCCATCTTTGTTTTCACCCACTCACAGCAGATGGAGCTGCTGGTTTTGAATAAGCTGAAGTGGGACCTGGCTTCACCCACCCCTCTTGATTTCATCGACCACTTCCTGTCTCAGCTGCCTGTCAACAAAGAGAACAAGTCGATACTGAGGAAGCACGCTCAGACCTTTGTTGCACTGTGTGCCACAGGTATGCATGAGGCTACATCACATGCATCGCTGTCTTTATATATTGTGGTTGAAATTTCTCTTGAGCAGAGTGTGGTAATAAGACTGACTCACTGGGTTAGTACATGCCAACAAATAACTGATGTACTTTTAAACACCCAACTTCATAGTTTTCTCTACTAAATTGCATAACAATTCACTTATTCCTAATTGCTCATATTTGATGCATAAATAGACAATGGATCCACTGCTGTCTGACTACTATAATGTGCAGTGCTTTGGAGCACAAATCAGGTTGCAGTCTCCATCCGTAGAGCTGGTAGATGCCAGACCAGCTCAACCCTGCTGTCTGACTCAACCTTCCCTGGTGAAACTGTTGTGTCGTGGTTCGCACTGTCACCTCACAGAAGGTTTCATGGTTTTTAACCCTGGCTTGGGCCTTAGTTATTTTGAGTGAGGCTGGATGGTTAAAAACAGTTATGGCATTGTTTGAGAGAGGGCATAAAAGGAGGAGCTGCTTCCATGTCTGTAATGTGGGCAGGCCAAAGCAGCTAGTTTGTGTGGACTTTGTGTCGAAAGAAAGAAGAAAACAATGTGTAGAAAGGCATCAGCTGAGCTGTTAAATGATGATTGATGGGATTGGGGTCAGCTGATCTGCTGTGATTATGGCTTGTCTGCTTTAACTAGTCCTGTACGCAATCTTTGGGTTTTCCTAAACCTTTAAAGCCCCTATAACTTCTTAATTTCTTGCTTTTATTAAAGCATCTTCATATATGAAACACATTGCCATCAATGCATGCTCCTGTTTAACACAGAACAGAAATTCACCTCAAGCATCTGTATTTTTTGTGGTTTTGAATGTTTTGTTTTGTTTGTTATTAATCCCCATTTAAAAACTAACAAATTTACATTAAGTTCCTTTGATTCTCTCCAGATGTCAAATTCATAGCCAGCCCCCCATCCATGGTGGCAGCAGGCAGCATGGTGGCAGCGGTAGAGGGCTTACAGATGAGAATGGTGGGTAACACCATGATGTCTCAAAAACTGACAGAACAGCTGGCTCAGACCATCAAAAGTGACCCGGTGGGTACATCTGTTCACAGCATGACTGGTACACATTACATTCACTTAGTCACATTAGAGGAAAGATGTTAGCAGAACGAGTGTGTAATTAGTCCTGCTCCGCACTAATACTGTTGATTTACTGGAAAAAAGAGCAGAATTGAATTTAACAGGGTGTCGAAGAGAGGGAGAAGGATCCTGAGGAACCCAACAGATGCTATTATGTTTGTCAAAACGCAGCTATTAATGGGACTGTGTTGGACTGTTTATAATACGTTCAGGTTTGTTAACTTATCCAGTATTTCCAGTCTAATGAATCCCTCTTCAAACACAACAATAGAAATGGTCATGAGATGAGTCCATACAGGGAGTCATCGCGTTCCATTTACTGATATCAACAGTCAAGTTTTGTGTTAGTTGATTTAGTTTTATTTATATAGCACCAATTCACAACAATAGCTGCCTCAAGGCAATTAATATTGGAAGGGTTTGTTTTTTCTTTTCTTTTCTTCTTCTGTTTTTTTAAATGGCATCTTGGACCACAAGTGTTTGATGTGAGTGATGCAGTAAATAACGATCAGGTTGGGTTCTCTTTACTGGGAAATGTGGCTGCTTCTCCATCGGCCATCACAGCAGCTGCACCGTCACTTGCAGCGCAACCCTGCACATAACATTTGTTCAAAGACGCCCTCACAGCAAAGTTTTCTAACTGCAGGATATGAGACAGCAGCCCTGGTATATTTTTCTCAGTTTCAGACACTGCTCTCATTTACACACAGTAAACAGTATCGCACATGGATGACACACACTCTTCTACACGTCGTCAGCTGTTGCATATAGATTTGAATCTCCAAACTAAGGACCCTGGAAAGAAAGTGGGAGGACTCCAATCACTTTCTTTCCAGGCTCCTCAGCAATCATCCAGGTCATGGTAGTCTGTGTTTCTATGTAGGTTCTCAGTCTTTGACCACTGTTTATTGTGACTGTAAGCCTAAGCTGAGACCTTATCTTTTTAAATTATGTATTACTGTATAAATTGTATATAAATTACTCTGAACTCTCACTTTTCAGGATTGTTTGAGAGCATGTCAGGAACAGATCGAGTCTTTGCTGGAAACCAGCCTCAGACAGGCGCAGCAGCAGCACTCATTTGCCATGGAAACTAAGAAAATGGGAGAGGACCACTCAGCGACGCCCACAGATGTACGAGACATTAACATCTGAGCTCTAGCAGTAACGCTGCTGGATGAAGAAACAGAAACAGATGAATTTGATGATCGTATAATACGCATAAAAATATGCACGTCATGGAGCATTTATAAGTAACTGGACTCAACAGTCTGTCACAGCTGTTCATGTGAAGTCAGTATGAACTGTGGCAACAACCATAGCGAGATTCTCAGCAGATGGCGTTATTTGCAGAACTGGAATTATGCTAATGCAGGTGAAAAGGCTGAAAAAGTAATGTGTTACAAACAGTGTGTTGATGAATGCAGGCAGGTAGGTGTTCAACCGGGGTGAATATTTCCCTTTAAGACCTGGGCTTGTAAGCACTGAGTAAATTCAAGATGGATCCACAAAGGCCTACAGGGCCTTTTTGAACTCGCACCTCCTGGCAAAGTAAAGAATTTGAGCTTTAGGGGCTAACACTAATTATTTCTTTTAAACGGCTATGAAGCTCAAATGTATCCAAATTTTAAGAAAAACACATCGAGGCACCTCTGTAAATCAGTCTGTTTATATAAATGAAACATCCTTTTAAATATGTGTGGAAATTAGTTTTCATGGCTTTTTTTCAGACTGTTTCTATTTCAAATTACAATATTTCCTTCACATTACATGTTATTTATTAAGGTCTTTTTACTGCATTATACAGTAATTTGATGTCATGGGTCTCTCTTGTTGAATTCAGTAGGTGGATTTAGAGAGGTTGTCTAAATGTGAGTGTATTTTAAGTAGAGTAATATGAGAAATGACTTCGACATTCAGGTTTTAAACGTAAGGTATCCACATGTATCTCTGACAGTCTGATAAACTCATACAAATAATAATTCTGAATAAGATGTAATACGAGTTTATTACAGGGCAATCCTTTGATGGCCACCTAAGTGGTAAATACCAGTAGTTTACAATATGATCTTTAGTTATTTGCTTTAAGACATGACTAATGAAGTTATTGTTCAGCTTTAATTCCATGTGAACACTGATTTTCTTGAGTCAAGGCCTAAAATCCCCCCCATTGTATTTGGCTAATAAAATATACTATATCTACTGTAAAATGATCTCATGACTTGGTGCAAAATTGGTGTTGATTTTGTATCTCTGGTATACCAATATAGATGGCTAACTCCACTAATGTTATAATGTGATGTTGAATGCACGACTAGCTCTGAAGCCAAAGGATGAGCAAAGTCCCAGGGATTTTTATTTTTTCATTCAAATAAACCTGTCTGTTCTTCTACAGAAATGTAGAAAGGTACCAGATTTTCTTTGGGGGGTGAAATTTTCTGGTAAAACGTGCTTTGGTTCCATTGAAACGCACATTATCCCGTTTGCTGTGGCTGCAGGTCAGCGCTACCTATTGCAAAAGTAGATTTGCGGTTCTAATGGAGAGCAGAGACTAAAACAACTTGAAGCATAGGCTTTAAATAGGAAGACTATAAAAGCAAAACCAGCCAACTTTTAATCAAAAATTGAACATGACTTCTACTGGAACAGGTTAAATGTCCATAAGGTCTCATGATGACGATTTGGCTAAAGAGCAATGACACTGAAAACTCTGGCAAACCCATGATGGGTTGCTAGGGCTAACACACAAACATTAGAGAGACGCAAACATCCACAAGCTTAAAAACAAAAAAAGTCACTTAATGGTTTTTGAATGAAATTTCATGCAAACGCAATTACAGTAGATGATACGGTTGGGGAAAAAAACTAAGTGCCAAATTATAGTTAAACTAATAATAAAAACTATCCAGGGCATTGGATGGTTTTTCCAGCAGTATGCCACAGAACATTTCTGGTTTTCATTCCATCAAAGGAAAATATTGCATTTCAATTTTTATTTTATCTACTAGTAGCAGTTTCTTAGCAGCTATTTGACCATAAAGGCCTGATTAACACAGTCTCCTCTGAACAATTGATGTAGAGATGTGTCTGCTACTGGAACTCTGTGTGGCATTTATCTGGGCTCTAATCTGAGGTGCTGTAATGATTTCTGAAGGTGACTGACCCCAGTCACCTCTGCTGCTTCATCCTCAGCAGCAGAGGTGACTGGGGCGGTACACATGTGAGCCAGTTTCTTCGTAGCACTTGATGGTTTTTGCGACTGCACTTGGGGACCCATTCAAAGTTTAACAATTTTTCTTACCGGAATTTTGTTCCTGAGAAAAATGAGATCCACAAATGAGGGCATTCATTTAAAATTTTGATAGAACAGTGGCAGTATAATGTCCTCGTAAGTGGATATCAGGCCCTTGTAGAGCAAAATTTAGTATTTTGGTTTAGACATCCCAAAATGTGATGTCCACATATGTGGACGCCAGGTCCTAGGAGGTTAAAGTAATGATGGACTGTCATTTCTCTTTACTTAGCTGTTTGGTTCTTGCCATAATATGAATTCTAACAGTTGTCAAATAGGGCTGTCAGCTGTGCACCATCCTGACTTTTACACAACACAATTGATGGTCCCAACCCCATTAAGAAGGGGTGGCTGTAGCTCAGGTGGCAGAGCAGGTCAGATACTAACCCCATGTTTGCCTACTGGTGGTGGTCAGAGGGCCCGGTGGCGCCAGTGTCCGGCAGCCTCGCCTCTGTCAGTGCGCCCCAGGGCAGCTGTGGCTACAATGTAAAGCGCTTTGCTTTTATATATTTGATGTCTTCAGTAGGTTGACACATTTGTGGTTGAACCATTTTACTATAATCAGACCTTTTGAATCTACGCTTTTCTGTAACAAATAGACTCAGATGTTATTAGCAAATTATTATCATTTCCTTTCCTTTTCAAAAGAATGGTCCAATGTGTCCTAAACCACAGGACCAATAATAATAATAATAATAATTAAAGCACCATTGCTTAATATTTGGAGTTTTTATCATGGGTGAGACTCAGAAACTTCTGGGAGATTTCATTTGGTTTAAAGCTCAGAAGAAAAAGGACAATTTAGCCATAACTCACATTTGCCTGAGCAAGAAACGTCTAGGATGTGAACTGCTAATGTGATGTCCGTCCTGGTCAAACTGCTGCAAAAGGCTGAGAGACTGAGTATAATGTAAGTAAAAACAGAATGCAACAATTTATAAATCTATTAAACCCAAAGATGTGAAATGTTAAAACTGAGAAATATATTTATAAAGATATTGTCCACACATCTTAAAAATAGGTTGGGGCAAGTCTTCATCACCAAGAGTATGAAGCAATGCTGTTATAATAGATGCAGTGTACAGTTTAGGATTATCTTGCTAAAATAACGTCTTCAGTGAAAAAGATCTGGGCCCGTATCCCTAAAGATTCTGAGAATCCTCTCAGAGAGCTCCTAACTTAACCTAAAAATTCCTTGCCAGGAGTTTTAGCTTAGAAGTGATTCCAGAACATTTTCAGTGAACTCTGAGCAAGGAATGGATGGAAAATCCTATCTTAGTGAGGAGGTGTGGTTGACCCCGTTGCTAGGTATGAGTCATCATTTCAAAAGCCGTGATTGGTTGATCCTACAAGTTTGATGGAAATGAGCTTTTGGTGATAATGAGCAAAGGATGTACCCTCAAATCAATAAACATATTATATACTCTAATCTTATGCTGACTGTAATTGTAAATAATATTTCACATTCAAGAAAATATCTGGAAAATGAATAGTAAGCTGTAGGGGTTATAGCCTAACATTAGAATCTAAAATATGTGAAAACTTAAAGTCATTACACCCTGTTCAAATAATGATTTGTGTCTTATTTGCTCATATTAATATCCTAGCTGGCATATTTTGTACTTTCACTCCCATATGGACCCCGTTGAAAACAAGATGGCCTATCTCAAGAGGCTGTCCTTAATGAAGTAGAAATCACAACGTTACAAGTCCAGTGTGGTCTTAACGAGGGTAACATGGCTCAGCTTTTAGCAATGTCTGTGATTGCAGACCCAAGTCATCACTGCTGCATTGTTGCATTTTCCCGGTTGCCAAATACCTCGGGGTTGTGATTACTTTCGTCTCCGGTGTAATAGCGTTGTGGCGTCGAGTTGGTGAAGTAATTGCATCTCTAAGGAGATCCACCACAAACATGATTCCTGCACGATCCAATCTGTAGCATCTCAATAATTCCCTGTCATCCAGTGTTTGCAGGACATCTCTCCTGCCTCTTCTGTTGGCCATTTTGTGCAGCTGCTTAGGGGAACTCCTAAGCCACTAAAAGTCCTCTTCCCTGCTCTTAGCAGATCTTGCCTTAGGAGCCCTTTTAAGCGCTAGGAATCTTGAGGAATAGCTTTTATATTAACTGGGATTGTCGTGTCACTTTTAGGGGAAATTCTAAGAAAACGTCATGACTCTGAGAATTTTCTTAGAATTTGGCCGCTAGGAGCCACTTTTTGCACAAAGATTCTTTAGGGATACGGGCACTGATCTGTAAGAGAATGTATGTTGCTCTAAAGCTTGTATATACCTTTCAGAATTGATGGTACCTTTTCAAATGAGCAAGCTGCCATGTCTAAAGGTTTGACAAACAGTAAAGCTCAGAGATGCAGTAAGTGAGCACTACTAACAAGCTGGGTGGTCTTTTTCTTCTTTAGTCCAGAGAACAGGGAATGTTTTCTTCCAAATTGATTTATTTTTTCTCACACAATTTGCGTGTGCAAAATAATCCCAAAATGCAACAGTACAACATTCTGCCAGTTGGCAGAAAAATAAAAGAAGAAAAAAAAACCACACACAAAAACCCTATAGTCACGTTGTGTGTGCACATAGTGGTGTATTTAGGGCTCTTTAAGTGTTTAATGGAAGTGTAAAAATGATATACAGTGCAGTTAATTTACAATTTAGTACACTTGAGGTGTAAAAAATATATTTTTAGGCATTTAATGAGTGAAGAATATTTTAAATAAGTCTTTGATTCTAGTTGGTCAAGGACAGATATTTATTTGTACTTCCTGTGGTTATCCAGCAGATGGGGATGTTTGTCTCTTTAAGATATTCATACCCCACATCCAGCGTTTCACCAACTTCTCTGACCTCCTCTTTGGCTAAAGTGATGTGCAGTGTGGCCTAAACCTGACCCAGTACCTTCTGTGTGCTGCAGCCATGGACACAGTAAGTTACTGTACAAACAGCTGAAAAACAAGTAAGCCAGTTCTGATGTGAGAAATCTGGTCATCATAGTATTTTTGTCATGTGGCCTTCAGTCCCATGTTGGCTCCCAAGGATGGGAATGTGAGAACAGTAAGGTCTCAGTCCAAGCAGGATTTCTGACATCATCACTATAGTAGTAATTAAGTCTCAAGTCTGCCCATAGATACTCTACGGTTTCTCTGAATGGTTATTAATATTTATCCAATACTACTTTTGCTGATGCCGCTGTATAGCATCTTAGTCCTGCTAACTACATAGCAATCAGCAGAAAGGCAGTCAAGATCCTAAACAAACAGTCTTTAATGCTTATATTTAGTAATATGTCCAACAACAAAAAAAAAATCACACTGTACTGCTCAAAACAAAACAAAACAAAAACAGGCACAAAACACTGAAAATAACACCTTCCTGTTGCTATTATTAGAAAACATTATCCTGACCCATCATACAACCTTTTTTTGGCAATCCTTGCCACAGCAGGAATACTGAGTTCCTGAGCTGTGGAAGTAGCTGAAGCAAAAACTCAGGTGTGGGATTAAATCTGCGAGGCCACTGGACTTGACTTTCAGTTGGTCTTGATGTAATTCTGGCAAACCCTCAGGAAACTCAGTAGGAGAGCTCTGCTCATACTGTGTACAGTGGAAGTGGGGTGCTGCAGACTTCTACTGAGGATATAATCGACCATGGAGGGATCCCCTCAATCCTGCTAATACGCCTTCTGTAGAAGATCTGGGACGGTGCCTCTGGTTTGGCAGACTGGGTTGCGAGTCCTATCTTTATGAAGAGCTACCATAGGTTGAGAGGCAGGTAACACCCTGGACGCCAGGTTGCCAGTGTGGTGCAGCCAAATACAGCATACCAGCACAAACCGTAGACAGGTCTCCAGCCTCTACCAGGGCCAGCACACACTGGGGCTATGCTTAAATGTGAATATACAAAGTCAAAAATTAACAATCATACTTAAAACATGCTGTAAAGAAATTTCAGACAATTTAAAACTGAAACTCGGAAACTCGTCTGCTCTTGATGTTCTAGTTTTTATTCTCTCAGTAGAAGACTTGGTGCTATTAAAGGGGTTCAGAGTAAAGATTAATTCTGAGAACAAAATTCAAACATCGTCTGTGTACAAGTTTGATATGAGGTCATCAAGGACGGTGTAGGTTTCAGTAGGCAGTGATTTCGTACCTGTTGATCCTTATCTGGATCGTATCTAAACTGCTTCAGACAAAGTTAAGGTCGCCACATAAGTTACCATACCTATACATCCTGGTAAGAAGTTACCACTGGCATACTACAGAAAGCCCAGGGTTTAACCCTGAACTTAGCTGGATGAGACAGAATGCTGCTTTGTACTATAGCCTTCTGACCTCAACATAATTAAAATACTGTAGGGCTGTGTATAAACAAAAGCCTGCAAATCTCAATTAACTGAAGCAACACTGTAAAGAAGAGTGTGCCAAAAGTCCTCCACAATAACATGAGAGACTGATAAAGTCATACAGAAAATTATTACTCCAAGTTATTGCTGTTAAACATGTTTTTTAAGCTACTGAATCATGAACTGTGGTTGCTTTTGAAATGGTTATGTGTTCTAAGAATTTAAAAAAAAGTAATAGTGACCACTTTTATTCTTATATTGCTTTCTAATTAGCCTAATAATTTCATGTAAATCACAGAATCAGGCGTAAAGGTCTTCTGAAAAAGGCAATTAATAATCCAACACTATATTATATATAGAATTATATAGAGGTTTAACTATATACCTTTGCATATCTCTGCTTTGTGCAACGTGTTTTCTGCGAATAAACTTCAGGTGCAAGTGTTGTGAGGTTGTACTGTGAATCCATTCCACCACAAAACTTGATTTCTAACAAATTCGACTTTTATTTTGAAGGTCACGCGTGGCAGCGTCGGTTGCAGCCGGTACTGCAGCCTGTTGAATGGAGGCAGCGGGAAGAGGCAGTTGTTCTCACTTCCAGTTATCAGAGAACCTGTGTGAGCTCCGTTTCTCAGTATGAGTTCTTAAGCGGAGGAAGTGTTTGTTTTTTTTAGAACGGAAACCCAAGCGATGCGCACACACAGCTGCTGATAACAAGAAGCGGCACATTTTATTGAGTCGCCTAAAGACCGCGGCTGTGTTTATTACTCAGAGCAGCAGCAAAAGGTGAAGCCAGTTTGCAGAGGTGAGTCCACGCACGAATACCACGAGGCTTATATCCTGTCAAGATGTTCACGCAGAACAGCGGCCAAACTCTGTGGCGTGTTTCTTTTTCTTTTACTGTGTTTTTGTGACCGGACGCATTTCATATCCCCTCGAGCTGGAATTCAGTAAAAAAGTAACTTACGAAGAAGAGATCCTTTAAAATAGAAGTGAAAACCCCTTTTTAGGTCAAATAGATACAGCCCACTGAAAAGGGGAGAGTGCAGATACCTGCTGGTAGTTACGTGTGTGGAATGACCCACAGAACTTCATGTAAATAGGTACGCAGTCACAGACAGTTCAGCTCTTTACGTATAGTTACATGTAATGACTTTGGGGAGGCGTCGTGGATCTTATACCAGTAATTCTGTATGCCAACTTAAAGCATAAGATCGATAACTGCACCGCATACTAACCCAGTGTTTGTTTTTGGGTCAGTAGATGTATTTATAACTGTCATTGTTGTGTTGGTATATACGTTTTTAACCGTTCGTGAGGCGATTTTTCTTGAGACCAGTTGTACTTGTCAATGACATGAAGCGGATGGAGGAAACAGTAATACGTTATTTCATTCTTAGAACACGGGCAGATCAGACTTCTCAGAGCATTATTTAATGATCTTATTGTTGCAGCTCTAGATAGACTGAGTAATTTTCAACTGCACTTATGTGAGTTCCTCAAATATCTGGGGATCGACCTGTCACAGAGACCTGCAGTTTTTTTTAGGATGCCAAGATAACTTTACCAAGTTAGGCCTATGAATAGCTCACAGTTTGCAGATGTCAAGCAAGTGACTACTGTCACCTGTTACTTTGTAACCAGAATTGTTTAACACCACGTAACTTCAAAGTAAAAGAAAATAATGTATTGTGTGTATAATATGGCCAGAGGTAAGAGGGCCATTTATGGGGCAAGGATCAGCAGAGGCAGGCTGATGCTTGGCCTTGCAGTGTGGTGATAGTCTGTAGGTAGCATACAGAGCTTTGTAGATCCTGTTACTTTTTACTGTCTGACTGACAGGACGTTGGTACAGGGAGAACTCACTTGGCTATTGGTTGCTTGGAGAAATTCCAGTTTGACAAATGCCCTCATGGGTTTTTGCAGACTCTGTACTGTGCACTCTTACACTTCAGTTTATTACATTAGGATTAGGGGCTCACTAATTGGCACTTGGCTGATTTCTTTCTATTTTGTTTTTGTTTTGTTTTTTATTCAAAGGGCACTGATGAACAGCCCTCAGCCAGTGTCTCCCAAAGTATACAATAGCATGGAAGTCTGTGAACAGTTCAATCTAATTACAAATTTGTCATCAAATATTACAGTTGTTTGTTTGTTAGAATTTCAAACACCATAAAACTACCAGAGGGGTCATTTTAACCCATCCTACAACAAGATGAAAATTAGGTTGTTAATTTTCATCTAATTTTAAAAATTATTAATAAGAGCTAACACAGTAAATATGTAAGATTTTTTTTTCATTAGTTTTTGTTTTACGAATTGTTTTATTTTGATATACTGATTTTTTTTTAATGATTATTTTATTAGAATTATTATTATTAGACTCAATAGAGTTCAACAAACAATAGTTTACACACCTGAATAATGTAACTATTTTAGGAGAAGATGATCAATGAAAGGTTAATTTTGGATATTGGTTACCCTACTATATAAAAAGAGCACTCACTGTGAAACATTGAACAGGTCTTTGCCTATACAGGTGCTGGTCATAGAATTAGAATATCAAAAGTGAAACTTGTATAATGTATACATTCATTCCACACAGACTGATATATTTTAAGTGTTTATTGCTTTTAATTTTGGATGATTAAAACTGACAACTAATGAAAACCCCAAATTCAGTATCTCAGAAAACAACAACAAACTTTATTTATATAGCACATTTAAAAAACAGTGGTGTACCAAAGTGCTTAACATGCAAGCGAGTAGGATGAAGTAACAGGGAAGGATGAGGGCTATGGCAAGGTACCAAAACATGCTAGCAGGTTGAATGGCATTAAAACACAAAAGCAAAAGAATTGCATAAGGAAACTAAGTGTAAAGGATAAAACAGTCAAAATTAAAAATGATTAAAAGTAATTAAGAATAAGCCAAAGATAAGAATAAGCATTAAGCTAACTGACAAGCAGGCGTTAACTGGTAGAAAAGGCGAGGCTAAATAAGTGGGTTTTTAACCGCGATTTGAAGGAATGGATGGAATCAGACTTGCGTATAGCGATGGGGAGGTTATTCCATAAATTAGGTGCAGCCAAGGCAAACGCGCGGTCACCTCTAGTCTTCAGCCGGGATCTCGGGAGTACCAAGAGTGACTGGGAAGATGATCTTAGTGCTCTAGTAGGGGTGTATAATCTAAGAAATGTAGAATATTACTTAAGACCAATACAAAGAAAGGATTTTTAGAAATCTTGGCCATCTGTAAAGTATGAACATGAAAAGTATGAACATGTACAGCACTCAATACTTAGTCGGGCTCCTTTTGCCTGAATTACTGCACCAGTGCAGCATGGCATGGATTTGATCAGTCTGTGGCACTGCTCAGGTGTCATGAGAGCCCAGGTTGTTCTCATGACACCATGAGAGCAACCATCTATCATGGTCCTTAAACCAGCTACTGGTAGCTTTGGCACTGTGTGCATCTCCATAAAGCTGGTCAGCAGCATGAAGTGCTCTAAAACTTCCTGGTATACGGCTGTGTTGATCTTGGACCTCAGAAAACACAGTGGAGCAACACCAGCAGATGACACCCCAAACCATCACTGACTGTGGAAACTTTACACTGGACCTCAAGCAACGTGGATTCTGTGCCTTTCCTCTCTTCGACCACATCTTTTCCTTCCCCTCGCCTCTCTACTAATTTACTTGGACACAGAGCTATGTGAACAGCCAGCTTCTTTTGCAATACCCTTTTGTGTCTTGCCCTCCTTGTGCCCAGTGGTCATCAACTGTCAAGTCAGCAGTGCTCCCCATGATTGTGTAGCCTACAGAACTGGACTGAGATTTTCTTTAAAGGCTTTTGCAGGTGTTTTGAGTTAATTAGCTGATTAGAGTGTGGCACCAGGTGTTTTCAATATTGAACCTTTTCACAATGTTCTACTTTTCTAAAATACTGAATTTCATTAGTTGTCAGTTATAATCATCAAAATTAAAAGAAATAAACACTTGTAATATATCAGTCTGTGTGGAATAATTGTATACATTATACAAGTTTCACTTTGCAAATAGAATTAGTGAAATACATCAACTTTTTGATGATATTCTAATTATATGACCAGCACCTGTATTTTAAAATTGACCTCACATTTAACTTTTAAAGAATAAGAAACTCAATTTAATGAAGTATTGTAAAGTACAGCAATCATAGTAACATAAATTAAGCTTCAATCTACATCCCTGCAATTCATCAAGCCTGAAACCAAATAGTTAAATCTGCTCTGCATTTAACTCAATTTAACTCATTTAACAAAACATTTTTGTGGCATGCAATTTATTGAAAACAACGCTTAAACTGAAACAGGCTGTTTTACAGCTGATCAAATGCTTAGGACCACACCTCCAAAAAAACAACAACCCCGTAAACCCCCACAAAACAGAAATCAAAGTTCCAAAAATGAACTCAGAAATGAGTAGCTCCACCGTTATTGTTGATCATTTTAAATATTTGTTGCGGTGTGCTTGATGCAAGTGTTTCTATGAGGTGAGTGGGAACATTTCTCCAAGTGGTGAAGACAGCTGCAAGAAGGGCATCTACTGTCCAGAACTGTTGTCCATTTTTATAAACTTCCCTCGCCATCCATCTCCAAAGGTTCTCAATTGGATTGTTTTACCTGCCTAAGAACATCTGTGATATCAGGCAGGTACATAGTTCTTCTCTCAGTATTGGTGCAATATACTTCCACATTCACTGCATGTAGTTGGGGGAATTCCCTCAAACTGTATTTACAAAGGCTGCCTTGTTATGTCTGTAAAAAGTGGAACATGTAGCTTACTTAGATGAAGTTAATTTACCTGTTTTATTTACAACTGGAGCACTGGCTCAATAACTTTTACACATTATGAGCAAAGCCAATTGGCCACTCTAAAAGTGAACAAGTTCCATACGGTGTATTTATTTGTATATATAATAGAACACTTTTAGAATTAGAGCAAGAGAATTATCTCATAGTTACCGTAATTGTTGGGCTATAAGCCGCTACTTTTTGCACAAGCTTTGAACCCTGCGGCTTTTAGTCAGGTGCGGCTTTTTTATGGATTGTCCATGATTTTTGTCATATCGTAAGACGATTTGTTTTGTTTGTTCCGCTGTTGTACGGCACTACGTTGCCTGGCGGAAGGGCATGTGATATGTACCCATAACTTGTTTTTCAAAATATTAATAAAAGGGGTGTGTCTTCAAACAGCCATCTCTTTCCTGACAATTCCCTTTGTGCATATTCTCTTACATAAGATAAGTCAACATTGAAACACCTGCGGCTTTTAGTCACGTGCGGCTAATGTATGTACAAAACAGGATTTTCCCCTGATTTTAGCTTGTGCGGCTAATATTCAGGTGCGCTTTGTAGTCCGGGAAATATGGTAATCAGATAGTTGTCCCAAATTTGGGGGGGAGGAAGGCACATCACAAAACAAACTTGGTTGCCCTTTAATATGCTACACAAAGCTTTATTTTCTGTGGTATATTTTCTGTGCTTCTGATAACTTGGTGTGATATTTTCATTGCTGATTAGAGGTGGTAGACTGCCACTGCTTATTTCTATTTACTGGCAGATGTTGTGCAGCTTCCTGTAACAGATTTTTGACACAAATAAGTGTTACTCTGCTAAGTTAAAACTGTATTTATGTTACAGATAGGAAGGAGTGGTAATATTTTTCTGTCTAGCTCCAACATTAACGTTATATATTGGCGTCTCTTCATTGGCTCCAGATTCAAATTGAAAATCCTACTCCTTACATACAAGGTCTGAATAACCAGGACCAATCTTATCTCAGAGACATAGTACCATATCTCCCCAGTAGAGCACTTTGCTCTCAGACTGCAGGCTTACTTGTTGTTCCTAAGATATTTTAAAGCCGTATAGAAGGTAATGCCTTCAGCTTTCAGGCCCCTCTTCGGTGGAACCAGCTCGTAGCTTTGATTCAGTGACAGGTTACCTCTATTTTAACATTAGGCTTAAACTTTCCTTGTTGATAAAGCATATAGCTGGGGATGGATCAGGTGACCCTGAACCCGGCCTTAGTTACACTGCAATAGGCCTAGGCTGCTGGGGGCTGTTCCTCCTTCAGTCACATTTTTTCATTCACCTTTGTGTTTATACATCACTCACTTAATCATTAGTTGCTATTAATATCTGGCTCTCTTCCACTGTGTGTCTTCTCTCTTCCTACACTCACCCCTTGTCGGTCACAGCAGGTGACACTGTCACTAAGTTCTTGCTCTCGGGCGGGGGGGGGGGGGGGGGGGCGTTTGATTGTTGGGGTTTCTCCATATTATTGTAGTGTGTGATGTGGCACTATGTAAATAAAATAAAGTTGGAATGAATTAAATTATTATTAGCCACAGCTGCTAAGTTAATGATAACTTAACTGATGGCTAATAATAGTAAAATGGGTAACATTAATGTGGGTGCCAGCCAGATTAACATTTATGATAACTGTTTAATTATTAATTGTTGTTGAAACAAGAACTTTACTGACCTCAAAATTCCTTTTACACTCTCCAAGGTGGTGGTTTAGTGTTAGTGTAGGTTTGGTGAGTTAGTGTTCACGTCTTCAGCTGCTGGTGATGGGAGGGGCTGCCTGAAAATCTGCAGCAGTCCCTTTGTTATGTGTCAGATGGAGGAGGCGAAGTTGGTACCGACGATGTCATTACTGTTGCAAAAGCATAATAATCTAATCTATTTAATTAATAATTAACAATTATCACTAATTGTTAGTATAAATTAGTATCTTAAGTACCTACTCAGTACTTATGCTGCCTTTAGTGCAAAAAAACCAAAAACGTACCATTGCATTTTCAGAATTTAGGTATCAAAGGTTCTGTAAGTATTGGTTCTGGTGGCATCCTTATACCACAAAGTAGTAAACCCTAAACTGTTAGATCATCCATATGTTAACCCTGGGACTTCCTCAATGCAGAGGGCTCTATCCCGTGGATGGACTGGTATCCGGGGAATTTAAAATCTAGGTTTACACTTTGGCTATTTGTCACATTCCTGGAGTCACCCTCAGAGTAATTTTTGTTGCATAACAGAGTGCATAGTTCTGCTGGGAGAAACTGCTGCTCCCTCTACAGTGTTGACATTGGTGGTACAGTTGTGGTCAGAAGTTTAAATGCATTCATCCTGGGTATGAGTGTCAGGTTAATGGTTTCCTTCAACCGTACTTTTTCTAGAGTGAAATGTTTGTACATTATACATCCTTAATTACTTTAAAAAAACAAAATTTGGGTGCACAATTTTAAATTTCTTTTAGATTTTAGAAGTTTTTAGAAGTCAACACTAGGGGTGGGCGATATAAACGATATACGATAGAAACGATATAAATTTGGCCAACGATAGAGATTTTGACTATCTCGCTCTATCGCGATAGCGCATGTCGATGATGTCATCAAGCTGCGCATGTTTTGGTCGAAAGCATCACAGCGGCTAAAACCATTATCATCTGCAAGTTATTCCAGGCGACAGTCATAGCAAAGAGATGAAGCACTTTTGAAATAAGGGGAAAGCCAAAAACTCTGCTTCCTCCACTTCCGTAACATTGATTCATTAATGTTGAATTCTCTCGCAGCTGTTCTAATCCCATGTTGTTGCAGTATATTAATAACTAACCTCGTATTGTGGATGAATAATCTCAGTTGTTCTCCTGACTGAAGTTTGGCCCATGTATAGCATCATGCTATGCGATTGCATTTGTCCCTGACCACCAGAATCCCTCACGTTAACTTTTAATGAGTGGAAAAAAGTTGGCGTTCATCCTCCAGCTTCACTGTGCTAATGTTATGCTAACATAGCTGTGTCGCTAGCAATCACGTAGCACAACATGTTTAGGTGGAAGCTAGCGAGCTAACTTCCTGTTAACTTGTAACTCCGTTAAATTTAATAAATTCTGTTTTCATGGATGCATGGATGTTAAACTTAATTGTTACAGCTGGTAAAGCAGCAATGCTGATGATTTTATTAAAGATGAAAGAATTTAGACCGTTTTTAACTCTCAGTATTCGTTTGACTTTGGGACCTGAAGCGGACGGAGTTTTCGACCCAGATTACTCCGCAAAGCTCCTCACTACGGCAGCCGCAATGCTCTGACAATCCATCAAGCAGTGCACTTACCAAAGTTGTACTAAAACATTTTTTAACAGATTTCTGCACGCCAAAATCGGTTCGAGGTCAGTAAGCACAACCAGAATTCATACATAAGGCACACTCTCGATTTTTGAGAAAATTAAAGGATTTTAAGTGTGCCTTATAGTGTGGAAAATACGTTATACAGAAGAAAAGAATATATCGTGATATATATCGTTACCGCACATGCTTCAAATTATATCGCGATATGAATTTTAGGCCATATCGCCCAGCCCTAGTCAACACAGTGTCAAAAGTATGGATACAGACTCAATAATTTACATAATTTCCTTCGGGATTAATAAAGTTTTCTGAAAAATATAGATATATTTACATACACTTACTTAAATCTTTTAACAAGTGGTGCTGAAGATTCTAAGATGGCTTTTAAGTTGACGAGGCAGAGCCCTATTAAATTCTGGTTAGTGATCATGTCCAGAACAACTGGTGATTTCTCTTGGATAGCACTCATTGGACTGACCAATTCTTAGAACAATGGCAAAGTCCAAGGGAGCCAACTCAAAATTACCATGGCATTCATGCCCATGATGAGTGTATCAGAATCAGAATCAGAATACTTTATTGATCCCTGGGGGAAATTATTTTTTGTTACAGTGCTCCATTTTAAACCAACATTAAGACAAGACAGACAATACACTAACTAAGAATAGTACAATATATACATATATATACATACATACATACATACATACATACATACATACATACATACATAAGTCACTCATAGATAAATAGTTGGAAAAGAAACATGTGTAGTTGTAGCAGCAAACAGTGTGTTAAGTGGATGCGTTGTACAGGGAGATGGCCACAGGCAGGAATGATTTCCTGTGTCGTTCAGTGGTGCTTTTCGGTAATCTCAGTCTCTCACTGAACGTGCTCCTGTGACTGACCAGCATGTCATGGAGTGGGTGGGAGGTGTTATCCAACATTGTCTTTATCTTGGACAGCATCCGCCTCCCCGACACCACCTTGAGGGAGTCCAGCTCCATCCCCACAACATTGCTGGCCTTACGGATTAGTTTATTAAGTCTGTTGGCATCTGCGACCCTCAGCCTGCTCCCCCAGCATGCAACAGCATAGAGGATCGCACTGGCCACAACAGACTCATAGAAAATCCTCAGCATTTTCTGGCAGATGTTGAAGGACCTCAGTCGCCTCAAAAAATAGAGACGACTCTGGCCCTTCCTGTAAAGTGCTGTGGTGTTTTTAGCCCAGTCCAGTTTATTGTCAATGTGTACTCCAAGGTATTTATAGTCCTCCACAATGTCAACACTGACCCCCTGAATTGAAACAGGGGTCAAGTGTTTCCTGGTCTTCCTGAAGTCCACGATCAGTTCCTTGGTCTTTGCCACGTTGAGCTGCAGATGATTCTGCTCACACCACGTGACAAAGGAGTCGACCACAGCCCGGTACTCTGTCTCATCATCCCTGCTGATGCATCCAACCACCGCAGAGTCATCAGAAAACTTCTGAAGATGTGTACATAAAGTGTACATAAAATTCTGACCAGAACTGTATGTGGATAATCGGTATGACTTTCAACCTTTTTTTAAATCTGCTTCCATGTTCAGCATGTAGACGATCTGGAAAGACTAATGGTTAAAGAAAATGTGGGAACACCTAATACCTGTTGAGATGATTCACATTAGGCCAAGACAGGTGATGATCGTGTGAGGGGCAGACTGTAAGAAATTGACTAGGAAATTATTGAATTTTATTTAGAAAAAAGTTATTTCAGTGGAACATACTCAATTCCCCAGTGTAACTCTGTAGGCTAATGACTAAAAAAACCTGCACAATGATAGATTTCTAGCTCTACACAGATGAACTTCGTGTCTCAAAAATATAGGTCATCTAGCTAAATTAGACTTGGACAGAGGTTGGTGTAGTGTGATTTATTAAAGGATCCCTGGGTTTTGGCTTCATAGCCCAAAGAGTAGGGTTGGGTGATATTAGTTTAAACTTTAACATGGTTTGTGGTAACAGAAAATAGGGAAGAAAGTTTATTAATGCAGGCAGCTTGCAGACAAGTGTAAGTAAATTAGGAGCATTTTCCATCCTTTTGTTTTCATAAGCTACTGTCAATAATAGCCCATTTCCTAATGTGAAGTGTGAATTTACTGAAAGAAGGTGTTGGCAGCAGCATTTGACTGGAAAGGTAGTGATACACCTTATATTTAGTGACACTGTGCAAGTTACACACAAAAAAGCCTAGGTACTGTTTTCCCTTGAAGTTTAATACTTTAGCTTGTCATCTTGCTTTAGTTATTGCTAACATTTTTTTATATCATGTAAAAATGTATAGCTGTATATTGCAGATATTATGACAATATGATACAGCACAGTCTTCCCTAAAGGTTGACATCTTTAATGACTTTAAAAATCAATAATTTTGTGCACAAATGTGAATGTATTTTGGAATTTCTTACTAATGTTTGGTTTATTTTTGTCCCTTAGAACATTGCACTTCAGTAAGATGCTTTCAGTAGCCATCAACAAGCTTCTGGCTGGATAATTAACTAATATATGTTGTCTTGTGGGCTCAAGCATGCCTATCTATTTCTTTCTCTCTGACTCTCAGGATTTGTAATTGCATTAGTCTGAGTACTTTCTCATGACAGGGCTTCTGTGATAGGATTAGTCGTCATGCTAGCACAAATCAACACTTGCACACAAATACACAAGCACAAGAAAACTGACTGCTATTCTTTCACTGTAGGTCAGCAGAAGAATAAGTACCATTATATTTTCAGGATTTTGGTATGTCTTTGTTTGTTTTTGTAATGAACACTTGGTTATCTTTGCATTGAGACTGGAAACAGCAAGTTAGTCTACCCAGATGTATCAAAAGCCACGTGCACCTGGCAAAACTGTGTTCTAAAATTGCTTCCAATTCAGCTAAACTGCATCTTCAGTAACTCTTCTGGTGAAATGTATTTGTTGTTAACTGTTGGTTGTACAAATATATCTCTGAACCATGACTCTGATATTTATTTACATAAATCACAAGCTTGTGATTTGGTGTCATTGTAAAAGCCTATTTTAAATGAACTATTAATGATCTTTACTTCAACCTAATTGAGTTTGCAGTGTCAGCTGGTTTACTTTAAAGAACACTAAACCCAAAATACATGGACGGAGGCATATTTCTTTTTTCAGTAGCATTGTCACTAATGTTTGGAGTTTCCACTTTTCTTCACTATGTTGCCTGTTCCATTAGGCAAAGCTGACTTCTGTTGACATGTGGTGGTTTGTGTAAAAATATCTTGATACCATCCAAGCCTATGGCATGTTTTGTTCATTGAAGTTGGATGATGCAAGTTACACTCAACATCACAGACTGATAAGATGTAACGGTGGGGAAGCATCTGATGGAAGGTTTGGTGAAGTAGAGGTGGGTTGACCTTTTGATTGATTTTTGGTGTGTACCAGATGGATTGTCATGGTGATAGTTATGCACACAGTGACACCCAGCAGATTTCTTCCTGAGTGAATCATGTTGTCAAATATAGACGCTTGTTGATTTTGACTGTGGGTAACACATGTTTAGAGACATTCAGCACAGCTCAAGTTGTACTGAACAGCTTTTTAATTCTTCTGCGTGCGTGTGTGTGTGTGTGTGTGTGTGTGTGTGTGTGTGTGTGTGTGTGTGTGTGTGTTAATGCCAACAAATCCTTTTAACACCACATGTGGTGAACGGTGCACAGATGGTCTCACTCTCACACACAACCTGCGGTCCCTGGCACACACCTTTTTGAAGCATTTGGAATGTCGTCTCACTCTCCCACATGTATCTGGATGATAAGCTGTTATCCATTTGGTTCTTCTTTTGGTCAAACATGTCAAACGTTGAGTATTTGGGATACAGCTCAGGAGGTAGAGCAGGTCATCTAATCAGAAGGTTGTTTTAATCCCCGGCTACACCAAATTATCCTTGGGCAAGATACTGAACCCTAAGTTGTGCTCTGATGCATCCATCAGAGTATGAATGTGTGTGAACGTTAGATAGAAAGCACTTAGAAAAAAGAAAGCATAGTTGTGTGAATGGGTTACTGAGGCAAGTTGTAAAAAAACTGTCCAATATTTCTGAATTAAAACTCAAAGGAAGAGTAGGCCAATAATGAATAATGTGAAAGACTCATTGCCAGTTATCACACATGATTCATTTCAGTTCTTGCTGCCAGTGGTGACACAACCAGTTCTAAATCATTTCTCACATGGTGATAGAGATTAATACACAGACACCAGACCGATACCAAAACCCAAACTTTTCTGGGTAATTTTAATTTTCATTGACCAAAGGTTAGAGATAAGTCCTTTGCTTTCTTTGCATCCAAAGTACGACAAACCTCTCAGTGCCTGTGTATTTATAACCATAACCCTGGCTGCACTCTTTTGATTACTCTTTCACTGAACACAACTATGAAACTAGCTCGCATTTGGGGAAAGCTATATTTTGCATTTCCTGGGTGTGTAAGTGTGATTACACGTGACAGCCATATTTACAAAATTAAAAGCAGAATAATTATTAACTGACCTCATTTCAAAGAAAACAGTTATGTTTCAGACACGTGGGAAATGTTTACACTTTTTCTTTCTGATAATATGTTTGTTTGTTTGTCTGTTTTTTCAAATTTGATGTTAAAAGAAAAGAAGTGATGGACTGTTAATTTTAGTATTATTAAGTATTGGGACAGTCATAGAGTTTTTGTGATGTTGCCTCTGTACCACCACCACAGCGGATTTTAGATCAAACAGTGAAGACTGAAGTGCAGAGTTTCAGCGTCATTTCAAAGAGTTAAACCAAAAGTATTGCATCAACTGCAGAGGAGATGTAGACTGTTTTTGTGATTTGGCACTATGTAAGTAAAGTTGAAGTGTAGTCCTCGATTTTCAGAGGACAAAACAAGATTTTAAAAGTAATTGTCCGATCACCAAATGTGGCATTTCTTTCCTTGAGACCTTTGAAATGAGGCCTTCACTGCTACCATGCTCAGTTGCTCCTTATTTGTGAGTCTCTCTGCCTTCAGTAACTGAAAAGGGAGTTTTAGACATTGACTTTATCTGTCCCTCACTGGGGAAAGTCACTTGTTAGTAGTACAGTAAGGTTCAGGAAGAAAAAAGTGAAATGGACATATATTAGAAAAATAAATAGGAAATTTAAATCAACTTTAAAAAACAAACAAAAACCAAAAAGGTTACCAAAAGATAAACGTGTGTGTGTGTGTGTGTGTGTGTGTGTGTGTGTGTGTGTGTGTGTGTGTGTGTGTGTGTGTGTGTGTGTGCGCGCGTACGGTGTTTTGATATTCCCTGTGTGGGGGTTGTGCAGTCTGACTGCTGTCAGGATGAAGGATTTGCAATAGTGCTCCATCCCACACAGTAGCTACAGCAATGATTTATCATGATTTATTATAATTTCACACTGGAAATTATAATACAGTTTTACTAGTTCTGTCAGCGTTAATCTCGTTAAAATGACGTTAATGCCATAACAGCATTAACGCGGCATACCTAAACGCGGTTAGCTTGTTAGCACGTTGACGCCGTGCAGCCCCACGCACGGGCGATCCGTGGTAACTCACTAACGGAGATTTGTCGTGTTAATGTTATGGCGTTAATGTCATTTTAACGAGATTAACGCTGACAGAACTAATTTTCACTGGAATTTTTTTTGTTTTTGTTTCGATGTTTCGTTTTAATGCACAACTCCGTAGTGCTCAGTTGTCACCATTTTAATGCAAGTGCATTTTCCACTTTGAACTAAAAGAATGATAACACAAGAGCAGCACTGATGAAACTGTCGATTACTAAAATATTAAATAGCTGCAGCTATTTAAGGATTTCCATTAGGTGGTAGTACCAGGTACTTTTTTTTTTTTTTTTTAAGAGTAACTGAAGTCACTGTTCTGAGAAACTCTTGTGTTGCTTTTGCACTACGCTTTAGGTCAGTAATTCTTTTGGCAGCCATACATGCCAGTGTCAACATTGTCTCCACCATTTTTGACAGATGATGCTTCTTTTCTCTCCATCTCATGCTTTTGTCTCCACATAAACCTGGTATAAATTAATTTTGATTTCCAAGATTTCAGATTTTAGTTTTTCTTCAGAACTGTGAAGGATCTTTTAGATGTTTAGTTGTCAGTGTTTTTGTTGAAAAACTGTTGTCAGACTTTTTATTTACATGTTGCTCCTCAATACAGTTTTACAGTTCTGTTGCAGGTCTGTTCTTACTTGCAAATCTGGGTGAATTGCTTGTGTTATCAAAATATCCTGGTTAGCCTAATCTTATTTGAGCATCCATCATGCAAGTTCCCCACTTTCAGGAGCTGCACGCTGTACTAGTTGAAATCAAGTCAGAGGTAGGACTGCCAGTCTAGGACGGACTTGTAAATTTCTTCTAGGCATTCAGTTGTATTTAGGTTTGGTGACTGCTAAATGCCATAGCATGTGACTCACATCATTACCATCTGTTTCTTGCTATGATGGCAACTGCACTCACTGGCAGCAGTTGTTTTCTAGCAGGATCATGTGTGACATAACAAGACTGAAACTGCTCATAATTGCCTCAAAGAACTAGTAAAGAGCTCAAGACGGTCACCTTGGATTTACCTCTGAACTCTCATTGACATCTGAATTCAGATCAGTTAAATTTTACTAGCGCCAAATCACGACAAGAGTTGTCTCAAGGCATTTTATATTGTAAGGTCGAATAATACAATAATACAGAGAAATACTGAGAAAATGACCCCTTATGAGCAAGAACTTTTGCAACAGTGGAAAGAAAAAACTCCCTTTTAACAGGAAGAAACCTACAGCAAAACCAGGGAGGGGCGGCCAGTTGACTGGAGAGAAGGAAGACAGGACAAAGGCACACTGTGGAAGCGAGAGAGAGATTAGTAATAACTAATAATTAAATGCAGAGAGGTGTATAAACACACAATAAAGGGGGAGGGGGTTGTTGAGTGAAGGCAAGGCAAGGCAAGTTTATTTGTATAGCACAATTCAACAACAAGGTGATTCAAAGTGCTTTACAGAGACATTAGAAACAAGAACAAATAAAAAGCATGATTTAAAATTGATTAAAACAAGCAAATAAACTAACTAATTAACAAACAAACAAAACAGTATATAAAATCAAAACAGATAAAATCAGAACAGTAGATAAAATCAGTAGTTAAATGTAAGTTTTGAAATTTAAGCTTAAAAGTGTGGATTTGGTGTTTTATTCAAATGCAGCTGAGAACAGGTGAGTCTTCAACCTGGATTTAAATAAACTGAGTGTTTCAGCTGATCTGAGGCTTTCTGGGAGTTTGTTCCAGATATAAGGAGCATAAAAGCTGAATGCAGCTTCTCCGTGTCTGGTTCTGACTCTGGGAACTGATAAAAGACCGGATCCAGATGACCTGAGGGATCTGGAAGGTTCATACTGGGTCAGGAGGTCATTGATGTATTTTGGTCCTAAACCATTCAGAGCTTTATAGGCCAGCATCAGAACTTTAAAGTCTATCCTCTGACGGACAGGCAGCCAGTGTAAGGACCTCAGAGCTGGACTGATGTGGTCCACTTTTTTGGTCTTAGTGAGGACTCGAGCAGCAGAGTTCTGAATGAGCTGTAGTTGTCTGACTGATTTTTTAGGTAGACCTGTAAAGATGCTGTTACAGTAATCAAGCCTACTAAAGATGAATGCATGGACTAGTTTTTCCAGGTCCTGTTGAGACATCAGATCTTTTATCCTTGATATATTCTTGAGGTGATAGTAAGCTGACTTTGTTATTGTCTTAATGTGTTTTTCTAAGTTCAGGTCTGCATCCATCACTACACCCAAATTTCTCGCCTGGTTTGTGGTTTTTAGATGTATAGATTGAAGTTCTCTGGTGACCTGTAATCGTTTTTCTTTGGCGCCAAAGACTATTACCTCAGTTTTGTTTTTGTTTAGCTGGAGAAAATTGTGGCACAACCAGTCATTGATTTCCTCAATGCATTTACCAAGAGCCTGTACAGGGCCTCGGTCTCCTGGTGACATTGTGATATATATTTGTGTGTCATCTGCATAGCTGTGATAGTTTATTTTGTTGTTGTTTATAATCTGTGCCAGTGGGAGCATGTAGATGTTAAACAGAAGGGGTCCCAAGATGGAACCTTGGGGAACTCCACATGTGATACTTGTCTGCTCAGATGTGAAGTTACCTATTGATACAAAGTATTTCCTGTTTTCTAAGTATGTTTTGAACCAGTTTAGTACAGTTCCTGAAAGACCTGTCCAGTTCTCCAGTCGTTTGAGTAATATGTTGTGGTCAACTGTATCAAATGCTGCACTGAGATCCAGTAAAACTAGGACTGACATTTTTCCACTGTCTGTATTCAGACATATGTCATTAAACACTTTGGTCAGAGCAGTTTCAGTGCTGTGGTTCTGTCTAAAACCTGACTGGAAGGCATCGTAGCAATTATTCTGTTTTAAGAAGTAACTGAGCTGTTGAGAAACTGCTTTTTCAATGATCTTACTTAAAAACGGGAGATTTGAGATCGGCCTGTAGTTGTTCATTTGTGTCTTGTCAAGATTGTCCTTTTTCAGTATAGGTTTGATTACAGCAGTTTTTAGTGATTCTGGAAACACACCTGATAATAAAGAAAAGTTGACGATCTGTAACAGGTCTGACTCTAAAGTCTTTGAGACCTTTTTGAAAAAACTTGTTGGCAGGACATCTAAACAGCAGGAGGAGGAGTTCAGTTGACCTAAGATGTCATCCAGGTCTTTGCTGTTAATAGGTTGAAACTGTTTCATGGTGTTTAAACAGTTTTTTGGTGGACACAGTACATATCCTGGATCTGCTGTTGATGTACCAATTGCTTGTCTAATTTTTTGGATTTTTTCAGTGAAGAATTTGGCAAAGTCATTGCAGGCCATGGTCGAATGAAGTTCAGCTGCCACTGACACAGGAGGGTTTGTTAGCCTGTCAACTGTAGAAAATAAGACCCGAGCATTATGGCTGTTTTTAGTGATGATGTCAGAGAAGTAGGACCTCCTTGCATTCCTCAGTTGTAAATTATAATTGTGAAGTTTCTCTTTATAAATGTCATAATGAACCTGGAGGTTCATTATGACTCCCCTTTGTGAGTGTGGACGCTTCATCTCTTTGCTCTTGAATGCTTTGCTTCTTATATTGATTTTTATTGATTTTTATGCTGATTTTTTCCCTTTTTTCCCGTGTGAGCTTACCTGCGATAACTTCTGGACACTTGTAGATCATTAGGACTAGAGTGTTCTTAACAGAAACAGCAACATTTTATGGTTACCTTATCCTCAGCGCTCCGTGTGTCTGTGGCCTAGACACAGCTGAAGCCTGATTACAGCGTCTGGGCACCGAGCAGCCTCAATAGCCTGGAAAGGTGCTAACCGCTAGGCTAACTAGCAACAAGATGCCTTCCCTCTCCACAGATGACTACCACAGCCTCCTGCAGAAGATTGCAGTACTGGAGACAAAAATTCATCGCTTAGAAGTAAACGTGGAGGTAAATGGACTGTGTGGAAATGAAACAACCTTGCCTTTGATTCAAAACAATGGCGATGAGCAAGCTAGTACACAGCTAAGGAGCACAGATAACATGACCAAGAAAGTAGACTCTGTGCATTATTATAAATCCTCAAGTGATAATCCCCCCTTAGACTGTCTTGGTGCAAAACCAAGACATAAATCATGTCTCCTGGAAGGGGGAGGACGTATCACAGGCAGGGCACAGCGAGCTGAAATCTCTGAAACCGACTGGCCTTCACTTCCTACGAGACAGAGAAGCTCTTCTACCCCTGTATACGGGAGGAAACAGGACTGGACAACCGTGAATAGGAAGGTTAACAACAAACCTCCAAAACAACTGAATGTGAAACTGCAGAACAGATTTGCTCCACTATCAAAGGACCCTGGATCTATATCGGACAACCATCCATCTAAAAGCAGCGAAATAAGGTCTGAAAATCTGTTGAAAAGTGAAAGGCCACAGGGAAAGCTAAAGGCTAGGCCTGAAACTCTGATTGTGGGTGACTCTGCCGTAAAGGATGTACAAAGGATGTGCGGTAAGAACACTAAAGTCCTCTGCTTTCCTAACGATATGGTCAACAACCTGAAGGAGAGAATTCTTCAAATTGCAGATGAATATCCAACTGTGACAAACATTGTTCTGCATACAGGGTCAAACGATGTGTCCAAACAACAGTCGGAGGTTCTGAAACGGGACTTTACTGGATTATTAAATACTGTAAACTCTCTGAATGCAGCTGTATTCATCAGTGGACCTGTACCGCCGGTCAGAGGAGGAGACGAGAGATTCAGCAGGTTGTTTACGCTGAATAAATGGCTTATATCAGCATGTGCTGACCACTCAGTGCATTTTATCGACAACTTTAATATTTTTTGGGAACGCAGGCATCTGTTCAAAGCAAATGGATTTAATTTTAACAAGTCAGGGGTGAAACTGTTCACCTCCAACTTGTTTTATTCCATACGTCATCCATCTGTGCTTGGTGCCAAGGCTGAGATAAACGAGGAGTTATCTCATAAAGAGGAACAAACAGTACTCCAAGAACAGACAAAGCCCAGCAGAAACCTTGAGGAGGAGCTCCATTTGCCCCCACCCGGGAAGAGCCTCAGAAAGGAGAGACATCCATGGCATCTGAGGAAGAGCCTCAGAAAGGAGAGACATCTAAGGCAAGAAGAGGGGTCCCTATTTGCCTCCAACTCTCTCAACAACACCAACGACCAGGACAAGGGACCACGACCTTCCCCAGTCCCCCAAACCCCTGACAGGCCATCACCCTCCTCCCCCTCCCTTTCTCCCTCCTCCCCACACCTGAAATTCACTGAGGAGATGATGGAGCGGGTCAATGCTGGGCTCAGATCTACCCCCCGTCCCAATCCCTTTTTGTCCCCCATAAACCCCCCACCAGAGCGGCCAAAGGTTCGCCATCGAGCCCCACCCTCAACAGAGCAATCGAAGTCACATTGCCCAGCCTCGCCCCCCTTAGTTCCTCTTCATGCCCTGTCTCCGCAGTCTGATGCGTGATGTGTGAAGGGTCCGGGCTGTGAGGATTATGGCAGTGATGACTTTTCCCAGGAGAAGCTGGGACCCTGTTTACTAGAAGGTTTTAAAATTTCTGTACTTTTAGGTGACAGGAGACATGTGGCCTGGTCAAAACACAGAGAGCTGCACTCTAAAAGATCTTTAAACATAGTAAACATACCTTGTGTGCCACAGACTGCTCCCAAACATGAGGGGACAAGTAATACCTCTAAAACACTTAAGTTGGCTTTATTAAACATTAGATCTCTAGCTGGGAAAACATTTTTAATTAATGATTTAATCACTGAGCACAGCCTTGATTTTATGTTTTTAACTGAAACTTGGTTGGACCAAAGTAACAGTGGAGCTGTTCTCATCGAGACGACCCCTCCTAACTACAGTTTTATCAGTGAGGTCAGGGCGAGCAGGAGAGGAGGAGGGGTTGCTGTCTTATTTAATGAATCATTTCAATGTAAGCAGCTATCTCCTGGAAGTTTTCAGTCTTTTGAATATGTGGCTTTACAGCTGAAGGCCCCATCCAAAGTTGTGTTTCTTAATGTTTACAGGCCTCCCAAATACTGCACAGACTTTTTTAATGACCTCAGTGAACTGCTGTCTGTGATCTGTGTTGATTTTGACTGTGTAATTATTGCTGGGGATTTTAACATTCATGTGGACAACCCTCAGGACAAAGGGACTAAAGACCTGAGTAACACTCTGGGCAACTTTGGGCTGACTCAGCATGTAACAGAGGCCACACATAATAGAGGACACACTCTTGACCTACTGATCTCCAAAGGCCTGAGCATTTCAAAGGTTACTGTGTCTGATGTGGGCCTGTCTGATCATTACTGTGTTTTCTTTGAAAGTAAAATCTCAGCCCACACAAATATATCAACAACAGTGATCACAAAACGGTGTATAACTGAACACAGTAGTGCAATTTTTAACCAGGTCTTCCCATTAACACCTGACCTGCCCAGAGGGTCAGTCAATGAGCTCATCAATAGCTTCAATGCTAACATGTTAAATGTAATGGACACTATTGCTCCCATTAAGGTGAAGGTTATCTCTGGAAGGAAAAAGTCTCCATGGAGAAACTCCACACTGGTGAAAAATGAAAAAAGAGAGTGTAGGAAAGCTGAGCGCAGATGGAGAAAAACAAACCTCCAGGTTCATTATGACATTTATAAAGAGAAACTTCACAATTATAATTTACAACTGAGGAATGCAAGGAGGTCCTACTTCTCTGACATCATCACTAAAAACAGCCATAATGCTTGGGTCTTATTTTCTACAGTTGACAGGCTAACAAACCCTCCTGTGTCAGTGGCAGCTGAACTTCATTCGACCATGGCCTGCAATGACTTTGCCAAATTCTTCACTGAAAAAATCCAAAAAATTAGACAAGCAATTGGTACATCAACAGCAGATCCAGGATATGTACTGTGTCCACCAAAAAACTGTTTAAACACCATGAAACAGTTTCAACCTATTAACAGCAAAGACCTGGAGGACATCTTAGGTCAACTGAACTCCTCCTCCTGCTGTTTAGATGTCCTGCCAACAAGTTTTTTCAAAAAGGTCTCAAAGACTTTAGAGTCAGACCTGTTACAGATCGTCAACTTTTCTTTATTATCAGGTGTGTTTCCAGAATCACTAAAAACTGCTGTAATCAAACCTATACTGAAAAAGGACAATCTTGACAAGACACAAATGAACAACTACAGGCCGATCTCAAATCTCCCGTTTTTAAGTAAGATCATTGAAAAAGCAGTTTCCCAACAGCTCAGTTACTTCTTAAAACAGAATAATTGCTACGATGCCTTCCAGTCAGGTTTTAGACAGAACCACAGCACTGAAACCGCTCTGACAAAAGTGTTTAATGACATATGTCTGAATACAGACAGTGGAAAAATGTCAGTCCTAGTTTTACTGGATCTCAGTGCAGCATTTGATACAGTTGACCACAACATATTACTCAAACGACTGGAGAACTGGACAGGTCTTTCAGGAACTGTACTAAACTGGTTCAAAACATACGTAGAAAACAGGAAATACTTTGTATCAATAGGTAACTTCACATCTGAGCAGACAAGTATCACATGTGGAGTTCCCCAAGGTTCCATCTTGGGACCCCTTCTGTTTAACATCTACATGCTCCCACTGGCACAGATTATAAACAACAACAAAATAAACTATCACAGCTATGCAGATGACACACAAATATATATCACAATGTCACCAGGAGACCGAGGCCCTGTACAGGCTCTTGGTAAATGCATTGAGGAAATCAATGACTGGTTGTGCCACAATTTTCTCCAGCTAAACAAAAACAAAACTGAGGTAATAGTCTTTGGCGCCAAAGAAAAACGATTACAGGTCACCAGAGAACTTCAATCTATACACCTAAAAACCACAAACCAGGCGAGAAATTTGGGTGTAGTGATGGATGCAGACCTAAACTTAGAAAAACACATTAAGACATAACAAAGTCAGCTTACTATCACCTCAAGAATATATCAAGGATAAAAGATCTGATGTCTCAACAGGACCTGGAAAAACTAGTCCATGCATTCATCTTTAGTAGGCTTGATTACTGTAACAGCATCTTTACAGGTCTACCTAAAAAATCAGTCAGACAACTACAGCTCATTCAGAACTCTGCTGCTCGAGTCCTCACTAAGACCAAAAAAGTGGACCACATCAGTCCAGCTCTGAGGTCCTTACACTGGCTGCCTGTCCGTCAGAGGATAGACTTTAAAGTTCTGATGCTGGCCTATAAAGCTCTGAATGGTTTAGGACCAAAATACATCAATGACCTCCTGACCCAGTATGAACCATCCAGATCCCTCAGGTCATCTGGATCCGGTCTTTTATCAGTTCCCAGAGTCAGAACCAGACACGGAGAAGCTGCATTCAGCTTTTATGCTCCTTATATCTGGAACAAACTCCCAGAAAGCCTCAGATCAGCTGAAACACTCAGTTTATTTAAATCCAGGTTGAAGACTCACCTGTTCTCAGCTGCATTTGAATAAAGCACCAAATCCACACTTTAAGCTTAAATTTCAAAACTTACATTTAACTACTGATTTTATCTACTGTTCTGATTTTATCTGTTTTGATTTTATATACTGTTGTTTGTTTGTTTGTTAATTAGTTAGTTAGTTTATTTGCTTGTTTTATTCAATTTTAAATCATGCTTTTTATTTGTTCTTGTTTCTAATGTCTCTGTAAAGCACTTTGAATCACCTTGTTGTTGAATTGTGCTATACAAATAAACTTGCCTTGCCTTGCCTTGCCTTTGTTTTTCTCCATCTGCGCTCAGCTTTCCTACACTCTCTTTTTTCATTTTTCACCAGTGTGGAGTTTCTCCATGGAGACTTTTTCCTTCCAGAGATAACCTTCACCTTAATGGGAGCAATAGTGTCCATTACATTTAACATGTTAGCATTGAAGCTATTGACGAGCTCATTGACTGACCCTCTGGGCAGGTCAGGTGTTAATGGGAAGACCTGGTTATAAATTGCACTACTGTGTTCAGTTATACACCGTTTTGTGATCACTGTTGTTGATATATTTGTGTGGGCTGAGATTTTACTTTCAAAGAAAACACAGTAATGATCAGACAGGCCCACATCAGACACAGTAACCTTTGAAATGCTCAGGCCTTTGGAGATCAGTAGGTCAAGAGTGTGTCCTCTATTATGTGTGGCCTCTGTTACATGCTGAGTCAGCCCAAAGTTGCCCAGAGTGTTACTCAGGTCTTTAGTCCCTTTGTCCTGAGGGTTGTCCACATGAATGTTAAAATCCCCAACAATAATTACACAGTCAAAATCAACACAGATCACAGACAGCAGTTCACTGAGGTCATTAAAAAAGTCTGTGCAGTATTTGGGAGGCCTGTAAACATTAAGAAACACAACTTTGGATGGGGCCTTCAGCTGTAAAGCCACATATTCAAAAGACTGAAAACTTCCAGGAGATAGCTGCTTACATTGAAATGATTCATTAAATAAGACAGCAACCCCTCCTCCTCTCCTGCTCGCCCTGACCTCACTGATAAAACTGTAGTTAGGAGGGGTCGTCTCGATGAGAACAGCTCCACTGTTACTTTGGTCCAACCAAGTTTCAGTTAAAAACATAAAATCAAGGCTGTGCTCAGTGATTAAATCATTAATTAAAAATGTTTTCCCAGCTAGAGATCTAATGTTTAATAAAGCCAACTTAAGTGTTTTAGAGGTATTACTTGTCCCCTCGTGTTTGGGAGCAGTCTGTGGCACACAAGGTATGTTTACTATGTTTAAAGATCTTTTAGAGTGCAGCTCTCTGTGTTTTGACCAGGCCACATGTCTCCTGTCACCTAAAAGTACAGAAATTTTAAAACCTTCTAGTAAACAGGGTCCCAGCTTCTCCTGGGAAAAGTCATCACTGCCATAATCCTCACAGCCCGGACCCTTCACACATCACGCATCAGACTGCGGAGACAGGGCATGAAGAGGAACTAAGGGGGGCGAGGCTGGGCAATGTGACTTCGATTGCTCTGTTGAGGGTGGGGCTCGATGGCGAACCTTTGGCCGCTCTGGTGGGGGGTTTATGGGGGACAAAAAGGGATTGGGACGGGGGGTAGATCTGAGCCCAGCATTGACCCGCTCCATCATCACCTCAGTGAATTTCAGGTGTGGGGAGGAGGGAGAAAGGGAGGGGGAGGAGGGTGATGGCCTGTCAGGGGTTTGGGGGACTGGGGAAGGTCGTGGTCCCTTGTCCTGGTCGTTGGTGTTGTTGAGAGAGTTGGAGGCAAATAGGGACCCCTCTTCTTGCCTTAGATGTCTCTCCTTTCTGAGGCTCTTCCTCAGATGCCATGGATGTCTCTCCTTTCTGAGGCTCTTCCCGGGTGGGGGCAAATGGAGCTCCTCTTCAAGGTTTCTGCTGGGCTTTGTCTGTTCTTGGAGTTCTGTTTGTTCCTCTTTATGAGATAACTCCTCGTTTATCTCAGCCTTGGCACCAAGCACGGATGGATGACGTATGAAATAAAACAAGTTGGAGGTGAACAGTTTCACCCCTGACTTGTTAAAATTAAATCCATTTGCTTTGAACAGATGCCTGCGTTCCCAAAAAATATTAAAGTTGTCGATAAAGTGCACTGAGTGGTCAGCACATGCTGATATAAGCCATTTATTCAGTGTAAACAACCTGCTGAATCTCTCGTCTCCTCCTCTGACCGGCGGTACAGGTCCACTGATGAATACAGCTGCATTCAGAGAGTTTACAGTATTTAATAATCCAGTAAAGTCCCGTTTCAGAACCTCCGACTGTTGTTTGGACACATCGTTTGACCCTGTATGCAGAACAATGTTTGTCACAGTTGGATATTCATCTGCAATTTGAAGAATTCTCTCCTTCAGGTTGTTGACCATATCGTTAGGAAAGCAGAGGACTTTAGTGTTCTTACCGCACATCCTTTGTACATCCTTTACGGCAGAGTCACCCACAATCAGAGTTTCAGGCCTAGCCTTTAGCTTTCCCTGTGGCCTTTCACTTTTTAACAGATTTTCAGACCTTATTTCGCTGCTTTTAGATGGATGGTTGTCCGATATAGATCCAGGGTCCTTTGATAGTGGAGCAAATCTGTTCTGCAGTTTCACATTCAGTTGTTTTGGAGGTTTGTTGTTAACCTTCCTATTCACGGTTGTCCAGTCCTGTTTCCTCCCGTATACAGGGGTAGAAGAGCTTCTCTGTCTCGTAGGAAGTGAAGGCCAGTCGGTTTCAGAGATTTCAGCTCGCTGTGCCCTGCCTGTGATACGTCCTCCCCCTTCCAGGAGACATGATTTATGTCTTGGTTTTGCACCAAGACAGTCTAAGGGGGGATTATCACTTGAGGATTTATAATAATGCACAGAGTCTACTTTCTTGGTCATGTTATCTGTGCTCCTTAGCTGTGTACTAGCTTGCTCATCGCCATTGTTTTGAATCAAAGGCAAGGTTGTTTCATTTCCACACAGTCCATTTACCTCCACGTTTACTTCTAAGCGATGAATTTTTGTCTCCAGTACTGCAATCTTCTGCAGGAGGCTGTGGTAGTCATCTGTGGAGAGGGAAGGCATCTTGTTGCTAGTTAGCCTAGCGGTTAGCACCTTTCCAGGCTATTGAGGCTGCTCGGTGCCCAGACGCTGTAATCAGGCTTCAGCTGTGTCTAGGCCACAGACACACGGAGCGCTGAGGACAAGGTAACCATAAAATGTTGCTGTTTCTGTTAAGAACACTCTAGTCCTAATGATCTACAAGTGTCCAGAAGTTATCGCAGGTAAGCTCACACGGGAAAAAAGGGAAAAAATCAGCATAAAAATCAATAAAAATCAATATAAGAAGCAAAGCATTCAAGAGCAAAGAGATGAAGCGTCCACACTCAAAGGGGAGGAGCTGAAGAAGAAACACTCACTGCATCATGGGAAGTCCCCAACAGCCTAGACCTATTTCAGCAACTAAGGCGGGGCTCTATCTAATATGCTTAACTATATGCTTTGTCAAAAGCTTTAAGCCTAATCTTAAAAATAGAGAGCACGTCTGTCTCCTGTGTCCCAAGTGGTGGCTGGTTCCACAGAAGAAGAGACTTGAAGCTGAAGGTTCTGCCCTATTCTGCTTTTAAATATCCTAACCTTATCACACGATTTGCTGAAGAAGATTTGAAGGAGTCAGGAATTACCAAGAAGTGCATGAGGGTGCTGCAGGATATGCACTTAGAACAGCAAGACAGTGGTGTGATGTGTCGCTGGTGTAACAAATGGGACTGCATCAGGAATGGGGTTAACAAACAGATGTGGACCAGCAGGAGTTTTCATTGACTAGGAAGGGAGCCTGGAGAGGTGGAGGCATACTCTGATCAAGAGTAAAGAAGAGTGAGAGGGAAGAAAGGTTAATTTGCAAGAAACAGATGTAGAGAAGGAGGAAGCGGTAAACAATCCAAAGCAATGACTGGTGTACAAGAGAAATGAAGAGAGTACAGGCAGGGTGGAATGGGTGGAGAAAAGTATCAGGGGCGATTTGTGACAACAGGATGCCAACAAGGGTGAGTCAAATTCCTCGTTTGTGTGTACAAACTTATCCAAATAAAGGCTGTTCTGATTCTGCTGATTTGGTGGCAGTGCCAAAAGCGACCGGGATGGATAGGAATTAGGGCTGCACGATTTTGCATAAAATGAGAATCACGATTTTTTGGCTTAGAATTGAGATCACGATTCTCTCACGATTTTCTTTTCCAGTATAAATATTTATTGCACTTATTAACTGCACATCAACTTCGTAACAGTTGAGACTGAACATAAAAACAATAAATAAACATAAAAACAACAAATGTCTCACGTTTTGTTGTTGCCGCAAAATGTTGTGTTTAAAAATGTTTAAAAAACAAACAAAAACCAAAAAGGTTACCAAAAGATAAACGTGTGTGTGTGTGTGTGTGTGTGTGTACGGTGTTTTGATATTCCCTGTGTGGGGGTTGTGCAGTCTGACTGCTGTCAGGATGAAGGATTTGCAATAGTGCTCCATCCCACACAGTAGCTACAGCAATGATTTATCATGATTTATTATAATTTCACACTGGAAATTATAATACAGTTTTACTAGTTCTGTCAGCGTTAATCTCGTTAAAATGACGTTAATGCCATAACAGCATTAACGCGGCATACCTAAACGCGGTTAGCTTGTTAGCACGTTGACGCCGTGCAGCCCCACGCACGGGCGATCCGTGGTAACTCACTAACGGAGATTTGTCGCGTTAATGTTATGGCGTTAATGTCATTTTAACGAGATTAACGCTGACAGAACTAATTTTCACTGGAATTTTTTTTGTTTTTGTTTCGATGTTTCGTTTTAATGCACAACTCCGTAGTGCTCAGTTGTCACCATTTTAATGCAAATGCATTTTCCACTTTGAACTAAAAGAATGATAACACAAGAGCAGCACTGATGAAACTGTCGATTACTAAAATATTAAATAGCTGCAGCTATTTAAGGATTTCCATTAGGTGGTAGTACCAGGTACTTTTTTTTTTTTTTTTTTTTTAAGAGTAACTGAAGTCACTGTTCTGAGAAACTCTTGTGTTGCTTTTGCACTACGCTTTAGGTCAGTAATTCTTTTGGCAGCCATACATGCCAGTGTCAACATTGTCTCCACCATTTTTGACAGATGATGCTTCTTTTCTCTCCATCTCATGCTTTTGTCTCCACATAAACCTGGTATAAATTAATTTTGATTTCCAAGATTTCAGATTTTAGTTTTTCTTCAGAACTGTGAAGGATCTTTTAGATGTTTAGTTGTCAGTGTTTTTGTTGAAAAACTGTTGTCAGACTTTTTATTTACATGTTGCTCCTCAATACAGTTTTACAGTTCTGTTGCAGGTCTGTTCTTACTTGCAAATCTGGGTGAATTGCTTGTGTTGCCATCGTTTAGCACATCAGCGTGTTAGAGCTGCGCGTTAAATGAATCATCAAACCAAAATATTTGTGTAGGATTTTATTTAATAATTGAATTATTCATATAACTAGATGAATTGTTGTCATGCCTTTTACTGTTCTGATAAATTATTGTGTTTATTGCGCCCAGTTTCAAAGAACTGACAGGTTAAATGCCCAGGTGTTTCCTGTTGCATTGGTTCCTTACTCATGTACCTGCAGTGTAGGTCAATAGTTGCAGACTGGTTCTTGGTCATCATGTTAATTAATTGTTAATTAATTTTTAATTGTGAATCACAAGAGGCTCATTTTGGGGTCATATTTAAGGCCAAAAAAGAAGCACTATGAGTCATAGCACAAGAAACTGATTTGTACAATGTGTGGAAAATTGCACAGAAAGAGAGACATGTCACCAACAAAAAAGGGCTACATCCAATGAAAGAAAGTCTGTGTAGTTTCTGGAAAGCAGAGTACCTGGAGATCTGCATTTTATAGAGACAGGCTGATCTTGTATCTTTGCACAGGAAGCTGTGGGTTGATAGAAGTCTGTCTCTCTGGTTCTAAATAAATCCGATGTAGCTAAAGCCGCTTTGCTGCATCAGCTATCAACAGAAGTTAAAGCAGCCTAGAACAGGGGAGTATTCCCAGTATGTAACTTGAAAGAATCAAGATCAACATAATAATACATTATCAAAATATCCTGGTTAGCCTAATCTTATTTGAGCATCCATCATGCAAGTTCCCCACTTTCAGAACCTCAAAGAGATGTGGTGTTTAGCTGCAGCACCTTTCACCTTCTTCCTCCTTTGCATGCTAGCAAAGTCACAATGCAATCTTCCAGTTCTATATACAAGTATTACTGTGCAACTCAACCACAGCTAAATGCGCTCATCACCTTTGAATGTTTTAATCTCAGATTCACGCCTGTCTCCAAGGAGATCAGTTTTGTATATTTGTAAAATGATGAAACTGTGTTTTAGTATGCTGATTATTCAGCTGCGCTTCCCTCTCTCTACAGCAGCCAGCTTCCATAATGGGATCTTTTCGGCGTCCCAGACCTCGATTTATGAGCTCTCCAGTTCTGTCAGACCTTACCCGTTTTCATGCAAGCACACCTGCTCTACAGATCTCCAACATCACTGTGTGGAACAGGTGAGCTGACTTCAAACAAGAAATCCCACAGTACTTTAGCTTGATCTTTGTGATCCATATTTAATTTACATTTAAAACCAAAGTAAGCCGAAAGTGACTGTAAGCTAAAATTTGAAGTGTTTTTGTTCTGTTGTAATTTAGTATTTTTATGAAGTCACTTTTCCATCAGCAAGTTTCATCTTCCCCTTTTATTCAAAGTCGGTAATTTATGTCAAAGGGCCTGCACTGACCTGTTACACTTCAAAATTTTAAATAGGCAGCAGTTAGAAGTTTCCACATATACTAACAAGTCAGGCTGGAATACAGAATATAACAAGAATTTGCCTGAATGGAGCACTACATTGGCTCAGTTCATTGGTATAAATATCAGACGTTATCAGTTCTAGACTGCACGACTCCATAATCCCAAAACAAAATGTACAGATATTATCTTACTTTTGTTCTACCTTTAGCACTGGGTTATGTTTTGTCATGTGTATAAACATTGGTTTTAAAAAAACAGAAAAATATAATAAGAGAAGAAGAGGTTATATTGAAAGTTTCAGAGGTTAGAAATTTTCTATTTGGTTTCATATCTGATTAGCTTCTAATTTTAGTGATTTAATTTATATTGGTAATGGCCTAATGAGGGCTGCGTGGTTATGTCTAGAGTTATTATCATGATAACAAGTCTTTTTTTATTTCCAGACTGACCATTTTCCTGAAACCTTTGTTACTCATGTTTGTGGTTGAATGAAAACAATTCTGCAAAGAAAAGTGGGCACAGTTCTTCCACAGCGACATGAAAGAGTCATTGCCGGTTGTTGCAAATGCTTGATTCCTGTTTTTGCAGCCAGAGCAGGAAGAACTGACTTACTTACTTACTTTTGATTAACAGATAGCTGATTAAATAATCTGTTGAGCCCCTTTGTCCCTGGGGGTTCATGGGCTGTGCCGCCAGGTCTGTGATTTAACTATAGACTTAACATAGCAGCACCTGGTATCCAGAGAAATGGCAGACTCTCACAAAACCATTTTTATGACCACCAAACACAGCTAAAACAACAAACAATCAACAACAGGTAGACAGATTCTGCGAAAAGATGTCAACACAAAGTGCGGATTCCCACATTCACCCAGTGATATTTACACGGATCTACACAGACAAACAATGTCTCTGCTGTCTTCACGGATATTTCAAAACCACAAGTTTTATCACACTCCAACCAAAATTCACTGAAAAAGCAGCAAAAGAAGACCAAAATTATGCTTCACGTTAGAATTTATGCTAATATTTTTTTAATCTTACCTTTTCTGTCTGGCTTCCAAAAAAAAAAAAAAAACTCAGATAAAAACACATTTCCTGCATAGCTCCCTCTCCCAGCTTCAAGAGTAGTTTCATAAATCACTCTTTTCTACCTTATTCGTTTGTTTATCCACAGATGCATTATGCACCAGTCTACCATTGTGTACAGTGGGGTGTCCGCTTTTTGTTTTACAAAAATGACCTAAGTTATACTGTTCAACAAAATTTTCAACTTTCACAGATGGTGCCAAATTGTTCCTATGCTTAGCTTAGCCTCTAATTAAACCTGTGTAACTTTGCTCTGTGTCACTTCAGCAGCATTGTTCTTTCCATAGGTAATGTTTATATGTTGATTCATTCAGTTTTTGGTCTACTCCAGCATATTTTCAAAGGGTTTATATGCTATAAAAGCTAAAAAAAACAACAACAACATTAGTCCAGAAAAAGAATTTTTCATATTTTTTTCAGTGTTCCATCCTCAGTTATTTTGACACAATTGCATCTGATGTGATGCTTACATGATTATTTCTCACATGTGTTAGCTTTAATACCAAGATAGTTTTTTTTGTTTTTTTGAAAATGGAGTTTATAATTTTAGAGAAATATTCAATTCATTTTGGGCATGATGTTTTCAAGCAGGAACCCCAGAAAGCCCATAGGGTATTAAAGGTTAAAAGAAAAAAGAAAAACCCCTAAAGTATCTTGATGCGTGCTCTATTATCCAGGTAAGGAAATCCAAAAAGGTTTATTCTGCTCATCTGCAAATGTACTCTATATAAGGTTGGGGAAACCTGCATAGGCTGAGACTGAAGAAGTCACTTGGATGAATGATGAAATGTTTCTCCCACTGAAAACGCTACGTCCAGATGAACAGAATCAACTTTTTGAAAAGTATATGAGGAATGTGGAGGGCCTAGACATGGTCCCAACATAGCTTAAATTGCTCCTTTGCATTGACTCTTCATCCCTGTGGAACTGTACTAGAGGGTTGGAAATGTTGAGGGTGGTGGAGAATGCTTGGCTGGTTTGTCCCAACTAGGAGCATGAAGGAGCTGCACGCTGTACTAGTTGAAATCAAGTCAGAGGTAGGACTGCCAGTCTAGGACGGACTTGTAAATTTCTTCTAGGCATTCAGTTGTATTTAGGTTTGGTGACTGCTAAATGCCATAGCATGTGACTCACATCATTACCATCTGTTTCTTGCTATGATGGCAACTGCACTCACTGGCAGCAGTTGTTTTCTAGCAGGATCATGTGTGACATCACAAGACTGAAACTGCTCATAATTGCCTCAAAGAACTAGTAAAGAGCTCAAGACGGTCACCTTGGATTTACCTCTGAACTCTCATTGACATCTGAATTCAGATCAGTTAAATTTTACTAGCGCCAAATCACGACAAGAGTTGTCTCAAGGCATTTTATATTGTAAGGTCGAATAATACAATAATACAGAGAAATACTGAGAAAATGACCCCTTATGAGCAAGAACTTTTGCAACAGTGGAAAGAAAAAACTCCCTTTTAACAGGAAGAAACCTACAGCAAAACCAGGGAGGGGCGGCCAGTTGACTGGAGAGAAGGAAGACAGGACAAAGGCACACTGTGGAAGCGAGAGAGAGAGATTAGTAATAACTAATAATTAAATGCAGAGAGGTGTATAAACACACAATAAAGGGGGAGGGGGTTGTTGAGTGAAGAAGAAACACTCACTGCATCATGGGAAGTCCCCAACAGCCTAGACCTATTTCAGCAACTAAGGCGGGGCTCTATCTAATCTGCTTAACTATATGCTTTGTCAAAAGCTTTAAGCCTAATCTTAAAAATAGAGAGCACGTCTGTCTCCTGTGTCCCAAGTGGTGGCTGGTTCCACAGAAGAAGAGACTTGAAGCTGAAGGTTCTGCCCTATTCTGCTTTTAAATATCCTAACCTTATCACACGATTTGCTGAAGAAGATTTGAAGGAGTCAGGAATTACCAAGAAGTGCATGAGGGTGCTGCAGGATATGCACTTAGAACAGCAAGACAGTGGTGTGATGTGTCGCTGGTGTAACAAATGGGACTGCATCAGGAATGGGGTTAACAAACAGATGTGGACCAGCAGGAGTTTTCATTGACTAGGAAGGGAGCCTGGAGAGGTGGAGGCATACTCTGATCAAGAGTAAAGAAGAGTGAGAGGGAAGAAAGGTTAATTTGCAAGAAACAGATGTAGAGAAGGAGGAAGCGGTAAACAATCCAAAGCAATGACTGGTGTACAAGAGAAATGAAGAGAGTACAGGCAGGGTGGAAGGGGTGGAGAAAAGTATCAGGGGCGATTTGTGACAACAGGATGCCAACAAGGGTGAGTCAAATTCCTCGTTTGTGTGTACAAACTTATCCAAATAAAGGCTGTTCTGATTCTGCTGATTTGGTGGCAGTGCCAAAAGCGACCGGGATGGATAGGAATTAGGGCTGCACGATTTTGCATAAAATGAGAATCACGATTTTTTTGGCTTAGAATTGAGATCACGATTCTCTCACGATTTTCTTTTCCAGTATAAATATTTATTGCACTTATTAACTGCACATCAACTTTGTAACAGTTGAGACTGAACATAAAAACAATAAATAAACATAAAAACAACAAATGTCTCACGTTTTGTTGTTGCCGCAAAATGTTGTACTGCTTGAAATTCCGTCTCCACCGTTGCTCGACGCTGCGTGTATAGAGCAGGTAGTGCAACAATAGAAAAATAGTTGCGGGACGGCACTGTGTAGCGTTTGTCTAGGGTGTTGATCATTTTCCTAAATCCCTCGTTTTGCACAGTGTTGATGGGAGCCATATCTTTGGTCAGGTGATAAGTGATAGCCTCCGTAATTTCTTTGTGCCTGCGGGAGTTCGACGTGTATAGGGAAGCGCTGTATAAGGTTCCCGTTATTGATGTTTGGGTGGTTGACCGGGACGGATTTTCTCTTGTCACTTTCTCGTCATCCCTGACGTGCTCAACGTTGTTTTTTCCCTGCTAATTTTAGCATCACACGGCACAGCTTCTGTATCACGTGGTATAAGGCTCCGCCCTTGTCATTTGTTGAGCAGGAAGAGTGAGCGCTTGTTTTCATGCAGATTACGTCCCGGATCAAAATGCGATACAATCGTCGTCGTCTTTTTTTTTTTCTTTTTTTTAAAAATCATTGTCATTTGGAAATGAGATCACACATAAGTATGAATCGAGATCGCGATTTTCTAACGATTAATCGTGCAGCTCTAATAGGAATCAAAATGACTCTTTCAGAGGGATGGCTCAGGTTGTGCAGTTTGAAGAAAGAACTGGAGATAAGATTGTTTCGAAATTATGCAGAAGAGCGACAGTGGAAAAGTACACAATCTTTCAGTTCTGAGGTTTTATGTATCAGAACAAAAAAATCATTGTGTCCTTCACAATTCGCACAGATTATTGAAATAACCTGAGATTAACACTTGACATAGCTCATCATGCATTTTATTTTATTTTTTATTTTTTAAAAGAAACTAAGCCAAGGTGTAGATGCAGTGTGTGAAAGATGAAGTACACCACATGATGCAGTGGCCTGTATACCACTTTTAACAGCAATAACTTGAAGTAATTTTTTTTTTGAATGATTTTATCAGTCTCTCACTTGGCATTCGCATACCTAAATGCTTCAGACTAACAATGCATTTTTTATGTCATTTCATAGAACTGGACAAAGGGTGTTGAATATGGAACTGCCAGGCAGGAGAAAAAGAGGTAGAGCAGATTTATGAATGTAATGAAGGAGGACATGGCAGTGTTGGCATTACAGGAGCGGATACAGGGGATGGGGTGAGAAGGATGAAGATGAGCTACTGTGGCTTCCTCTAAAGGAAGCGGCTAAAATAAGATGGAGAAGTTACAGTTGAAAATTCTTTATCCTACTGCAGCTCAGTTTGTCAGGGTGTTTAGATTATTTTATCACTGACAGGAGGAGCTCACACCTCTGAATCTGTGGCCTGTTTCCTGCACTCCACAGCTCAGAGCAGGATGTTTAATAGGAAATAGAGGCAACAGCAAGGTCATATCCTGAGAACCAGCTTAGCTGCATGCAAGGACATTGGACATAGAGAGGACACACTTAAATGCAACTGACCCAAGGAAAAGAGAAACAGCCTTACCTAGAGGCATTATATTTTAGGTTGTCTTCATCCGTATGTATATATGTCTCATTCTTAGTAATGCAATTATTTTCAGCAACACAGATTTACCCTTAAACTCATGTGTCTGTGAAGGTTCTCAGTCATCCAGGTCATCGTAGTCTAAGGAGCTTGGAGAGAAAAGCGTCTGGACTTCTTTAAGTTGCTTGAAGACGTTTCACCTCTCATTCGAGAAGCTTCTTCAGTTTTAAGGGTCAAATGGTGGAGAGTCCCAGATTTAAACACAGTGGGAGTTTCCCACCCAAAGAGGGACAAAGGACCCCCTAATGATCCTCTACCTAATCACATGAGCCAAGGTGTGAAAACTGGTGTGGATCACAATCAGCCAGGGTTTCGGGTGAGCTCATTGTGAATTGTAGCCAACCTTTACATGGACAAAGTGGAAAGAAAGGCTCTTGGCTCTTTTAAAGGGAGAGTACCCAGCCACTGGTACAGATATGTAGACGACACCTGGGTCAAAATCAAAACACAAGAAGTGGAATCCTTCACTGCGCACATTAACGCTGTGGATAAAAACATCAAGTTCACCAGGTAAGACACAAAGGACGACTGTTTGCCTTTCCTGGACTGCGCTGTGCACATTGAAGAGAATGGCAACCTCAACATTGACGTTTATTGGAAGCCCACACACACGGACCAGTACCTCCTCTTTTAGTCCCATCACCCTCTGGAACACAAACTTGGAGTAATTAGGGCCCTACACCACTGGGCAGAAAATGTTCCCTCTAAGCCTGAAGGGAAAAAGGAACACACACATGTAAAGGAAGCACTCAAAACATGCGGTTATCCTAATTGGGCGTTTGTAAAGTCAGCAAAGATGCACAGAAAAGAAGACCAGACACCAGCGAGGGAGGATAAGAAAGACAGACGCAACAACATTGTCATCCCCTATATAGCCGGTGTATCAGAGAAACTCAGAAGAGTTTTCTCCAAGCACGACATTCCGGTGCATTTCAGACCCAGCAACACGCTCAGACAGAAACTGGTTCACCCGAAAGACAAAACTCCTAAACACAAACTTAACAACGTGGTGTATGCTGTACAGTGCAGTGAGGATTGCCCAGACCTCTACATTGGAGAGACCAAACAGCCACTTCACAAGCGCATGGCACAACATAGAAGAGCCACCTCCACAGGACAAGACTCAGCAGTCCATCTGCATCTAAAGGATAAAGGTCACTCTTTCGAGGATGCCAATGTTCACATTTTGGACAGAGAGGACAGATGGTTTGAAAGAGGAGTGAAAGAAGCCATTTATGTCCACTGTGAGCGACCATCTTTGAACAGAGGTGGTGGTTTACGACACCAACTGTCTGCCATCTATAATCCAGTTTTGAGATCCCTTCCCAGACGCCTTAACGCCCACTCACCTCCTGGGCCATCTGACCTCAGGAAATCGCATGATAGGGTGGGGCCAGGTTTCACAATGAGCTCACCCGAAACCCTGGCTGACTGTGACCCACACCCGTTTTCACACCTTGGCTCATGTGATTAGGTAGAGGATCATTAGGGGTCCTTTGTCCCTCTTTGGGGGGAAACTCCCACTGGGATATTCCTCTCCTTCCATCTCAAATGTAACATCTGACATTAGAGGGAAGACATTTTTACAATTTAAGTAACACTCTTGGTATAGAGTGTTTGTCTTTTTCATTGGTTAGTACTAAACCTAATAACTGGTTGGGTCACTTCAAAGTTTTCATTTTGTTCTTCTTAAGCCAGTGTGTGTGGACTGGCTGGTGTGATTTGGATCATTGTCCAGAACGCAAGTGCGCTTCAGCTTGAGGTCAAGAACAGATGGCTGGACATACTTCTTCAGGATGTTTTGTTAGATGGCAGAATTCATGGTTCCATTTACCACAGCAAGTCTTCAGGTCCCGAGGCAGCAAAACAGCCCCAGACCATCACACTACCACCACATTTTACTGTTGGTGTTAGAGTCAAATTGTTAAATGTTGCCATTATTGTACTTAAATTTGTAAGTCTTGGTTCAAACTATATGATTAAGGACTTTCCTTTGTTTCTATCCGGTCGTTAAGTCTGACGTCACTAGCCGTGTCTGGGCCTAAACTCCGCTGCAGGTCCATATATCAAACGATCACTATGGCATTACTGAGAGTTGAAAAACTGTCTAAAGTCTTTCATCTTTAATAAAATGATCAGCGTTCTGCTCTACCAGGTGTAACAATTGAGTTTAACATCCAGGCATCCATGAAAATGGAATTTATGACATTTAACGGAGTTAGAAGTTAGCAGGGAGTTAGCTCGCTAGCTTCTATCTAAATACAATATAGCATGTCCTGACTGCGGGGTTTTGGAAACAAATTAAAACGTACAGCTCTGTTATCACTTCCAACATAAATGAAGACAGAAAACTAAACAGCAGTGACGTTTGTAGGGTTACTGAAGTTTGGCTAGCTGGTACATAATGATGTGCTACGTGGCCGCTAGCGACACAGCTATGTTAGCATAATATAAACAAGATAACTTTTTTTTCCACTCGATAAAAGTTAACGTGAGTGTTCTCGTGGTCAGGAACAAATGTAATCGCATGGCAGGATGCTGTAAAAGGACCAAACTTCAGCCAGGAGAACAACTGAGATAATCCATCCACAATACGAGGTTAGTCATTCATATACTGCTGCATGGGCTGGGCTTTAGTTACATCCTAAGGTTTTAAAAACTGAGCTTAAATAAATGATTAGCGGTAATAAAAGCCGAGGGAGGTCAACAGTGATCACTGACTGTTTTAGGAGCTTTTTGAGATTAAATAGAAGAAAATACAAAACATTAAACATGTTAACAACACAAAAGCCATATTAAACGCAGACTACTTTAGGCCCGGAAGTAGGGTTAGTCACGTCATCACTTAACGACCGTCCTCCCCAGCCTGTTGAAAGGTGGGGGAGGCTATAGTGTTTAACTACAGGGACATCGTATGTGAAGCTTCTGTTTCTGCTTTCTTATTTAGTGAGGATGTTTTACTTGCCATTTATGACCTCACCTGTGCTTGTGTATGGTGAGATGGTGAGAACGTTAGAGGGGTTAAGCCATATACAGGGTGGGGGAGATTACCCTTTGGTGAGCAGGAGGTCACACAAACGCACCCCCAGACACACACACACACACACACACACGCCTAGTGCCTGACACCATAGGGGGGGTTTACAATGAGTGTTTGTGAAACTGTGTGTCACAGAAATAAGAGGCTGCAGGGGAAGCTGGTTCTTTGAAGTGGTCTGTCACCAAGGGCAGAAGGGCTGCTCTGAGATCCTTCCCTTGCTAGTATGTGAAAAACCGGTTGAGCTGTTCGTCTTGCTTTGTTAACGGGAATACGTTTCTGAACCAGCGGGGCCTGTGGAAGCGCAGACCCAACAGTTGGTATGATGTTACTTTTACACCAGATGTAATGGGACACACACCTTCCAAAAAGTTTAACTTTTGTCTCGTCAGTCTACAGAGTATTGTATTAGTATTGTAGTGGCCACAGAAATTGAACTCTGCTTTCCAAAGATGACATATATTACAGTTCATTTATGCTATTATAGTCACTGATTGGAGAGGTTGTAATCACAGAGTTGTGACTGTAAGTAGTAAAAAAGATAAATATAAGAAATTTGAGTTACAACTTTGCAGCTCTCAATATGGACACATTTGTGTATAAATTTATTTTCTGTAATTGTAGTGTGTGTGTGTGTGTGTGTGTGTGTGTGTGTGAAAATAAATAAAATTTTAAAAAATGTTACAAGTGAAAATTTCAAAAGTTCAAATTTGTTCTACACATTGTCACTTTTTTTGAAAACTCTCACATTTTGCATTATATTTATTTATTTATATTTATATTTTTTGTCAAATAATGCCACCCGGCCAATAAAATGATGAGTTGAAGGTGGTGTGACTTTCATTTGGGGGAGGGGGGGGGGGCTCTCTGCAAGCTGCACTACATGAGAGACATCTCCATTAGGAGGTAAGATACAGATCACTATTTTACATGTTTAAAGTGAAATAAGTGTATATAAAAATACTTGTATGTGCATGAATATGTTAAGAAGTATATTTGATTGTTCGTTTTACTTTTTAAAATTTATTTCTAGAGTAAAACTGTTAATTTTCATTCGTTACCTCAAGGCAACACTGTGCAGTTAGCCCAGTTTTTTTTCAGGCAATATAATACATTAGCATATGTGTGTAGAGATGTGTTTGACTATGATCATACAAATGCACACAATGTTTTTTACTTTACAATCTACTGATAATTACAGGACATGGACGTTAAAGCCTTTTATGGAAGGAAACCAAGGGAATGTGCAGAAAGTGTAGAAAGTGAGCTTTCAGGGAGTGACAGTGAAGTAGAGGAGTGGATCCCTCAAGAGGTCAGAGGTCAGCTGATAAAGTAATTGTGTGTGTGTGTGTGTGTGTGTGTGTGTGTGTGTGCGTGTGCACCCGTGCATGCACATCTTCCTGTTGCATTTCTTTCTTTCTAATACTTTTTTCTTTTCGATGCATGGTGCCAGGGTGCAGTGGTACACCAAAAGCAATGTGCCGCAAAAGCAATGTGCACCTCAGCTTCACCCCGACCCCAACTGCTTCCTGAGGTTCAACACTGAATGCACAAGACACCCTGAGAGATCCCTGATCAAGTGTTGGATGTATTTTGGTGTTTTATTGTTCTGTGAAATTGTTTATTTGTTGTTTGTTTATTTGTTCATTCTTGTCGTACTAATAAAACTTATTATAGAATAACTTGGTGTTTGACTACACTTGTTGCACAGTGTTGCGTTGAAGCAACAAACCAATATCTGTTTGGGGGGGGGGGGGTCAGATTTTATGATTGATATATTATTACGGATCCTAAAGCTTCCCCAAAATAGGGTGGAATTTTTTCCCCCCCCCCCAAAAAAAGTCATGCAGTAGAGGGTTAAAACGTTATATTTTTTGATATTTTTGTGAAAGTCTTTGATCTTTACTGCTCTGTGGTGAAAGGCTGATCAGGTATTACCATGTGTGCCTGACCAGTGGGGTGACGTAGGATTTTCAAATTGATACTATAGGTGCATCTACTAAAAATCTTGGACAAGTTTTAATATCTGTGAAACTTACCTCAAAGTCAGGGTCAGAGGTCAAGTTTTCTGAAAATCTTTTCAGATTATTGAATTCAGTAATCTGAATCTCAGAATCTCAGATCGTGATAATCTCTATTCAGGGCTGAAGTGCAGCCCTTCACAGCAGTCTAAGGTTTTCATGTGGCCTTTGTGAAAACTTAATTGTTCAACCCTTAGAAAGTGATTGCAAATGGGTCAGTGACCCCAGCTATACTTCAGAAGTTGTGGCAGAAAGGTTTAATAACTACAAAGTGTCCTGGTGTTGCTGTGACAAATCAATGAACCCAAGTCCAGTTCAAAATTTGTGGTTAGACCTGACCAATGCAAATGAGGGAAGAACTCACAGTAATTTATTGTTTGGAGCTTGTGGCATTCTACCTGAAATATTTGACCCTGGTGGTATAAATGTTATGATGCCTTCAGCTTCAACTGAAAAGATAAGGAAATAAGTAATCGAAGTATTACATTCTGAGTTTTTAAAATGCCTAAGATCTAGCTTACTGGAGACATAATGCAGTTTGCTGTTTTTTAGTTCTTCAGAAACTCGGTATGATAAAACAAAGATTTCTGTTACAAGCTAGAATTTATTTGTTTGACCTGTTTTATTTCTCTCTCAGGGTCCAATCAGCTGTGATCAAGGTGTTCAAGGGGGGAGCTCTGCAGACTAATGAGCTCTACACACTTAACGAGAGCATCAGGTGACACTTTACTTTTTCTTTTCAAATTAGCCTTGTTGAATCAGAACAGAACAAAATGCAGAGACAGAAGAAGTGGAAAGAGTCGGCAGAAACAATAAGTGAAGAACTAATTTAACTTTAAATGAACTTAAAGAAGAAACTGGTTTGGACTGTGTGAGTGAGATAAAAAGGAACATGGTAGCTGCCAGTCTTCCTCACTGCTCAAGTCTTCTGTGTCTTTGTAGGTGGCTCCTTAAAACTGAGATGGGTTCCTTCATCACAGAGTACTTCCAGGTATTTTCTCTTCCTCTTTTACCTTTTATTACTCCTGAGTAAAGTAACAGAGTTCATGTCAGCAGGAGTCTCTAAGTCAGAAGCATCTGAAGGTCTGTTTGTTTTCCGTGGGCAGGGGAAACATTTACTGTTGCCGATGTTGGGCGCTGTCCTTACTTTGTCTTATCATTAGTCTTGTAGTACTGGTACTGGATTTTTGAGCATTTTACCAATACTCAATTCAATTCACTGCCACCACAACAACACCCATTTTAAAGAACTTAATATATTAAGGTAAAGAGGACTACAAATTTGGAGAGATAACACTATCAAAAGTGAATCCTACATGGTGACTGCCAGTAGGAAGACCTCCAGCAGAACCAGGCTCAGTAAGAGATAGTGACGGGATGAGGGGGAAGAGAATAGAAAAAAACGTATTGCATAGAGATATCAGGAACAATAAACTGGACAAGATACAAAGTACAGTAAGCAGTATAGTATTGTTGGGGCGATCGTGGCTCAAGAGTTGAGTGTTCGTCTTGTAATTGGAAGGTTGCCGGTTCGAGCCCCAGCTCGGACAGTCTTGGTCGTTGTGTACTTGGGCAAGACACTTCACCTACCGCCTACTGGTGATGGCCAGAGGGGCCGATGGCGTGATATGGCAGCCTCGCCTCTGTCAGTCTGCCCCAGCTGCCCCCAGCTACAACTGTAGCTTGCCTTCACCAGTGTATGAATGTGAGAGTGAATGAATAGTGGAATTGTAAAGCGCTTCGAGGGGTCCCGAAAAGCGCTGTATAAATGCAATCCATTATTATTATTATTATTATTATTATAAGGAATTTAATAACGTACAATAGTGGCATGTAGGTGGAGTGGTGAAAAGAGAGGAGCAGCGTAGAAGTTCTCAATGCATCATGTAAAGTTGCTACAATTTTATAGATTTTTGCTGATATGTTGATCACCGAAATTATTTTTAAAGTTAGTCAAATTTGTTATTTTATGGGAAATAACCTTTAAATTGTTATGGATTGTGAGCCACAGGAACTACTGTATCACTGCCATTGTAGTTTTTGTGAGACTTGTAGTATTTTAGTTCTGTCTCGCTTGTATTACTGATCTTAAAATTGGAAAGGCATTTATTATGAAATTGCAGGCTGTTTTTAACAACACATCCCCTTTGTGTTCGGATGTGTTTGTGTCCTTTTTAATTTTTCTTTCTTTTCTTTCTGTTTTTTTGTTTTTGTTTTTGTTTTTTTTTAAATGATCTGCATGTTATGTCAGCACTGAGTTTCTGGTCTTCTTTGTGCTGAAATGTCTTTCCTCTTCACATCCTGAAGCAGCTTAGCTTTCATTCTGTCATGACATTCAGATTAAATTTTTTGTGGTTATTCTGAAGGACTTCAGTAAAAAAAAAAGTAATATTTAAATATCCAGTGTTATTATCAACAGTACAGTTCTGCTTTATATATGCACCAAACAGCCACAGCATTATAATCATATTATAATACATATTATACAAATAAAGTGAAAAATACTGAACATTACAAATCACTATAATGTTCTGTTAGGAAAACCTTGCAATCAAGCATTCATGTGGATAATATTGGACATGTACTAAGTCCTTCTAAAAGCCAATATGTTTACAGAGCTGCTTGAAAAGCCTCTGGGCACTGATTTAGGTATTTATTCACCTCATCGTGCTTTATTTAAAAAGCACTTTGCTCTCAGACTGCAGGCTTATTCGTGGTTCCTAGTTCATTGTTCAAGTTGTTCAAGTAGAATGGGAGACAGGCCCTTCGTTACGGAACCAGCTTCCAGTTTGGATTTGGAGAGACAGACACACTCTCTGCTTTTAAGATTGGACTTAAAACTTTCATTTTTATAAGGAGGCTTTTAGTTAGGGCTGGAGATATCGAGATTAGACTCGGCAACCAGTGGCAATACAATATTTCCACAGTCTGGAACTGAACTCTATTCTCCCAAACAAGAATGCTCGCCTCAAAAGAGTGGGATTTATCAGAGATTACCTTCAGAACTTGGGAGTAAAGCATGGAATAATTAGCCTGCTTGTAGTCTTGACTTCAACCCCGTCAAGCACCTGTGGGACTTCGGTGTGCTCTTGTACAGATTCACTAACTTGTGACAAATGCTGGTTGAAGAATGAAATGCCATCCCCCAGTAGTATGTGATCCACATGAGGAGCAGAGAGCAGAGGTGAAGGACTGCAGTGGCTGTGGATGCTTCTTCCACATGCTTTTGAAGCCTGTTTGTTTGAATCAAATGTGGCTCCATTTAGGGGGAAAGAAACCGGCTTTGCAGCTATATACACTTCACTACCAAGAAGCATTGTTAGAAGTCGGAGGTGACTCTACCGACAAGGCGCAGGAACTTTCACTTGAGCCAGATGAAACTATGGTGTCATTTGATATAGTCTCTCTCTTCACTTGCATACCTACAACAGAGGCAGTGGAGACTGTTAGAAAACCCCGATCAGATTTGCACACTGTTAGATCCTAAAAACAAATGAATCCAAATTTGGTTAATGAATCCAGCCGGAATTTCCTTTTCTTTTTTTCTTGTTTTTGCTCAGAATAAGAACATTTCCATACAAATATTTGTAAATGAATCTCATTATTTGTTTGTTTTTTAATGTCTTTGTAGTACATTGAGTTACCTAATGTTAGTCACTGCACAAGAGAACCAATGATTGAATCTCTTGATATTAATTGATATGACTGCTTCAGTCATTTAGCTTTAATCAATTTGCTCTGAACTCAAGATCAAGAAACAATTTTCACCTTTAGATCTCTCTCAATGGCTCAGATACTTTATGAATTACTTTCACTAACACCAGAATTCAATTCATAACACTGAAATTCTTAGAAAACCTCAATTTAAAAATTGTGTCACTAGGAACAATCCATGGTACTAGAACTGCAGTCCCTGATCAGTGTCAGCCGTTGCCAAAAGAGCCAAGCAAACCAAACAAAAAAGCGCTGTGAGTGCTCCAAGTCTGGTTGCCCCGCGCAACTGAGAAACCACAGGGCTCCTGGTTCCTGTGACGAGCGAAAAGAGCTGCGAAACTAAAGAGCAGCGAAACTAAAGAGCAATCTCTGCTGTATCTCATTATCTGAAAGGAAATGTGTGCTGTGTAAATGTGTTCACTGTTACAGTGATGATAGTTTCCTGTGCTACTTACTAACACAATAAATAAGGAAGAACAGCAATGCTTTTTATACTCTGCCTTTAAAATATTTGACCCATGTGTTAAAACACCTGTATGCATGCTATAATAACAATAATACCTTGTTGGTCACTGCTTCAGTAGTGATATTTTTACATAAATACAAGCTAGAGTGGCTGTGGCCCAAGAGGTAGAGCAGGTCATCGACTAGCTGGAAGGTCAGTGATAAGATATTGAACCCTGAGTTGCCTGTGATGCATCCATGTGAGTGTTATTATAGTGATATCAGGTTGAAAGTGCTTAGGTTAGAAAAAAGTACTCTTATAAATGAACCTCATAGTATTAAAATGCTTTGCGTGCTCAAATTGAGTAGAAAAGTACCAACCACAATATTTATAATATGATTAGTTCTTTTGTAATGTATGAATGGATTTTTGTTTGGGTATTAGTGCGTTAATTTAGCAGGTTAGGACACTGACAGTGATTTTCAGACAGCGCTGAACACAGGATCACACAGTATCTGGACTGGTTAACTTTCAGTCTGAATCTTTGGGAATCTCTTTATAATCCTGTCTTCTGTTCTAATCTGACATGTGGTAAGATTAAATGTGTGATTATTTTCTTTTTTATGTTGTCCCAATTTGAAATGGCAGTTGCATGAAATGTGGCGTGAAATTTAAAGACATCAGCTTGTAGATGATGACCTACTTATTGGCTTGATTGTCCTGGATACACAGTTCAAATCTTTGTCTGTCTGTGTTGATGTTTTAGAATCAGCTGCTGAGTCGAGGTCTATCTGGAGTCCTGGAACAGATCCTTCTTCAAAACAGTGACACTGGTTAGTAGGGTGTTAATATAAAGAAGCTGGAATCTCTTATGTTTAGTTCGCCCTATGTTTACTATCAGCTCAGAACAATGTAGAAGAGAACAGGCCTGGATCAGCACTGTCTCATATTGCCCATAAAATAGAAAATGAATACATTCTTGTAACTGTAGGATTTAAAATGACAGAAGGGAAATTTGATTAGGTGGTGTGGTATTTAAGCCACTGAGAATTCTGCATGAAGTCATTTGCAAATAAGTAAGGTTTATTTACATAGTGCTTTTCAAGAACAAAATTCAAAAACTGTTTTACAGAAATAGGGATACAATATGTCTGTGAAGGTTCTCAGTCCTCCAGGCCACCTCGCCAAGGGATTAGTAAAGTTCTAACTCTTTAAAAAGCAAGGATGGGGGTACGGAGCTCAAGTACACAAAGCTCTGGTACACTTGGGTTGTGCAGCAGAACAATGATCTAAAGCACACCAGCAACCTCTGAATGACTCAAAAAAATAAATAAAGGTTTTGACTTGGCCTAATTACATTTTAGACTAAAGCTAAGATGCCTTTACATGAGCTTACACAGGCCGTTCTCTCAAAAATGAGCAGCCTGTTTAAAGTCTGGCTGAATTTAAACAATTCAGGAAAGAAGAGTGGGCCAATTCCTCCGAAAGACTAGAATTTCTTATGTTGCTATGTATGCGTCTCTATCCAGTTAATCCCACCAAGAAATGTTGAAGTTTATAGCACTCTAACATTATATTATGTTTTCAATCAGCTGGGGAAAATATCTGAATCTGCTCTTAATTGTCATTCCATTAAGACTGAACAGAGTAAGTTAGTGGAATTTGGATTAAAGGGAACTGTATTGATATTTTTGCACTCCCACTGTAGAAGTTATTGAATTCTATTATGTTGGTTTTTTTAGCTGGTTTAGTAAATTGTGACTATTGTGTGTAAAAACTGGTTGAAAGGATTGAACTAATAATTGTTTCTCTAATAATTTTGACTGATTTAAAATGTGAAAAAATAAAAATGTGTTAGACTGTGACACTGATGGCACCCCACATTTTCCAAAGGTTGCTGTAGTGGCCGTGTCTGATATTTTCTGATGGGCCATGGAATCACTGCATATATGATTGTTGCCACTATGTTGCAGCCAAATAAAGGATATTGATCTGTTATAAAGTAACAGGTTTCAGCAGAACATCATGCTTGTGTCTATCTTCTGTTAACCTGTTTGTTTATACAGACAGAAAAACAGTACGAGTAAGTCCTCAGATGGTGGGAAAAGCTCAGCATATCACTGTAATATTGGTTGTATTTCTAACTCGTGTCCCCACAGATGACAACCAGCTTAATGTCCTTGCCTGTATGTGGGACCAGTTCTTCACAGAGACCCTCCCTACACTGCAGGCCATCTTCTACCCTGTCCAGGTAAAGTGTTCATCGTCCACATTACAAAAATGTATAGTTCAGTTCTTCCCGAACTTTAATAATACGGCATTCAATTAAACCAAGACTTCTGGAGCCTTTTTATATTATGTTACTTATGTTATGTTACTTTAAATCTGCCAATCCAGAAAAATGATTGTCTGCAAAACTCACTGTATAATGTTGTGATCTGTGGTGACAGTAGAAAGCAGGTGAAAGAGAGAGATGAGGTATGCACTTTAAAGAAGAGGAATAAAATCTAGTAGAAGAAAGACGGGTACAATCTGTGTGAATTGGAGTTAGGGAGGTGTAATGTTTAAGATGCATGAAGTACAGGTAGTGAAGGCAGATGGGGATAACCATTTGAAGGAACAGTGTAAAAGAGAGAAGTCAAGAAGAGGTTGCAGGCAGGTGAAGTGGGCAATTTGTGACAAAAGGGAAGCGGCGAGGAAGGATGGTAGTGAGACCAACTATTATAGAGTTTAAAGATGGTTAGTCTTACAAAAAACATGGGGAGGAGCTAGATGAGTCAGGAGTGGCAGATCATGCTCAGTGTTTGTAGACAAAATAAGAGAGGCAAGGATGAGATTGTGTGAACATGTAGAGATAAGGGCTTGTGGATAAATTAAGCAAAGGATATTGAAGAAGGAGCAGCTAAGGGTATTGAGACAGGAAGAAAAAATGAAGACCAAAGGGGAAATTCATTAATGTAGGGACTGAGGACATGCAGAGGGTTGGTGTGACTGGAGATGTAGGCCCCTAAAAGGAGAGGCTGAAAGAAGACATTCGTATAGTACCAGTTAACAACAAGATGCCATATAATGTACGATATAGACTCAAAAAATGTTAGAGAGAGAGAGAGAGAAGCCTGATGATCAGATGAGTAATCACTGAGATATGGAAGAAGAAAAGGAACTCCCATTTAACAGCAGAACCAGGCTCAGGGCGCAGGGGTGAACAAATGAAAACTGTGATGTTCATAAAAGTAAATCTTTTTCTTTTCTTGCTACATTTTTGAATTTGTGAGATTACCACAATGGTATCAGAACAGTCAGAAGTTTTTTCTGTTATTTTCACAGCTCAATTGTCCAAAAAATGTTTTGGAAAAAAAAAAATTGTTTGTCCAAAGAATGTTTTGGACACACAATATTGTGTCCAAAACAGCTGTGTCATGGGCTTAGTCTGTGTCTGTGCGTGGTTTTAGAAGATCTAAAGTTACAGATTTAAAGCCTTACATCACCTGGGGTCATTTGAGTGCAGAGGTTATTAGATTAACCCTCTGATCTGAGGACTGAAGTAAAGTGCTTCTGAGCGATATTTTTCATTCTTTTTGGTTGTATTTTTTCACATTATCTAGATTTGAAATCATATTGGGATGAAAAGCCCACATGAGGTCACCGTAATGTAAATTATGAAATTTTAATGGGAAGACTCGGCTGAAAGTGAAAGTAGGGCGCAGGTAGCAGTGATTATGGTTAAGGCAAGTGTCCAGCAAATTAACCAATACTGAAATATTGTCTTTAATAATAGTCTGTGTTTATGTATTTTTAAATATGACTTTGTGCATTCCAGGGTCAGGAGCTGACTGTGAGACAGATGGCTCTCTTGGCCTTCAGAGACCTGGTGCTGTTAAAACTTCACCTGGAGGACACTCTGGGAAATGCAACCTCTATTCCTCCATCAGTCACACAGATGCTACTGGTGTTACAGGTAAACACACAGTCACACACAATCACTCGCTCTATTTAAGTTAATTACAAGTCAGTTACAGCCTTTATTTCTTAATTAGCACGATATTTCTTCATGGCCAACATCACTGTAACCCAGAAACCCAGAAAATACAATCAGATACATATGAAACAGTTTGTCCATGTTAGCTTAATCATATTATTTGGAAATGCAGCTAAAACTGAGCTTGCATCAAATGTTAATGTCCCAAAAGATAAAGAAAAGCTATGAGCATAACATAAGAATGCAGTTAGGTCAGAGGTGTGGCCATTATTAAACAGAAAGTACCTGTGAGTCCATAAAAGTTTTCATTTTGGGTTTATTGCTAACATATTTGACTCTTATGTGAGCTACGTACTGGTGTTGTTGTTGGTGAAATTAAAGATAAAAATGCAAAAATAAAAGAACAGGCTATTTAAAAGTACTAATCATCACTAATACCCCTAGATCTAAACAGTTTTAACACGAAGACCTTCAATAGGTTTTTGATTTTTGGATACAGATATTACTTATCAATACACTAGTTGATACCATTCTCTATATTTTATATAAAATAAAGATATAACAGACGTTATAATTCTGACACATTACGGGGCCAAAATAATCGTACTTCTGCCATCGATATTACTACAATACTAAATTGTTTTTCATTGTCATGACATTTTACACTAAATTCAGACTTAGTGTAAACTTAGGCTAGCTACATGGTAGTTGTTGCTGTTGTGATGATTTGTTACCAAGCATTCAGGACCTAAATCAACCCAAATCAACTTGACTCCACTGTAATAAATGGTGGGGAATTTTTTCACAATAATTAAGCAATTTAAGAATGTGGTTGTACGTTTGATCTGACAGAACTATGCCTGCTGCTTGTCTACATTTAAAGAAATACTTACTAAAGGTTCATTTAGTGTGGGACCAGGAGGTTGCCCTGAAGATGCTGATATAAAGCATTGACTGCTTGCTAAAGTAAACATATTGTGCTGTGAAGAATATTATAGTTGAATTTAGTTGAATTTTTCATTAGTTGTAAAATGAGCCCAGTCTTTTGAACATTCTGACCTGTCGGCTTTGACCGCAAAAAAACAAAATATTAACGCACAGCGATGTCAAATGTAATCCCTTTAAATTGGCACATTTTATTGGGGGTTAGTTAGAAATTAGAAAGTATCAGATATATTAGATTGCATTAATACTGCATGAATTCCAGTAGCAGTACAGTTTGCCTAGATGCTTCTCATTACTACTGACCACTCTGGTCCTGGTATCCATCCTTACTTAGTATTTTGAAGTGATGTCTTCAGTTTTTAAAATATCATACAGAGGCCCAAAGGTACTCACTTAACATCAAAAATTGTATGAACGTCTTTGTCTTTTTCTGCCAGGGTATCCATGAGTCGGGTGTTCCAAGTTCGGAGTATCACCGTTTGGAGAGTCTCGTGGAAATTGTTGTGTCTCCATATATCTGCAATGTCCTGCACAATAGAAACAGCCACCAATTAGGTCAGTCCACTGATCACTGATACTGCTTTTACATTACATTGATTTGTTACAGTTAAAGTTACAAGTTACAGATTTTAAGGCTTACATCACCTTGGGTCACCTAAGCACAGAGGTTATTGGTTTAACCTTCTGAATTGAGGACTAACGTAAAGTGCTTTTGAGCTATATTTTTCACTCATTGTGGTTCTACTTTTTTCCACATTATCTGGATATGACATTGTATTAAAGATAAAATACCAGAAGGTTAGTTGTACTCCCAGCACAGTCTCGAGAGCATGCAGGAAATTTCAGGAGACGGGTAGTAACTCTGGATAGGGCCGTAGAAGGTCCTTAACCCATCAACAGGACTGGTATCTGCTCCTTTGTGCAAGGAGGAACAGGCTGAGCACTGCCAGAACCGAACAAAATAACCTGGCTTCAGGTTTCATGACAGCGTGGCCTCTAATGGGCCCTGTGCTCACTGCCTGGAACAATGGATCCTGGTTTTCATTTATCATAAAATACCAGAATTGGCAGGTTGATGGCAGAAATCTTGTGCTTTTCACAGATGTCAAGGGTTCCAGAGAACCATGGAAAGTGTTATGCTGCATGTAACATTGTTCAGCACAACCAATTTGGTGGTGGGTTAGTGATGGTCTGGCGAAGGATGCATATACTTCTACAGGCTCTACAGGTTATAACACCCTGACTGCCATTAGGTATCAGAATGAAATCCATAGATCCATTGTCAGATGCTACACTGGTGTGATGGTCCCGGGGTTCCTCTTGGTGCACAACATTGCCAGGCCTCATGTGGTTAGAGTATGTAGGCAGTTCCTGGAAGATGAAGAAAATTGATAACATGACTAGTCCACTTGCTCGCCTGGCTTAAAGCCAACAGAACACCTCTGGGACATAATGTTTCAGTTCATCTAGTGCTGCTAGGTTGCACCTCAGACTGTCCAGGTGCTCAGTGATGCCCTGGTCCAGATCTGAGATGAAACTCCCCAGGATGGCATCTGTCTATTGTTAGACAAGCACACGGGGGCCATGCAAACTTCTGAGTACCATTCTGAGTTGTTGTAAAGACATTTCAGCATAATGGACTAGTCTGCTGCATCAATCTTTCACTTTGAGTTTTTGGGTTGTCTTTGAATTTACCCTTCTGTCACTTGATCATTTTCATTTCCATCAAAAAATGTAGCTTATCTGTGTTCCTAACACATTAACCAGTCCATACCAGTACTGATAGTGATTGCATGACTTTTTTAAATCTTTTATCGTCCTTTTAACTTTTCAATAGCTAACCAATGATTTCTGATTTCAGGTTGCTCAAACATAAAAAAGGTGCATTGTTTTACATTGACCTCTGCATCCATCTGCAGTTGATTTTCAATACAAATCTAATGGTATAGATGTCTTTACTATGACAGATGGATTACATTAAGAAAGTAATGTTTATGTTTTTAAGAAATAATTAGTAAGTTTGCAACAAAAGTGCCTGCTGAACTTAGTCAGCTTGTTTCAGAGGTCAAAGGCAATGTGCTGTTTAAATCCTCTCAGAGGTTGGCCGCTTAATCTGCTCCTGCTGCATTGTAGTTTCATTCCAGCAATAACCAGTTACTTCACGTTTCAAAACATAATGTGCTCCTGTTGGAGGAGACTCTGAAAAAGTTTTACACACATACACAATCTCTGCACGACTGAATAAAGATTATTGGATCAAATAGCTGGGTTTAATTTCAGGATGGATCAGATCACAAATCTTGCTGTCTGCTACTGAACAGTTAGATCAGTGCTCGTCTTTCCTACAGCATTCTGACAGGAACACGTTAGTTACAATAAAGTGACGAACTGTAAATAAATAACCAAAGATATTTTCTATGAGTCATAATTCTTCACAGAATTATTAAAAACAGTCATTAAAGTGAACATATTCTGCTTTTCCTTCATTTCTGTCAGATATGTATGGAAAAATGGACAAATATTAAAACCTATCAAAACAACCTTACACCTCTGAACAGCTTTCTATTCAGGAAAGGATCTCATGGTGCCTTTCTACTTGCACCCTGTACATGTCTGCCATCTTGTGGTCACAGTTGGCTATTGTTTCTTGAGGGCAGTTTAAGTTGACTATAACCACTAGGGTTCTGGGCTGCACCACTAGAGTCTGACCCAGAGGTTATAGCCATGTTTTGCACTGGCTGTGATCGGTGTTGATCATTTCTGTCATTTCATTGACGATTTGTGTCCTGTTAACAACAGCTCTGTCCCACTTCCCATTTAGGGGCTGCATCCATTGCAGGATAAATTGGGACGCAGCTAAAGGCTGGAATTTGTCAAGCTAAAAGGCCAGCATCCTCTTCTGGTTGTTTGCAGTATGTTTTCACTATGTGGAACACTAACAAGAAGCAAGTATGCTAGACCAGCTGCCCCCGGCTGTTCACTGATCTGAAATCAGTAAAGTCTGAATGTCATTGTACACATGTGCAGACATGTTTGGAAACATAGCAGTAGCAAGTGAACAGGAAGTTTACATCATGATTGTCACCACTGGGGGTTTCTCTGTATTGTTGTAGGCATTGGAGCTTCAGCAAACCATGGTGAGAACAATTATCTATAAATGAAGAAAACTTGGATCAGTGGTGAACCTTCCCAAGAGCAGCAAGCTTGCCAAAATTACTCTAAGAGCACATTGACAACTGGAGTCACAAGAGAACCTAGAATGACATCTAAAGAATTTCAGGGCTCATTGCAGGACCAAGACTTTGGGGAAAATATTCTTTGGACTGAGGAGACAAATATAGGGTTAGATATAAAGGGCTGACAAAACTAACGTAGCAATTCAAAAAAATAACATCATAGCAACAGTTAAACATGGTGGTAGTGTGTCGGTCTGGGGCAGCTTTCCTGTTTCAGGACATTGAGGACTTGCTGTAATCGAAGGAGCCATGAATTTGAGTCTGAAACAAAAGCACACTTGGGTTATACAGCACGGCAGTGAGCTGAAAAACACCATTAAGTCCACAAACAAAATGAAGGTTTTTAGTGGTGTAATCACAGTTTAGACTTAGACTGAGACCTTTTTGCGTACGGCACAACTAATTTTGAGTCGTTACCTGGTGATTTTTCAGAAAAACAGTATTTACTTAAGTACACTGTACTTTTCTGGGCATGGCCTGGTATTATGGGGTGACTTAACCCTGCATCCATGTGTTAGTGTTATTTATATTTTGCTAAACAGTTTGAAGCTGCAGTTATTAAAGTTAAATGAAAGAATCTGAATTAACTGCTGTTTGGTGACACCTGAATGATATGCTGTTGGAGTAAAACATTTTTCCAACACGCTTTTAATCCGAGTCACAGTAAAAGCTGTATTTTGACAATGTTGTAACGGTTTTTAATATGTAACATAGCTGATAGTTGAAAAAAAGGTTTTGATGGAAATCAGCATTATGTTTTGTAACTTAAGGTTCATGTAAGAAGAAGAAGTCTGATCTAATCTGAATGTGCAATCCACTTACAGAAAAAAGACTCTGGAAGTAACGACATGAAACAAAAATGACTTGTCGATTGAAATCAGTTTTCTGTTTTTATTTCTCCTCAACCAGAGCCCTGTCATCTACGTTCATCTGAAGCACTGCTAGGTGACCAGTCCCAGCCTGAGATTATGATCACACAGCATCATAGCTCCTTAGACTCCTCATCTCTTTCTCCACTGGTAGAACAAGAAGGAGAGGCATATCTGGAGAAAGTTGGCAGTGTGCGGCGCCACACAGTGGCTAATGCACACTCTGATGTCCATCTGCTGTCAGTTTCAAACAAGATGCATGCTGGGATGGAGAACAGCAGAGGGGAAGAGGAACAGGGAGTTGTTGGGTTTTTGGTGGGGGCCAAGCCTATGAGTCCCATGAATTTCTGCCGCCAATTGGTCATGGGAGATTCTCCAAATTGCTCAGAAGACATTGGATATGTGAGACAGAACAAGATGAAAAACTTCAGGGTGACGAATGAAACTAACTGCAGAAAGAAACTCGCAGGACATTATTAAGATTGAAGAAAAAGCAAGAAACTGTAGGAATCACGAGGAAACGTCCGTACCAAGCTTGTTCATCTAGGATGGAAAGGTCTGCTCAGGGTCTTAACTGCAATGAATGTTTTAGCATCAGCTAAGAGCTGCTGTCAAGTTCCTCACTACTTATGAGGTTCTTTGTATGTCTCCTAATATCAGGAGGTTCTCTTTTAAGACTGTTATTAAATAGCAAAATTGATTAATAAAACAAATTCATGTGCTTTACAGTACAATACCAGTCCAGACATTGGACACTTCTCAAACATTTTGAAAGAGTAGATTTGTTTTTATCTGTATTATTCTTTACTTTTCAAAAATAAAAATAATAAATGACACATTGATATGTTTATAGTTAATACAAAAATTTAGTCTGACGTCACCATTTTTATCTTCATCAGTTTGTCACTTGGTTGGAGAGGTGTTTAGTTAGCCAGCCAGCCTTGTCATTGTTAACTATTAAAATTACATACAAATTTGGTACCATTCAGCAACTCTGCTAAGAAACACAAAACTAAATAAAGAGCCCGTCAACTAGAATACAATGAATCTGGAAAGTATTCAAAGTGCTTAATTTGTTCCACATTTTAACATGTTTCAGCCTCATTCAAAAAGAAACTAAATTAAAGTGTAGTTTCTCCCATTATTACTCTCAGAACCTCTCAAGTTCAGGGTTGATGGGACGCGTCAGTGCCAGCCATTTTCAGTTATTTCCAGTGATTTTCAATTCAGTTTTAATTTTATTTCTATTGAGCCATTAAACAATAGTCACCTCAAAATGCTTTATGTTGTTAAGTAAAGACCCTATAATAATGGAGAGAAGCGCCAACAATCCAACGACCCCCTTTCAGTGACCACTTGGCAACAGTGGGAAGGGTAAGCTTCCTTTTAACAGGATGAATCCTCTGTCAGAACCGGACTCGCTGAGAGGCAGCCATCTACTGGGACTAATGGGAGGAAGACAGGATAAAAGACACATTTGTTTAATCATTTATTATTAGCTAACGATTAAATGCCGAGTGAGTAAAAAAGTTAAGTGAAGAAATAATCAGTGCATCATGGGAAGCCCCCAGCAGCAAAGACATTTGCAGCATAACTAAAGGTGGATTCATTGTCACCAGATCCAGCCCTAACTATATGCTTTATCAGCAAGGACAGCTTTACGCCTAATCTTAAACTTGTCCCCCAAATCCAAACTGGGAGCTGGTTCCACAGAAGAGGGGCCTGAAAGCTGAAGGCTCGGACTCCCCTTCTACTTTCAAATACCCTAGGAACCGCAGACCAGCAGTCTGAAAAGCAAAGTGCTCTTTTGGGGAATACGGTACTACAAGGCTTTTAAACATAATATGGGGGCTGATTATTGAAAATGGTATGTAATGAGAAGGGTTTTAATTTCAAATCTGGATTTAACAGAGAGCCAGTGGGGATTAGCCTGTATGGGAGAAAAATGCCCTTTCTAATCCCTCTCAGTATCCTTGCTGTTTGGATCAACTGAGGGTTTTTTAATTAGTTTTTAGGACAGCTTGATAATAATCGGAAAAAATTTATGTTATGCCTTCGAAAGGTACTGCCTAGGGGAAGCGTGTATAATGTAAACAGAATTGTTCCTAATACGGAACCCTGCAGAACTCCGTAATTAACTCCATTTACAAGAACAAATTTGAGTCTGTTAGATGGATATGATTAAAACACTGCAGTGTAATGCCTTTTATTTCTATGCCATGCTGTAATCTCTGTAACAAAATATTGTGGTCAACATTACCGAACACTGAACTGAGGTCTCACAGGACAAGTACCGAGATGAGATCACTGTCAGAGGCCATAAGGACATTATTTTAACCTTCACTAACACTGTTTCTGTACTGTGATGTGATCTGAAATTTAACTGAAACTCTTGAAAATAAACCATTACTCTGCAGATAATGAGCTGTTTCATAACTACTCTGTCAACATTGTTTTTAAAGATAAAAGAAAGGTTGAAGATTTGCCAATGATTAGCTAACAAATCTGGGTCAAGTGATGGCTTTTTAAGAAATGCTTTTTACTTCAACCTTAAAGGCCTGTAGTTCACAGCCAATTAATAACGCTAGGTGAAAATATCAATTAATGGTAGAACTTCTTTGAGCAGTCTTGAAGGATGCTCAATTGGGTTCAAGTCTGGGCTCCGGCTGGGCCACTCAAGAACATTTAAGGACAAAGGAATTGTCCTAAAACCACTCTTTTTTTTTTTTTTTTATACTGGCCATGTGCTTAGGGTCATTGTCCTGTTGGAAGAAAAAGCTTTTTGCCTTCAGGTGCCTTTTGGTAAACTCCAGGTGGGCTGTCATGTGCCTTTTACTGAGAAGTGGCTTCCATTTGGCCACTCTACAATACAGACCTTTGGGTGGAGTGCTGTAGAAATTATCATCCTTCTGCAAGTTTCTCTCTCCATAGAGGAAAAGTGGAACTCTGTTAGTGACCATTGGGTCCTTGGTCATCTCGAGAACCAGTTCTTGTAGAGAACTTGTGGGCCACATCAGCACAAAGACTGAGCTATTTGCCTACACTAACAAGATATATGTTCGGAGGTTTAAAGAGGAGACTTTAAAACCTAAGAACACTGACCATTTTAAGGATGGTGGTGGTAGTAACATAATCCTCTGGAGCTAGCTAGCAACAGTGGTACTGATACAATGTATGCAGTGAATGGGTTGAAACTTAAGAATTTGGAATACCCCCAAATTCTTAAGTTTCAACCCAAATCAAATCACAAGCTGCAGTCTTATGAGCCTTCTGATCCACCATTATATCTGAATGTTTAGCCAGCTGCTTATCTGTCTGGAATTTGAAGACCCACAGGACCTTAACCGTGTAGTTTTCAACTACCTTTGGTGGCGTCTGCCATTGGAAACTGGAGACTTCTAGTCCATATGCAGCACAGATGTTTTTGTACACTATTCCAGCAACTTCGTTGTGTCTCTCAGTGTACACTGTCCCATCTTACATCCTCCTAGTATGTGTTTGATAGTCTGTGGGGCACCTTTGCAACGTGGTTCCTGTTAGCTGTATTAGACTAATTGGTAAATTGAGTGGTTCTTAGATAGCTTTTCGACTCGAAGTGAGCACTCAAACACTTTACACAACTTGCCTCATTCACACAAACGCTTTTTTCTATGCTCTTTCTATATAATTGCTTCCATCTAACATTAACTCACATTCATGCTGCGATGGATGCACCAGAGAGCAACTTGTGATTAGTATCTTGCCCAAAGACATTTGGCATTCAGACTGGAGCGAACAGAATTGGCATTTTCCCTATTAAAGACATTTTATCTGCTGTACATCGTTTTGTTTTTTTAGACCTTGCTATTTCTTTTGTCCTGAACTTATCTGGTTTGCCCAACAGTGCCAAGATATGCCAAGATTTCAGCTAAAAGTGCTATGGGAATCACCTTGTTGGTGCAAAAATACAATTTTGGTATGTTTTATGTTTTATAGAGCTAGTGAAAGAAATGGGAATAAATTGAGTGCTTCTGCAAAAGCTACTGTCTTCAATTTAAAACTGCTTGATAAAAAAGACGTGGAAATTGCTTCAACTTGTGGCAGATCCAATTAAAATTTATTTTTATTGATTGAACAGTTAGAATGAAAGACATATTTCATTCTAATCCATTAGGTAAACAACATTCAGATATGTTCTAAATCACCAAATTAATACACAGATATATAGGACATGAAACCTGTGACAATTTCAGCTGGTTAAATCATTTGCAACCAAAGTTTTTTCACTGTTGACTGGAAGTAGACACATATTATCATGGTTCCACCCACTACTGGGACCTCTATACAAAGTAAAGAGCAGACGTATGGCAATAAATTTTATCTTGAAAACTGTGAGGACTAAATCTGATGGGTTATATCAAGTTCCAGGTATACAAGTTTACCAACAGGACGAGACAGGACGTGAGACCGTATGTCTCAATTTACCTTCATTACTGGAGAAATTCTTAAAGCACTAACTCAACATGGATGGAAATAGTTCCAGCATATTTCATCTTGACTTTTGTACTGGGGCAAAGTGGGGACACAGGCAGTTGTTAGACACAGATGATAGTCCAAACACATCAGCATCACACTGTAAAAATCAAAGCACTGTCTCTGAGCTTTCAGTGATCACTTCCCAGCAACTACTGACAGTTGGTCTCTGATGCGTCCAAGTCCATCCAGTATAGTGTCCAGAGACTCCCTACTCAGCTCCACAGTCACAGAGGAAACAGACTCACTGTCTGCTGATGAACATGGATCCACCATCTGAAAAATAAGAAGTGCATGACATTTTTCACAAGATTAGATAAAGATTTCACTTTCAACGCAGCAATCTGCAGCATGGGTAACAAATGCTTTGTTACTGTACTGAATTTTCAGGTGTCTGTCCTTGAGTATTTAATTTTCTGACAACTTTTTACATTTATTCCCTACATTTTTAAAACAAATATCTGTACTTTCTTCTCCTTACATTTTCAAAACAGACTTGTTACTTTAGGTTCATTTATAGTGTTTATACTTGGGGGGATTAAAGTGGGCTGGAAGGAATGCAGGTATGTTGTGGTTGTAGTACTTCTGCATGTAGCTAGCGCTACAGAAGAGGAGAACGCATGAAGGGAGTGATGTTTTTTTAAGTGAGGGGTTATTTCAAAAATTCAACGTTGCTATCAGCTCTGCAAACATTAGCAAACACAAACTGTTTGTGTGCAATTTGTCGCACAGTGTGTTGCTCCAGGTGCTGTATTTCACAGGGAGAGAAAAGAAAGAGAGCTAATGTCACTCAAGTGTTTGTGTACATGGTCACATTATGTACACTTAGAAAGTCTACTGAAGCTCATGCTATAAATAATTGTGAGTTGTGATTATTTCCTTTTGCTGAGCCACTACACAGATCTTAGGGTTCCCCCACCTGCTAAATCCGACTGTAACCCCTGACTGTACTCATTTTACTGTTTAGGTGTGGAGACAAAGTCACCCTGCAGGCAACAGAAAATAGTTTTGGTTTTTTTTACATTCTCTTCTACATAACAGATTGAATCTTTTATGAGAATTTAGATTGGAAAAATATTTGCACTCTCGTGTACTGATATTGTTTATATTCATTTAGCACAAGGTTCAGTTACCTTTGTACAAAAATGGTTAGTAGAATTGTTCTTCAAGGAGCTACTCTTTTTAACTTCAAGTACATTTCAGAGCCTGTGTTTTTTCACTTTGACTTGAGTAAAAAAGCTGAATCAGTACTTCAACTTTTACTGGAGTATTTTTAACACTAGTATCTGTACTTCTACTTTAGTACAGAAAGTCTGTACTTTTGCCGCCTCTGTTTACTCTGCCTCCAAACACAAATGAGTCAATGCACCATGTTGTTTGGATGTTTGTGAATGTCGAGAATTATATGAATATACCCACTCTGACCATACCTTCAGTATGAAACGTGAATAGTATCACTGTTTACTCAACAATTATTTAGGAATGAGTGTGTTTGTTAAACTGTGTTAAAATCTCAGTTATACTAAAGCTAAAACACTGGAATATCCCGTTGATTGATTGATGTAAGATACTTTATTTCAATCCTTATATAATGCCTCATATAATATAGTAGTATTGCATTGTATGTTATAACACATCGGATATATGATTATATGATACATGAATATGTGCGCATGATGTGCACTTTATTGTTATGTCCAAAATTTTTTCTTTGCACATCGTGGGAGACTGATGGCTCCTGGATCTGATGCAAGAGAGATAAATAACTGGCTGGTATCTGGGCTGATGGTGGTTGATGTGTCAATGGTATATGTCACTCAGACCAGCTGCAGGGTGATGCAGGGTCAGATCTGCAGGTCAGAGTGATCTCTTGAGAGTAGTAAATGACATCACCACTGGAACATAATGGATTTTTCAAACACTGCCTGAGTAGACCAAGAAGCAGAAATTTACAGAAGAAGTGGCCTTGGTGGACCTTTTTTGCTAAATAACAGAGCGACCTGTCTTGGATTGTTGATCCCAGATAGTCGCAGATAATTAATATTTGGTCACTTTTTCCAGGAAAAAATAAATAAACATTATTGGGTCCACTAGAATTAAACAGAATAGCTTTTTAATGTCATTGTACATGTACAACGAAATTATAGGTGCTCTGCACCAACTGTGCATGAAAAGTGCTCAGAAGTAGTGCAAAGGACTTGGTCTGACTAGAGTTCGTGTGTGAGTGATGAGGGTTACTCGGACCATGGCTCAGGTAGCTAAGTGGCTGGGCAGGGATGGGATATGGGGGGAAAATGTAAATGAACGTTCGTGACACTACTTTCATAACTTTTGTAGCTGATAATGCTTTAGCTCATATTTATGCAAAACAAATATTCTGAAGCAGGTGGTCTCACACTGACCTTGAGTTGAACCAGGCAGGTTGGCACCGACATCCGACTGACTGAGTCTGAGCTGGTCACCATGTCAACTCTCCAATCCAAGTCCTTCAGCTGAGGGAGAGAGACTGGGTGCATCCATGCATACGCGCGCACACACACGCGCACACACACACGTGCACACACATGCGCACACACACGCACACGCGCACACACACGCGCACACACACACCTCAATGATTTCAGGGGACATTACATTGAGATATAATAATCTCCTACAGACACAGTCTTTTAACACAGGCGGTTGAAATGGCAAGATAAACTCCCAGTCAAATCTTCTTGCAGTATAATGGTAAAAACTGCAAAATATATGGACAGATGTTGACATCATCCCCATTGTTTTCCACATATAATGGTGGTCCAGCTAAATTGCTTTTACAAAGCAACATAAATTACATTATTGCAATGAACAAGGCAAAAACATGTCTGATTTTGTTGGGTTGGCTGTTACAGGCGGAGGTACAATATATGTCTCATATAATTCAGCTTTTGCCATCATGGTATGGTTTATAGAAGGAGAGACCTACATTACATGCATACAAACACACGTAAACACACACATATGTGCATAGCTATAAACGCCGAGTCTACTCACTCTGATTACTGAGGGCTTCTGTCCTCCATGTTGCACTGCAAAACAGCAGAGACATCAGACATAATTACAGCTTATGGTTACATCATCAGCAAAGAGTAAGATGGGGAAAACAGAAAGAAAGAACATTTCTCATCCTGTTAAACACATTTAATACCTTTATCTCCCTCTCGAGCCCACATTACTTTCTTCATCTATAACATTTTTTTCTCTAATCAACATTTTTATTTAGGTTTTTGAAGGGAATAACAAAAACAGTTTACTGCTAATTTAAAAGAAATGAATAGCGTGCAGCATTCAAGGTTTTTCTGGGACTGACCTGTTCTCTAACAGAATCTTGGTGATCAGGTTTTTCAGACTGGAATGGAAGGACTCGGGGAAGATAGCGAGGATCTGCTCTGGAGAGCTGAGGTTGTAGAAAAGGACGTAATGGGAGAGTGCATGGAGGGACTGGACCAGCTAAAGGACAGAAAATAACTCAGATTCACATTGGAAATACATGTTTTACAGCTATTTAAAGTCCTCGATCAAAGCCAGCAATAGTTAACTATTTTGATGCTCACTGAACTTTAAGTAATTTTCAAAGTAAGAATGTCAAGATTTTAATGATTCCGTGTTCTCAAATTTGAGGATCAAGAAAATTAACCCAGTTAGGAAATATCAAAAACTGTAGTTCCTCTACTGGCCACCCAAAGCCAGCTCTACAAGTGAACCACCTGTCAAATCCAGCAAAACAGCTCCAGACCGTCACACTTCCTCCTCCATGTTGGACAGTTGATGCCACACACTGTGGAACCATCCTTTCGTCTACTCTACGACGTACAAAGATCCTGCGTGATGAACCAAAGATTTCAGATTTTGATTCATCAGTCCGTAATACCTTCTTCAAGACTTCAGTAGTCCAATGATGGTGTTTCATGGCCCAGGAAAGCCTCTTTTTCTTATTCCGATGTCTTAGCAATGCCTTTATTGCTGCAACTCGCCTGGTTCAGTTGTGGCTTTGGGTCTGCCAGCCCTCTTCCTATTAGAGTTTGCCCCAGTTTCTGAGTTACTTTTGATGGTGAAGGAAACTGGACTCCCGACACTGACTTTCTTTGCAATTTCTCTGTAGGAAAGACCTGCATTTATAAGTGTTATGATGGTCTGTCTCCCTTTCATTGTTAATTGCCTTCTTCTTGCCATTTTTGTAGCAACACACTACTTTCTGCAGTACTTTACTGTTCAACTGATGCTCACGAGGGTATGGTACCACAGTTTGTTCCAATACTGGTTTTATGCAGACAGAGGGGGCTTTGTAAGTAATCCAGAAAAGTTGGAACACCTGTAGGAATTAGTAGCACCAGCTTTCAAGACTTGATAAACCTTCATAGCTGCAGAACAGCTTTACATTGTTGACCCATTTTGTGTTCGTTGAAAAAAGCCTTTTTGTATAATTCTGAAATGTAGATTATTTTTCAGTTTTGATATGGAGGTTTTTTTGTTTTGTTTGTTTTTTAGTGTTGACACATATCATAATAATAAAACTAGTGAGTGCATGTAGAACAGTCAACAGTTGTGAATTGGTAGGAAAAAAAATTATATTAATCGATTTCAACCAAGTCCTCAAGTTAAACTACAACGACTGAACTTAGTAGAACTTTCTTTATATCCCCCAAAACACAGTCAAGTGCTTGCAGCATGGGTCAGTAAACTACTGTATGTCCACACACACTGCAAGGACCAACACACACTGATGTTTTTGTGTTACCTGTGCAGCCTGGCCTTCCGAAATGCCGAGTGTTGCTGCAGTGCTCTCAGTTAGCCGCTGACTCAGACCTCTTTGACTCTGCACACAAACCTCTCTCACTGCATCTTTAGAAGGAGCCTCCAGAGAAAAAACAATCCACTCTCAGTGACTTAAAACTAACGTGTGTAACAATTTCTCAGATCTGAACATGGAGTCGGTACGTGAAGCCCTAAGATGTCCTCAAATCTGCTAATGCGGTTCAATTTACTGTCACTGGAGGTTTTTAAGGTCAGTTCCACTTCACTGACGTTTGTATATAAAATTGCAGTATTTAGATAAAAATCGTGTCTTTATGTCTACAGAATGAGAAATACAAAGAGCTAGCAGACTAACAGACTCTCTGAAAGCTGACTGTTTTACAAAATGTTAATGTTTGACATACCTTCAGAAGAAGCTGTAAGTTGGTGAAATCTTCGTTGCATACAGTGGCAGCCATGTTGACATGTGACTGTGACAAGTCACGTGAGAGAAGAATGCCGCATGGGAAATGAAGTGCAAACAAAATGACATCGGCAGCATCTACCAACATAAATCTTTATTAAATGAAACAAACTATAATTTGATTTTTTTAAATAATCAAAATATGAATTGTGTAATTCTTAACAAACAGTATTGCCAAATATGTATGCCACATATACGAATCCCTGAAATGTTCACTTGAAATTGTCAGAAAAATGAAGACACGAACTATTCATTTATCTTGCCAGATTTTCTCTGTTATTACAAATAACAAACACAAAATAAATGTGCAAATCTTCCCTTGTTCAACTGTGTCTCTTTGTATAAATGTCTATCCTTTTGTTGTATGTCGGAGTTAAACATACATTGTCAGATCGGCTTAGCACAAACTGACAGCTATATCTGTTAGACAGCCATTAGCCGTGAGACCAGCAGTCACCCTAACCGTATATCACTAAATAGAAAACTTTGCTTAAGTAAAAAGAAAGATAATTTACTTACCGTTTGTCGTCTGTGAACTGACGGCTCCTATTGACATAGTGGAATTATTCTAAAACGCGCATGCGCGCACATGCGACTCAACGCAATGTATGCAACTGATTTGTGGGCTGCGACGACGGAACACTGGCATTAGATATTAAACATACTCAGTTTCAAATGGTATAAACCAAATAAACATTGAAGCAATATTGAACCTCTTACTCTTATGGTCTCAATCACACAGTATAATTCAATCAATTAGAAATCCCAGTTAGCTCACTTAACAGCAAAAATCAGTCTTTCACTAGAGGTTTTCAGACCGGTGAATATTCAATATGTCAATCAAGCAAAGGTTTATAAGTTTAGGACACTAAATAAACTATAAAACTAATCAAATGAACCGCATTTTAAACCCTTAATCATTCCTTTTCTATGATTAACCTTTTTAACATTGGTTTTAGCACAGTATCAACAAAAATATCAACTTACAACACGTGGTCCAAGGATTCAGGGGTCCAGCATTCAAAATAAATATCCACAATCATATTATTGGTACAATACAAAGCTTTAAAAATTAATAAAAATTAATTCATAACACAGTTCATTACATGTTCATTACTCCTGCCTTTTTACTGGTGGCAAACTACACAAAAACAAGTAACCATGTCCATAAAAGGCCTTGTGCATTTAGCTTACAGAGGTAGTTTTTTGTGTGATTTCACAGTGTGCTAACCTGATTCAGTAAAAGGACTAGATGTTATAGTCCCTGAAATTGCATTGCTTTAAATGGAGAGAATCTTGAGGGATGGCTGTTATGAGGAAAGGCAGCCCAGAAACTTTTACCCAACCTAATCTGCCATTTTTGGGGGATTAGAGATCTGATTAGATATTAAGATTTGGAACACATTGTCACTGGTGGACCTTAAATTCATCGGGTGGGATGGGTCCTTTCCAAACCACAGCTGTGGATTTATTTGGGAAGGTAGCACATCGTATGTCGCTCGGATTACGAAACAGTCTATTAGACTCCATCCTCCAGATTTCATTCCATGAGAGCTTCTCCCAATTCATCCAGTGACCCTGCCTTGCCAGCACTACGGCTTTGGACATGTCTGGCTGTTTACTACTGTCGACGCACCTCCTCCACCACCATTTTTCGACGTTCGGTTACAGATGCCTGTTGCCACCGAGGTGTAACTGCTCCAAGACCAAATCCTCCTCTACCCTGTTGGACGGGACCCACCACATCACGATGCCGAAGAGCAGATTTGGCCTGTAGCACAGATGTGGCTGGGGTCCACTTCCTCCCCGTTGCTTGGGTGGGAGCAGTCCCTCTCACTATGGGGTCTTGGGAGTCCGTGAGTGACATCTTAAGCCTCACTTTTGCACATTTAAACTCCTCCACCAGACATGGGATAGGCAATGACAGTATCCCGTCGCTATAGAGTCCAACGCTGCTGAATCATTTGGGAAGTCCGAGCCACTTCTTAACGTAGGAGCTCACTAGCTTCTCTAGTCGATTGGGATGATTGAGTGAGACCTCATACATGGTCAACGGCCACTGTAGTCTGGGTAATAACCCAAACTGGAAGCACCAGCGCTTCAGTTTCCCTGGGAGTGCAGTGTTGTTAATCCGCTTGAGGTCATTAGCCAAGTTCTGCCTTGGTTGTTCTAGTTGTCACGTATCATTGAGTTCTGCATTGTAGCACCGTCCCAGGCTCTTTATGGGCTTCTCTAAAAGTGTGCTAACCTGAAATACACATCATAATACACTATCAGAGGCACAAAGACACACATCACTCATTTCTCTTTCCAGATTTTCTGAGGTGAGGGCAAAGCCCAGGTGCAACGCTTTCATGCAGCGCTAACAAAACCTTATTGTTATATTAATGGAGAGGGTGATGTGAGGAAAATGAGTGGGGAAGACTTTAAAAGTGGGACTCAGCGTTTGGGGGAACCCAAAAATCACATGGAGCGACTCAGTGTGGGGAAAATAATCACAACTCACAATAATTTCTACTGAGCACTCCAGTAGATTTTCTTAGTGTACAAGCTGTGATCAGCTGACCTGTGCTGCTGGTTTGAGGTTTACTGCACTTTTTGGATTTACACAACTGAATTCAACCAGATGTGAGCAGATGTTTCATGAGTTGTCCAACAATCTTATCTTATCTTATCTTCCCATATGGAAAAGATATATATAAATCTTATAAAGTTTTTATCTGTCTTGTATGAAACTTGTATGAAAAGCATACAAGAGTGAAAACACATATAAGATCCCTTGAAAAATTATATAATGAAACCTGTATGTTTTGTATACTTACTAAAAACATATATGATTTACTCATGAAAGTGGCCACTTTCATGAGTAAATCATATATGTTTTTACTATTTCTTTTCCATATGGGTTATCTTATCTTATCTTATCTCTTGAGATTGTTTTATACCATCATACATGAAACTTTGTGACCTTTTATTTAAAAATAACACCCACCTAGCAGACTAAACCTTTACTGTGCCATTTAGGTGTCATCTACAAATGAAATTGAGATATTGGTCAAGGAGACTAGTCCCCAAATAAAGATGAACTATAAAAAAGGGGCAAAATTGCCTATTTTTGTTAAGGTAACTAAGATCTCTTGACATCTGCAGTAAGCTGCTGCAGGTGTTCTATCAGTCTATGGTGGCAAGTGTTCCGTTCTATGCTGCAGTGCAGCATCAGATACAAGGATGCAAAGAGATTAGACAAACTAGTGAAGAAAGCTGGCGCTGGAGCCAGACTGTACATGCTGGGGGAGGTGAATAACTCTGATCACCCACTGTACAACATTTTCATGGAAGATGAGTAATAGAAGACTCCTCTCTGTCTGTTGTACAACAGAGCAATACAGAAAAACATTTGCTCCCACAGCGATTAGGCTTTTTAATTTTCATACAAATAGCAGATGGGCCATGTCAGACACAAATTTACCCTTGGGATCAATAACGGTATTATTTTATTATCACAATAATGTCACATGTTACATACCTCAACTGGTGTAAGCTACATTTTCTCTTACCTAGGGAACACCTGCATCCTGGTGCCAGGTGTTCCCTAGGCAGGCAAGTTGGCAGAGGCATGTTTTGGGCAATGTTCTGTTGGGCAACTTTGGGTCGTGCCATCCACAAAGATGTTACTTTGACCTAAGCACTTTTGCAGACCATATATATATACACCACTTCATGAAAACAGTATTCCCCGATGTTTTTGATTTTTGCCATTTTTTCCAATTGTATCCATCATTATCTGTCAAAGTGGTGGCACATCATAGAACAAGTTAACCTGTATTCACCTCTGTGGAACATAGGCTATATACCATCTGATATGTCATGTTATCAGTATTTCTTTGTTTGTATTGTTAGGTCAGGTTCATTATTTGGCATATATCGCAAGACACACTTTATTCGCTTTCCTCCATACATACAGTGGGGCAAAAAAGTATTTAGTCAGCCACCGATTGTGCAAGTTCCCCCACCTAAAATGATGACAGAGGTCAGTAATTTGCACCAGAGGTACACTTCAACTGTGAGAGACAGAATGTGAAAAAAAATCCATGAATTCACATGGTAGGATTTGTAAAGAATTTATTCGTAAATCAGGGTGGAAAATAAGTATTTGGTCAATAACAAAAATACAACTCAATACTTTGTAACATAACCTTTGTTGGCAATAACAGAGGTCAAACGTTTACTATAGGTCTTTACCAGGTTTGCACACACAGTAGCTGGTATTTTGGCCCATTCCTCCATGCAGATCTTCTCGAGAGCAGTGATGTTTTGGGGCTGTCGCCGAGCAACACGGACTTTCAACTCCCGCCACAGATTTTCTATGGGGTTGAGGTCTGGAGACTGGCTAGGCCACTCCAGGACTTTCAAATGCTTCTTACGGAGCCACTCCTTTGTTGCCCGGGCGGTGTGTTTTGGATCATTGTCATGTTGGAAGACCCAGCCTCGTTTCATCTTCAAAGTTCTCACTGATGGAAGGAGGTTTTGGCTCAAAATCTCACGATACATGGCCCCATTCATTCTGTCCTTAACACGGATCAGTCGTCCTGTCCCCTTGGCAGAAAAACAGCCCCATAGCATGATGTTTCCACCCCCATGCTTCACAGTAGGTATGGTGTTCTTGGGATGCAACTCAGTATTCTTCTTCCTCCAAACACGACGAGTTGAGTTTATACCAAAAAGTTCTACTTTGGTTTCATCTGACCACATGACATTCTCCCAATCCTCTGCTGTATCATCCATGTGCTCTCTGGCAAACTTCAGACGGGCCTGGACATGCACTGGCTTCAGCAGCGGAACACGTCTGGCACTGCGGGATTTGATTCCCTGCCGTTGTAGTGTGTTACTGATGGTGACCTTTGTTACTTTGGTCCCAGCTCTCTGCAGGTCATTCACCAGGTCCCCCCGTGTGGTTCTGGGATCTTTGCTCACCGTTCTCATGATCATTTTGACCCCACGGGATGGAGCCCCAGATCGAGGGAGATTATCAGTGGTCTTGTATGTCTTCCATTTTCTGATGATTGCTCCCACAGTTGATTTTTTCACACCAAGCTGCTTGCCTATTGTAGATTCACTCTTCCCAGTCTGGTGCAGGTCTACAATACTTTTCCTGGTGTCCTTCGAAAGCTCTTTGGTCTTGGCCATGGCGGAGTTTGGAGTCTGACTGTTTGAGGCTGTGGACAGGTGTCTTTTATACAGATGATGAGTTCAAACAGGTGCCATTCATACAGGTAACGAGTGGGGGACAGAAAAGCTTCTTACAGCAGACGTTACAGGTCTGTGAGAGCCAGAGATTTTCCTTGTTTGAGGTGACCAAATACTTATTTTCCACCCTAATTTACGAATAAATTCTTTACAAATCCTACCATGTGAATTCATGGATTTTTTTTTTTCACATTCTGTCTCTCACAGTTGAAGTGTACCTCTGGTGCAAATTACTGACCTCTGTCATCATTTTAAGTGGGGGAACTTGCACAATCGGTGGCTGACTAAATACTTTTTTGCCCCACTGTAACCTTAACCAACAATACACAATCAAACGTTGTTTTCCTCTTCAGCTTTGGCCTTGTGGTCTTGTGATTTTTCCCACCATTTTACCGCTTTCATTAACGTAGTAAGTTTATCAAACCAAGTGTCAAAGAAACAGTTGAGGTCTCCTCATTTTCTCTTCTATTACTTTCTGTTTCGCCTGTAGATGCATATTTCTCTTTCATATATGGAAACATCTTCAAGATCACACGCTGAAAATTTCTGACTTACAAACAGCATGGCAGGGCAGTGAGGAGAAAAGCTGGTAAACAACACAAAATTTTAAGAAAGCGTTTTTTGTCTGTTGTAGAGACGTGCATGTTGGAGGTTGTTGTTTAGCTTACGGTCGGAGGGGTCGCTGCAGGGACAGAACGTTTCTGTTTTCAACTTCCGCCCGAGGATTCAAGCTTCCACCGGAAGTGTGCTTGTTCTCTTTTACCAGGGCCGATCCAACATGGTGGGTGTTTTTTATATGACTACCTACACTATCTGTTCTAATCCTGTCGTTTAAAATGTTTTGTATTCCGTTTAACCTTACCAATAAGCAGCAGATCAATAATCTTTCCTTGTGGCCGCTGTATTGACGTTAGATGATACGAACGCGACTTTTTATCGGCGCTTCTGTAACGCTGCTGCTGACGGAGCGACCGGCTGAATGAGCCGCGATGCTTGTTCGGGTTTTTATCGGTTAATATCGAGAGGACTGACAGAACAACCTAGGCGGTATTTGTTTGTTCACGAACCGTTAAAATGGTTAAATTGCCGAAAAGTATAGCTCACCTTAGCTTGGTGGCCAACTCAGGTGTTAGCTTGTGTGTCGTTGAGGAAGCTAATGCTGCTCTGGAGGCTGCAGTCCCTGATCTAGTTGGGAGCTTGTCTTCAGCCGCACAGTGCTTCGGTCAAGTGATTTCAGAATACTGAAGATGTTATGTGGCGCGACAAAACTTCACCACATTAATCCAAAAACAACGTCTGACACACAAGTTTAAGGGTAAACTTTATTCCAAGGAAGTTAGAGCAACCCAGAGGCAAAAATGTATAATATTAAACATTAACAAGATAAAACTAACAAAATTAGCACAGGCTCACATAAGGCTCTAAGAAACAAATATAGATGGTGCTATCAATAATAATAATTCACAAACCTTATTCAATTCAATACTACTTTGGGATGTTGGTACGTTTACCTCGGCCTCTTCATCCTATTTGTAAAATTGGTTCTTTATGTCTTCGGTGTATTCGTCCAGGAATTCATTTAGCCGCTTGTTCATTTAGTGTAATCTTCCAGTCAGATGGACTCCAACTCTACCATTTTGGGCAGCAGCTGATGCCTTTAGTCCTTGTTCTGCTGTGCAGGAGACCCACTGTGATCAGGAGGACCGCTCCAGCCAGAACCTGCAGCAGGAGGAAAACTGCTTAATGTGCTTCTACACGGAGCTCACTGACGTTGCAGAGCAGAACAAGGACTAGCATTGCCTGGTACAGTCCAAGATGATGGAAATGGAGGTTGTGTGCAAAATCAGCCATATAACATCAAGGACAGCCACAGCTTTGACCTGGTCAGCCTGCAGGTAGGGAGTTGCCTGCAGATTGGCCAGGCCTAAAATAGGATTTAGATTCCACTCATGGTGGCAAACGGATGTTTTTTAAAGAAATGGTGCCAGAATGACTGTTCCGATAGTTTACCCAAATGCTAGGAGTAACGAGTAAACATGTGTTCTCTTCATGCAGGGACGAGTCAGGACCAAGACGGTGAAAAAGGCTGCCAGGGTCATCATCGAAAAATACTACACCCGGCTGGGAAATGACTTCCACACCAACAAGAGGGTGTGCGAAGAAATAGCCATCATCCCCAGCAAGAAGCTCCGCAACAAGATCGCTGGGTGAGTTGTCTATTGCAAAGTGGAGCCCACAACCACAAATTTGTCTTGCTTATCTGCCATCCTGTATCGAAAGGTGATCATGGCGTCTATGTTGCCTGGTCATTAAAAATTACAGGAAGATAAACCTTTGAGCCTTTCCCGTGTTTGAAGGACTGCCAATTCCTATCAGACCCTGGTGCTCTAAGACATGCAAACAATTCCTGGGATGGTAGACATTAATTAAATAAATACATTTTTCTGTTAAGTAGGCAGATATTGATGGAAGGCCTGTGGTGTGGAATCTGAGTTCGCAGCAGAGTTAGCATTTATTTCATCATTTTTTTAAGTCACTTTTGTACCAAAACACACTCCAAAACCATCAGTGTTTTTAGATTAGAGGTGGGTTTAAAAAGCCTCAAAATTATAGTGGTATTTCATGAAAATACATCATCAGAGACTGGTGATGTTTGTATGCTCACCACGTGCAAAAAAAAAAAAAAAGGTCATAACTGTTGGTGTGGGCTGCCGTTTTTGTGTCGTACACCACCTACAGTTATCTATTTTTGTAGCCTGGCGTGTTGCACCGTGGCTGCTGCAGCCGGATTGAAGACACCAGGATATGATCGTGTCCGTTTTTACCGCCATTTTAATGGTATTCACTACAGAAGCGTAGAGATTCACAGATGTATGAGGGAGATGTTGCACAGTTTGAAAACCTGAGTTTGTGAGAGGGGAAAAAAACACTGGGCAGTGTCTTTGCTTCTGGTTTTGATTTCTTCTCTTTCTATATCAGTGCTCATATGGCACAAATAGAAGTGACTGTAATGATGTTGCGGCAGCAAAGCAACCAGTATGGAGGGTATACTGGTGCCTTGGCACCTGGCTCTTGGTCTCAGACAAGCCCAGGCTTGTCTCGATGCATTTGGGAATCTTAACATATGGTGTTGCTATAGTAACCATGTCCCTACATGACATTTCTATAATATGTACAAATTTCTATGGTATTATCATGGCAGTTCCATGTGATGACAACTTTGTGTGCGTTGCTCCACTTGTAGGTATGTAACACATCTGATGAAGAGGATTCAGAGGGGTCCAGTCAGAGGAATCTCCATCAAACTGCAGGAGGAAGAGAGAGAGAGGAGAGACAACTATGTACCAGAGGTCAGTGAACGCATCACTGTGTTTGTTATACCAGACCGGGTAAAAGCAGTGAATCTGCTCTTGTAAAACTTGTTGATTCTGGTAGCATGCTACCGGAACCACTGGGACCATTAGTATAGTTCCTGTTGTATCTTTTTCTAATTTTGCCATAGATGTGTTTGTAAATGTTGTGGTGAGAGGTGCTGAATAGAGCAGGGCGATATGGCCAAAAATATTTATCACGATGTATATTTGAAAATTTGCGATAACGATATAACTGACGATATAATTGATGCGAGACAAAATACAACTCCACAACATTACTAGCGCAAAAAGACAACCTATCATTTATTTTCACTTAAACAAGAAGCTGTTTTTTATGTACATTAAAGCTTTATAAAAATGTAACGGTGCAAATGCAAATTCCTTGCTGAAAGTTTAACCAAAAGGCATTTCCAGTAGAAATGGGCTGACATATCCTGAGCATAACCATGTATAATATCCACTGAAGTTAAAAAGAGGTGCTTTGCAACATTAAACTGCAGTGTGCAGTACGTATTTTTCGGACCATAAGGTGCACGGGATTATAAGGCACATTAAGTGAAACAAAGCAGTCAGATAAATCAAACTTTATTAAACTCATTCTTCTTGCTTCCTCCACTTCTGTACCATTGATTCATTAATGTTGAATTCTCTGGCAGCTGCTCTATTCCCATGTTGTTGCAGTATATTAATGACTAACCTCGTATTGTGGATGAATGATCTCAGTTGTTCTCCTGACTGAAGCGTCACTGCTGTTTAGTTTCCTGTCTTCATTTATGTTGGAAGTGATAGCAGAGCTGTACGTTTGAATTTTTTCAGAAATCTCTCAGTCAGAACATGCTATATCATGCTTAGGTAACTAGCGAAACTAGCGAGCTAACTTCCGCTAGCTTCCTGCTAACTTCTAACTCCGTTAAATGTAATAAATTTTGTTTTCATGGATGCCTGGAAGTTAAACTTCATAGTTACACCTGGTAAAGCAGCAATTCTGATCGTTTTATTAAAGATGAAAGAATTTAGACAGTTTTTAAACTCTCAGTGATGCTGCAGTGTTCGTTTGACCTGAACGATACGGAGTTTAGGACCCAGATTACTCCCAGATTTAAGAGCATCTTAGTCCGACAAATACGGCAATAACGACGGCCGCTTGCATCTTCTGCAAAAAAATGTGCTTTGTTGTGTATCTGACGGACAAACACCAAACCAGTTCCACATCACTGAAGTTGCACCATTTTTACAAACCAATTCTGGTTCATCTGTTTCACTCAACAATCGGCCATGTGCGTATGAAAACAAAGGCTCTGCGCATGCTCGTTTTACTCATATTCTATCGCGATATTTCATTTTCCTATAGTTGCCTAACATTATACCGGTATTACCGTGAACGGTATAATATGGCCCAGCCCTAGTGCTGAACGATCTGCTGATTGTTGACTGAAGTTTGAGCCTGATCCACAAGTGGTCACGTAACTAAACGTACATGGTACTACAGGGTTCATGTGCTGGGCAAGTCTATTGTAATCATACAATATTACAGCAATATACAACTAGATAAAAAGTGAAGAATGAATGGCTAAATTGCTGCATCAGTAATTTTCATTGTGCATACAGATGAAGAAGGGTGTCAGCAGAGTGCACAGATCACTGTTTGTCCCCATTATTTTTATTTGTGAATGTGTGGATTTATTTGCTGCAATATAGAGCTGAAAAGCATCAAGAGTGCATCAGCAGGCCATTGATACTGAGGTCTGGTAGCTTATGTGATTGATTAAATGGGTCAGGCACAGAATAATAGCCAAATCTGTGCATTATTAGCCTAAAACATAAGTCTGTTTTTAAGAGTGTTTTTGAAACAATTTTAGTTATTGTGAAATGTGGGGTTAAATTGTGCTAAGTCTTCACAATTAAAACTACAAATACACAGCTTTGAGGGGAACCACTGACTTTTTTTTTTTTAAAGAAAATATGGCTGTAGTGTTACAGTATTGTCGTTATAATTGCCAACTGCTCCAGTTTACCTTAGTAAACTTCTTTTCTTTTGGCAAATTTGGCACATTTATTTTTTTAAACAAATGTTAAGAAATAAAGCAAAAGCTTGGATATTATTTTGGGTAAAGGAGTGGAATGAGTACATTTTAATAAGTCTAATTTTTCTGAAGATCAATTTAATTGCACTTTTAAACTCATGGATTTCTAAATTTGACATTTAATTGTGTAAAACATCAAACTGTTTCACATTTATAAATATTAATGTGTTGCATGTAGGGCTGCCACGATTTGTCGACTAGTCACGATTACGTCGACTATCAAAATCGTCGACGACTGATTTAATAGTCGACGTGTCGTTTGAAGCTTTGTAAGATCACAAAAGACGCAGGAATAAGTAGCAGGATGTAAGAGTGTAATAACGGACTGAAACAGAAGATGGCAGCACAGCATGTACAAGGATGCCAGCTGCCGTTAAACCCCGAAGAAGAAGAAGCAGCTGTGTCCCAGAATTCATAGCGCGGCCCAGCTTAGTTTCCAACAATGGCGGTAGCTAGTTAGTTTTAATATTACTCTTATTATTCTTTCTGGGTCACAAAATAAACGTTTAACATATTTTCAGGCGAGAATGTAGCTGTGTAAACCTCAAATATCTGCTCAGTTTATCAGGACACCACATATTTTCAAAAGCGCTCCGACGTTTTCGGAGACGTCTGTTACCCACTAGCTCGATAGCTAGCCGGGGGCTAGGTCACTAGCGCCGTGAGAACACCGGACTCCCGGCAAATTGTTTTCAAACCCACCGCCGTCTTTCGCGACTCAGGTTAAATATATATGAGTCACTTAGATAAATTAAAAATGTTATTGTTTGGCTTTTTTTTTTTTTTTTTTTTTTTTTTTTTTTTTTTTGTATTTTATTTGTTCCTGAGTAAATTGGTTTGGCTGAGATTAAAGTTATAGTTTTTACACAGCTGAATAAACATCAAGCAGACAGCTGATTATCAGAAGTGTGAGATGCTGGAGAATATACTCCGGTGTCCTGTTATATTTTAGAAAGCAAGGAGTTTATTAAACTTTACCGAAACAATCTGCAAATTTCATTAAAATTGAATAAACTATCATCTTGTCTTTATTTTTAGTTAGCACCTTAAAAGCTTAAAGCTGTAAGCTAATGATAGTTATATAAGAGCAGATGCTGCTGGTGCAATAAGCTGTAGTTTTACGTCCAGTGGATGATGATCTGATTAGTCGACTAATCGCATAAATAATCGGTGACTAGTCGACTATCAAAATAATCGTTTGTGGCAGCCCTAGTTGCATGTAAACTGTATGATGGATCTCAATTATTGTTCCAGGCACCTCAACATGCTGCACAAAACTCATCCCACAAGCCTGTAAGGCTACAGTTGCACTAGGGATACCAGTGGTTGGAAACTACGGCACAACCATAATTATTGTGACCATGACCAATCAACTCATGATTTTCCTGCCTTTGAATTGGTCCCTTTAAAAATATTATCAGGTCTGAGATCACTCCCAGTCAGGTTCTGTTTTCGAAGGAATATTAGTGCATCAAGATGGGGATAAAATGGCAATAAGATGGAATCAGTTTTGGATTGTGCGAATCAAATTGGCACTTAAATTCAATCTGTTTGCAACAATCACTCTAGAGTAATACAATTATTCTAATTTCTAAACAAACATTTTTCCAGACATATGTAACGATGCCTGTTGAAGGCAGTAAAAGAAAGACACTTGAAAGTTGCTCTGCGTGAGCACTGCAGACCGTTTCTTTTATTTATTGTAATACAGAGTAAGAGACTAAGACCATAAACTCCACAGGACAGAGGCCAAGATAAAAGGATTCTTTAGAATCTGGAGCCTCTTTGCAACCACAGCTTATGCCATCTGGTGGCTCTCAGATAGAATGCAGGTTGGCGATATTTCCACATTGGCTTAATCTTCCCTATCCTGGAATCTACATCCATGTTTTATAGCATCCCTATCTGTTTGTGTTTGAAGCTGTTGATTTCCTTTTTACCCATTAACATTTGATTAGGATTAGAAAGTTTCTTCACTCCATCTGGCGTTTGGGTTTTGATTTGTTTCATCTATTGGAGAAATAGTTGAGCTTAACAGTAATAGAGCAGAGTAGTAGCAGAGAATGTACAAAGTAGAAAATAAAATAAAAAAAGGCAAATAAAAAAAGTCTGCATTGTAGTGTGCCAATATTTCAGTATGCGTGCATCTACGTTGCAAATTTGAATAAAACTGTAGTTTTGTACCACTGGCTTCATACATTTTGTTACTGGCTGCAAGACAGAGCTATATATTTGTGAGTGTTTGCTTCAACCAGTTTATCCACAGGTGATCTCAGAAGTGCAAACATGGTCAGGAGCTGGAACAGTCGAGTGTCCAGCCCTGATGGGGCTTTTGGACACATTAAACCAAATTGTGCCTGTTATGTGTTTTTTGTGTCCTGGTAGTCTGCCTGAACCGAACACCTTTCTTTCTACCAGTTGTTTTGTGATTATGGTCTGTAGGCAGGTGATTCACAATGCAGAAAAAAACAACACATACAAATTTTCTTGAGTTTTGAAGGACTTTCTGTTCTTTTTGTGCACTCGTACAATTTTTTTAAACACAACAGATGGATATAAGTAAACAAAATAATATGGTGTTACTTTGCAACTGTGGAAATAACTGAGGTGTGAGATAAATTCAAATTCAAATTTTATTTGTCACGTACACAGTCATACACAGTACGATATGTAGTACAAGTATTAACCGGAAATGAAGAATGTAGTGATGGCTAATGTGATTCCTGTGTGTTTATCTGTCCAGGTGTCTGCTTTGGACCAGGAGCTGATTGAAGTTGATCCCGACACCAAGGAGATGCTGAAGCTGCTGGTAAGTCTTTCTGTAACAGGACAGAACAAGTACAGTTTTTGCGGTACTTACTTTCATCTTACTCTGCTGGGGCTTAGCGGTTAATGTATTAACTGATTAAAATAAAGGGTCTGTTATACTGTAAACAAATCCTCTCACAAATTGAATCCTCTGTGTGCCGTGTTTTAAACACAAAAACAAACTACTGAAAAATTATGTGATCAGACATAAATCTTAGAATTAAAGGCATGTTCCAACTACAAATGAAAATAAAAAGATGTAAAAGCAACAGGCTCACAAAGGTAATGACAGAAATAAGAAGCTGATTTGTTAGATGTTTAATGGTGGAATGACTTAGATCAGACACAGGCATCTAATCTTGTTAATGATAACAGCAATTGGTCTTGAGTTGGGAAATAAAAAAAAATGGTTGGAGTTAATGGAGTTTGAGTGTTGAATTGTATCCAGCCAGTGGAGCTCTTTAGTTTGTGTAGTTCTAGAGAGGAGTTGTAGGAAGGCACATCTCATCAAGCAACATCAAGGGAGGTCACGAATCGCCTTCAGAGGAACCAGAGGGTTTGAAAACTTCAGAACACTTTGATCCATTTTAGTGTTTCATTAAAACTGGCAGTTGTTGTGTAACCAGTGTTACTGTCAGAGTGGAGGTTGCTGTTCAGGCCTTTTAAACCAGAAGATTTTATTTAAAGCACAGAAGCATTTAAATGGCTGAAATCAGTTTGTTGGGACATATTTGCCTCTGTCCCTGTGTTCAGCTTTTAAATGGCAGAATTTCCAGGTAAAGGATTTTACTAGAATCAACCTGAGCTTGTAACGGTCCGATTCCAGCAGCAAGAAGGGAGCTTTTAAAAACAGCCACTCAAACCAGAGAGTCAAAGTGCAGCATGCCCTTAAAACTTGTTTTGAAATGTCGTAGACAGAAAAAAAATTAGATAATGGGACATGTGTTTTTTCCTCTTTTTTTTTAAACACATATAAGTATGCTATATGTGCTGTTGTCTACTCTGTTATGTACACTACAGGCAAAGAAATAGCCCAAATCCAGTTCCATGCACGTGCACATGTATTTGGTAACTAAAGCGGTTTCTAATTCAAGACAGTTGCCGACCTTCTTGGGAGTGGACACCCCAGCAAATTCAGCCCAATGTCAGACAATGCAGTGTTCAGATAAACTGAAAAACCAAACAAACCCTGCACCTTAGATTCCACGGGCCTCAGATAGCATGTAAATGTTAAAATTGATAGCAGTGTAATTAAAAAATACTGAAGGACTTCCAGGACAAACGCTCTGTTCTGTCTGTAAACACCATCAGCCTTCCAGGGATTGCAGATGAAAATGAGTCTCTCTGGCTAAATCTGGCATGTTTACATGATAAATTTAAGTGTTCATGTTAAATAATTTTAACAATAAGTTTTTCACTGTTATGAAGTAAAAATAGTATTACTACTTAAAATGTACAAGGGAACTGTGTTAGGCCTGTTGTTTGAAGACAAATAATTACACGATGCTGAAATAAATCGGTAAATGTGTAACAGATGAAGGTAGTGATTTCTCTTTTCGGTCATTTATCAACAAATGCGTTTACTTGGCTTTGATAAACCACACACTTCTAAAACTACGCCCCATGGACAGAGGAGACCAGTGATATGAGCTGCTTTTGCAGCCACAGGACGTCTTGTTGTACTCTGTATATCAAAATGATCAGCTTTGGTCAGGAAACGGGACAGGGGCAAATCTCCAACAGAGATGCAGCGAAAGAAGGGAACTATGGCCTAGTCAAAGTTCAAACCTCAACCTGATTGGGAGTCATGGGGGTGTACTTAGTTTTTCACACTGATTTTGGCAGTTTTTGTCAAGTGTGTTGTTGTTCATGTGATGCTTTTAGATCCCCCACCCATTTTGTTTAACATCACTATATTAAAACCTTCACATCACGTATTTATTTCAGGACACAGCATTTAAAAAAAAACCATGAGTGTTTATGCTGGTGCAGCCACACATGCCTGGTAATAAGTGAATATAAATGTACTCACCACAGCTGAAGTACAAACCAGCCGGGTAGTCGTGCTACACAGCAGGCCAAAATATTTGAAGGACCATTCCATCAAGAAGACGCAGACAGCTAGCTGTGTAACTTTGCTGTTGCTTTTGCATTTCCCTTGAGCCTGTATCGAAAGGTGATCATGGCGCCTTTGTTGCCAGGTCATTTATTAACTACAGGCATATAAACATGTGAGCCTTCCCTGTGTTTGCTGGACTGTCTGTTCCTGTCAGACCCTGGTGCTCTCAGACATTGAGTATTGAGTTGATATTGAGTTGCAGTCACCTCCTTTCAGATCAGTTCTTAAACCAGTGTCTTGTTTATGTCCCTCAGGATTTTGGCAGCCTGTCCAACCTGCAGGTCACCCAACCTACTGTCGGCATGAACTTCAAGCAGCCCCGAGGAGTCTAAGCTCTGTACAGTATCTTCCCAATAAAATCCATTTGGGACAAAGAGCTCTGCTGTAGGACTGATGATTTGTGGACATCCGTTTTATGTGTTTTCCCTCTCCAAACTTGAGGTGTTAAGTTATCCTTTTCTCATAAGTGTAGGACCAGTTGGGTGAAACTAAATAAACCCCATCAATTATTGGCTGAAAATACAATTATGTCTGTAAATTTGATGCTTTTAAACTGAGTCATGCCAGTAATTATGTGGAGGAACAGAAGAGGCCACACAAGGCTGCTTAATATTAGGAACATGTTTGTCCTTTGGTTTCATTGTTTTGACACACAATTGAAAGTCATTTTTAATAAACAGCCCATTCTACATTTACTAACAAATAATGGTTCTCATTGATCAGGTGCTGCTTCCTGTCAAATTGTGGTGGATTGCCTTTTTTTTTAAACTTCATCGAATCTGTTATATTTATGTGTTACATAATTTGATGTAGCCTTTTCAGTCATGATAACTTTACGTTTGTCCTGATAGTATTAAAGGTTAAAGGGTAAAGTCTACTGGCAGCAGAGCAGCTGATTTGACAAAAATTAGTAGAAAAAGCGTAAAAACAATACAGGCTGAAAACAGCTGCTTTAGACAAAAGAGGGGAAAAAATAGGTAATGAAAATTTTGCATAGCTGTGTGTCTTCTAAGCCTGGGTTATGGTCCCCATCATGGGGACAGCCATGATGGCATCACTGTTAGGAGACTGGAAAATAACTGTCAAAGGACCTGTAGAAAAGCAAGTCAAACGTTTATGTCACAAACACACGGTGAAAAGCTATCCAAAGATTTTTCTGCTTCGTTTGTGCTACGATCTACTTTTTCTCATTAAGTTTAACATTAATAGTTTGAAATTACATGACCTCAACACTTTTTGTCAAGACTCTGGTTTTTATCATCAGAAGAAATATGACTTCTCACAGATCCCAAAAGGCTACATTTATGCTACATATGTGTGTTGATACAAGGACTGCAAGCTTGAACAGGGTTCCTGTCTTTTGCCTGATTAGTCAGGATTTTACATACACATCTTGCAATGTATGAAAACTTATGAGAAGGTCTGTGTACTTTATTTAAAAAAAACAAACAAACCTCTACAACATTTTTAAAAGCAAGATAAAACACCTTTAATGCAGCACAAAAATGTTTTCACATAAAAATTGACAAAGGATTCATTCCATTCTAAAGGTTAAATCTACAATTTAAAATAAACTTTTGTGACATGATTTAATTTGCTCATAAGCACTTAAGGAGGAAGAAGTTGCAGAAAGCTCCTCGGGGGCAGTCGCACATCTTCCCAATCCGAGATCCTTTCCTGATGGCACAGTATTCCCCAAGATCACACTGTGAACACAAATAACTTTTTAATATCAAACTCTGGACTTCATGGAATGAAAATTCACAAAGTATCACTAAGACGTTAACACAACCATTCTGCTAATTTATGCTTTCTTGCAGTCCAAAAGAAGTCATTCATAACTGCTGTCAGAAAAAAAAAAGAAAGGCACAGCAAGGACGATGTCTGATGCCGAGAAAAGCACTTTTCTAGAGGGAATCATACCTTTAATCATTAAAACAGTAAAATGCTGCTTCAGCTTTGGTGCACTGTTGCTGTTTTTGATTTTTTTCATTGCATTTTTGTTATACCTTTATTCTTGAGCACCTTTGCACTGAGGTTTAGAATGTTATACACTTTTAGAGAAATTATAAATGTTTTAAACATTTTTTGTCACAAGTGTTAAATCAGAGTATAGTGTTAGTGACTCACAGAGGGGACCTGTCCATACTTCTTCTCCCAGGGATTAATTCTCTTGGTTTGCAGTCTCTCCAGCACTTCATGCAGCGCACCAAGCTGAGAAAAACAAAAATACAACAGACGTGAAGCTAATGTGTGGTCAAAATTAAGCCTGGAAACACAGGAGAACACTTTAGTGCATCAGTCACTGTCATCCAGCCATTCTGTCATTTTCTGTCCAACAGCATTGCTCCATCTATGACAAAGGCTTTAAACATCAATTGGTCAATAATAAAACTAACAATAAGCAATTGTATTAACTGAATTTAGGCAAAAGAAGACAAGAATTAAAAAAGTCTCCAGCTTGACACTTGTCAGCATTTCTTGCAAAAGATATTCCACATATTTCTCATTATTGACTTGTCTTATGGCTCATGTTTTTAGAATTGTACTGCCTTAGTTAGAAGCAGTACAGTTATAGGAACTAAAGGATATTGAGTGGACTAATTAGGCAGCCAGATCTAAAGGATTACATTTTTCTGTTCGATATGACATCTGGTTTGAAATACAGTAACAGCTTTTTAATAATCTGCTAAATTCATACAAATCCCCCCCCCCCCCCCCCCTCCATACATTCATATAGAGATTTACACTTTTCTATACACTTCAAGCACTTTGTCTATCTCACATCAATTGCCAATTTCAAATAGCCCATTAATTTAACATGCATATCTTTGTGCTTTGGGGAAAGCTGAAGCGCAAACTCACAGAAGAGATGAATCAGATTTGAACCAATTTAAATCACCATGCTGCGCTGTGTCACTGAAGAACATGGAACCTGACAGCTTTTATGAGTTTGGTGCCAATATAAATAGATTAACTGAAGATGTTTTGGGTTAATTTTCATTATTTACTAATCTGATGTTCATTTATTGTTTGATTAATTGAATGAAAAAACACAACCCTCATACATTTATACTTTTCATGCTGAAAATGTCCTCTTAACTCTGAGCAATCAAATCAGTCAAACACAAAAATAAGCAAATCTTCATAATGCAACCAGAAATGTTATACATCAATTAACAAATAGTTACTAATTTATTTACATTTTACAAATTCATTGTTGCAATGAAAAACATTAGCCACCTATTATTATTACAGTTTCCAAAATTTGATCAAAAAAGCTGACACTAATGGAGATTTCACTACAGAATGAGTGCTTTTATTTTGATACTACAGGTTCAGTTCTGCATAAGAAGTTTGTCCAGCATACATTTGGAAGAGGTATATATGTTAAATACTTAAACAGAAGAAATTTCAGATCGTATCCAAAGACATATAACTTTTATTAAAGCAAAGCGTATGAACCCCCTTTTCATCACAAAATACCTTTATGTGTGTGTGTATTAAAATATTAGATATTGTAAATATTCCACACTCGGATTTACCAGTCTGTTGGAGTTGTGGTAGTCCTGCACTTCTCTCTCGTCCCTCTCGGCTTCCGTCTTCCCCGCTGGACACAGCGCAGATAGTAGCACCGCGCACAACACAGCTCGTGCCCACATTTTAAAAACACAGCAAAGAAAGCGCAGTGTTGAATTTTCCAACAGTCGCAGTTGCCTCTTACTTCCTCCAGGCGTTTCTCACGCACTCTCTGCATGTTCGGCACAGCGCGGGATCTTTAGAAAAACAGCTCCGCCCCTTCCAGGTATGACGCGGAGCATCTCCCAATGGGCTAAAATGTAGCAAAGACCCTGACTGGTTCACTCCTGTTGCTTTCAGCAAAGCTTTTATCAGAAGAAGATTAAAATACAGCACTGAAATATGTAGTATTTATAAGAACTTCTAAACATCACTGATGAAGACATCTTACTTTTTTTTGCATTTCCTTATTTTTTTATTTGTTGTTGTCATTTCCCACGTGTGGGACTAATAAAGGTTATCTTATCTTTTCAAAAAAACAAAAAACAAAAGAACAGCTATCTCATTATGGCATATTAGGTATTACGTGAGTATTTGCAAACAAATTTGAATATTAGACAAAGATAACCCAAGCACATACAAAATTATTTTAAATAGTAATGCCATTTATTAAAGGAAACAAGCTGTCTAAACCCACCTGGCCCTGTGTGAAAATTTTGCTCCTTTTGTTATCATGAATTGCTTTCAGGATGCTGGACTGAGGGTGGAGGTCTCAGTTCAATGTGAGTAGTGTTTGTGTCTTGACATCAGTGGTATCTGTCTACTCCTGTAACCAGTTTATCACTCCTGCTGGGTATCAGATGACAGGTAGGGCGTATGCGTTGATGGCTTGGATCATATTCCTGCACTTCAGCTGACCACTCAGCACTTCTTTTAGATATTTGGACGTGGCTAACCTTCATGAATTTTTATCATGTTTCCGAGTGGCTTGTGAGATACTAAGGCACTTGTAGTTAATTCAATTCAGTTCATTTTTATTTATATAGTGCCGAATCAGAATGATTTTGAATTGGATTGGAGTCTGTTAGACAGATATGATTCAAACCACTCCAGTGTAGTAATTTCAGTATCTATGGCATGCTCTAATCGCTGTAATAACATATTGTGGTCAATAGTATTGAATACTGCACTAAAGTCTAGCAGAAGGAGCAGAAAAATCAGTCCACTGTCAGAGGCCATAAAAAGGTAATTTGTAATGATGAGCTCTGAAACATGACTCCATCTCTTCAGATAAACTATTTTCATCTGCGGATGATCAGATAGCTGTTTTACAACTACTCTTTCACGAATTTTTAAAAGTAAAATGAAGATTGGAGGCTGACCTATAGTTAAGACAGATGGGTCAAGTGATGGCTTTTTACATACTGGTTTAATTACTAGAGATGGCACGATACCACTTTTTTATGTCCGATACCGATACCGATATCATAAATTTGGATATCTGCCGATACCGATATGAATCCGATATAGTGTTTTTTAATCAACAAAACTGTTTTTTAAAATATCTTGCTGCATTTTGCAAGTCTGCAAGTTCATACTCAAGTTTAAAACAACAACTACACTAAAGCTATTCTGTTATACCTGTATACAAAAAAAATATTTCATAGTTCAGCAATACTGATCAATCTAATAAACTTAGACCTACACCATCCTCCCTATTCTGGTATTTTAAAGAGTACTTAGCGTAAATATTAAGCAACCTAACTAATAGGGTTCCAACTCCCAGCAACAACAAACATAAATAAATAAAAAATAAGGAACCACCCCTCACGCGCCACCTCATGATGCTTAATCGACGTAATCAACCTTAATTTGATGCAGTGTGAAAAAAAATGCACAGAAATCAATTATTTTTCAAGAAATATTAAATAGATTCAACATCTTTCTTCAACAAAATTGCAGACTGCACAGATGGTACCTTCCCAAAGTAAAAAGTACTATAGCTTACTAGGGTATATATTAGACTTAATAGTCACTATATACAGTAATTGACTTCTATTCATTTTACATCAAATTAAAACTTTGGGTGTCAGATAATTATTTATTAAAAGCTCGACATTTTAAATGAGAATAAGAAAGAAAAGTATGTCTTTGTGCCCCCTTTTCCCTGTTCATGCCCTATCGGCCCCCCTGGCTAAACTTTGCTAGATCCGCCCCTGCACAGTTACCAGCGTCAGCTACGTAGAAAAAGATCCTCGAGTAGAAAGTAATATTAAATAAATTCTAACAACAGCTTATCAAGTTTAAACGTTCTGCTGTTGTTCAGCCGCTGGTTTCCTCTTTCTGGTGCAAAGTGGGCCAAAAACAAACAAGAGACACGGACTCGTGACAGAAAAGCCGATCAGCTGATCATTTAAGCAGTTTCACGATTGAAGTAGCAGCCGGAGAGCGAGAGGCAGTCGCTTGTTAAGCTTAACGTGGGAATGCTTTACAAACATTCAGAGATGGACTTACACACTTGCTTTACTTCTCTCGGGGATAACTTTGTCGGAGATGAAATGCCAGGTTGCTAGCGAAGCTCCAAATGCTATCCAGACCACCAACAGGTCCGGCATGCCACAGCCGCTCTATCACGTGATGCACACTGCTCCGACGTGCTAACGTTCTGAGGTGAGTTACGGCGTGTTGCAAGTTTTGTGAGGTGCTTTCGTGATATTTAATGGATCGGATTACATTTTTTATTTTTCTCCGATATCCGATCCAGTAATTTAGGTCAGTATCGGACCGATACCGATACGTAATATCGGATCGGTCCATCTCTATTAATTACTACCACCTTAAACACATGTGGGACGTAATTGATTGATAAAGACTAATCTTATTTCAGATCAAAGTATTAACTAAAATAAGCAGTCTTTTAAACCCGGCAGGTTTATGCCACTTCTTTATGGTTCCCCTTCTCTCAGGAGTGCGGGCCCACTCATCCCATGGGGTGGCCACCTCTTGTTGAGGGGCTCCTCTCTCTCTACCATTGGTGTGGCGGAATCATGGTCCTCGGCTACCACCTTTAATAGGTTTTACCGCTTGAATGTGGCAGCCAGCCCCTCTTTTGGGGAGGAGGTGGTGGGTGCCCCTCTGAGGTAGCCTTTGTCTGTTCGCTTGGCCTAGTGTCTTGCAGGCTGACCATGAGCGGCTGTTTAGGTGTGGACCTTGTGTCTTGTGGGAGTCACTCAGGCCAGTCTTGCGTCTGGCAGACTGATGCCTCCTCCCTCCAGCTCGGCCTTTGCATCTGGCGGGGCCTTGACCAGGGTGGTGTGTACATATGTACCAAGGGCGTAGATTTGGCATGGACGGAAGGGGCATGTCCCCACCAATAATTTGATCTCTTCGAGTAAAGAAAAGCAAAACCAATAAAAACAAAACAAAAAAACAATCTGTCAACGTCTCATTCACCCAGCGGTGCAGAAAGAGTTACGTTCTCTACCGGAGTCCTACCTCATGTGACAAAAATGGCCAATGTGATTGGCTGGGCCTTTCAGTGAGCTCTGTTTAGTGTTAGCAGCGGCAAGCCTGCGCTGCGAGGACCTGCAAGGAGGAGAGGAGGATGGCAGCACAAGGGAAGAACCTGGACATAAGAAAGTATTTTTCAAAGAAACCTGTAAAGTCAAGTTCACTCATAAAATGTGTCCGTCATAATAACGTTACAGGCTATGCTAGGCTTTGGCCCACATCAGTCTAAAATTGTATGTAACCATGAATAACGTGTTTGGGAAACTAACAGCACAACAGGCAGCACTCGTTATCTCAGTCTCCCAGAGTAGCATTTCTAATTTTGATTGAAACTGTCAGAGAAAACGGCAGCCTCGAGCAAGCCAGGATATTAGTTTACAGAGGCTGTTAGAATTATATGTCTAACGTTAAAATGTTGGTGAAACAATAATTTCATCCTAATGGTACTGACATATTCATAGGGTTAATTTTTGAGACAAAATATCACGAGTTAGTCATTAATTTGCAAATATTCCACGTTGTAGTGCAGTTTGCACAAATTGTTCTAACAATGCACTCACCCTACAAACATTACTGACGAGTCAAGATCTGCACAATTTGACAGAAACACTGAAGCAGCTCCACATTTTATTCTTATTGTCATGTATGTCCTATTTGTCAGGTGACAGAAGAACCAACACAAAGCTCAGAGAGTAATGGTGATACAAGATCACAGGTGAAATTGGATGATGACTTGGTGGTGCACATGTGTGACTGCATGTATTTTGTAATTTAACATTATATAATTCAGATATAAAACTATGAATTGTTATTTTAAATGGTTTAAAAGCATGTAGAATATCATATGTAGGCAAGTATATTTCTCCTTTTTTTTTATTATCAAGAAGCAAAGACAAAAAGGAAAAAAAAAAAGAAACAGGGCAGGGTTCGGTGGTTGAATCAGCCGTCCCCACCAATGCCAAAACCAAATCTATGCCCTTGATATGTACATTTGTACATTGTTCGTTTTGTACACTTTCACGCTGGGGTTTCGGTTGCACTGTCTCTTCACAGGGTGTCTTAAAGAGTTACCCCATACATATGGAATATGTAACGGAGTGGAGAGATAGTCTCTCAGTCAGAGAACCAAGGTTACAGTGCAACCGTACGTTATCCCTGGCAGTGTTTCAGAGTTCCTTCAGTGTCTCCTCTGGAAGACAATCAACAATGATTTGGGGTTGCTTGTGTCTCTAGCTTCAGGTTTTTCAGAATAGAGTTGCCAAAACCTAGAATGTTTTCCAATTAGTCAAACTGCAGGAATGTCTAATAGACATAAATACCTGGATGACCTTTAAATTCCGGCTTCTAAATGCAGATAAAACAGAGACTACTGTACTCAGCCCTAAAGATCTTAGAAAAATGTGGTGATATAAAATACTGCAGTGAAAGTAGGGATAGGGACTAGAAAGATATATCTCCCATAACAACAGCTTTCAACAGCAGGTTTGCATGGAATAGATAAAGTAGGAGCCCCAAAATAAGCTAACAAACCCACTTACAAACCCACAGTACAACTGCATTTTATTTACATAGCACCAAGTCACAACAACAGTCACCTCAAGATGCTTCCCTGTTCATAAACAAAGCCATGGTAGCATTTGATAGCAAGTACTGTTTAGTTGCAGATTCATAGAGTTTTGATTACCAACCAGAAACTGATTGGATTGTTGTCTGCTGAGTGCAAGCCGCAGCATCAAATCCTCCCGCTGTCAGCAAGGCTTTAGTGTCGGACTAAGAGCATTTTGCTGCTAGTAAGTCAGCGCTGGGCACACAAAAAATAGAGACTTTAAAAAATAAACAGTATTGGTATTAAAGTGTGTGTTATGTCAGCTGCTTCAGGACATTTTAGATGCTTAAGGAAGCAGATGACTATAAATAAACCTGCAGAGAGGAATGAAGTAAGAGGTTTAAAACCTGCCATGTTGTTCCACTTGCTCCAGGCCATGATTCAGTGTGTGACTGTCTGCTTATGGGCTCATGATAAAGACATAAACAACTATATCCCGTCTATGTCAGCTGCCCAGAAATCCTGCTGAGTGGTAGTGAAAATGAGGATGAAAGCTGTTGGCTTTTACTGTAGACAGAAGAGAAAATATAACAGGATGCAGTTTGCATCTTTTCATTCATATATTTTTCTTCTGCGAGTGGTTGAGCCCCTCTAATGCTCATTGCCTTGATTCATGCTCAATCATCCAGGGAAGTAAATCTCAAAAGGTCGATTCTGTTCATCTGGACGTAGCCCACTCATGAATGACAAAATGTTAAATGTTTTGTCATTCATTAGGATGAATGACAAAACATTTCTCTCATTGGAAAAGCTACGTCCAGATGAACAGAATCAACCTTTTGGGTCTAATACTCATTGCCATTTGACTCTTCTTCTCCCACTTTGTTGTATATACCATCCATCCATCCATCCATCGCGGGGCAAGTGCCTATGTATGTATCAGGCAAGAATTAAAAAAAATAAAAAAAGTCAATTACAGCAGTTGGTCTCCTCTGTTGCTAAATGCTTGCACAGTGTTTAAAGAAAAAGTGATGCATCACAGTGCTCCTAACTTTTTTGCAGTAGGTTAACACTGATAGTATCAAATTGAACTACTTCAGTTGCATATAGGGTTTATAGCTGCAGGTCACTGATTTTTTAAATTAATTAATTAATTAATGACAAAATCTTGTTTTAGCACCACATCAAGCCTCCAACTTCCCTTGCATTTTATTTTTCATGTACATAGTACTGCTTAGACAGTCTGACTGTAGTAAAGGAAACTTGAACCCAAGCTGCCAAAGTTGATTTAGTTGGGAGGTAGAGGTTTGGTAACAGGTACCCACCACTAAATTTTGTTGAGAGCCAAATGGCCAAATTATAGTTGGCCTCTCATTTACACCCACCTACCCCTTAGAACCTCGCTGCTTTCAAGTTTTCATTAAGTAGTAAATGCGGTGTTGAGTCTGTTGTGTCACTTGTAATGAAAATAAGGCTGCAAGAACTATCTGGAAGAAAATGAAGAGTAAAAAAATGAGGCTGAGCTGAAAGGAAACATCTTAAACCGCTTCATTTCCATAATCCCACAGAATAGATCAGAGTTGGGCATCATTATCATCCCTTAATCTCCTCAATTTTCCTCTAATCCTCTCAAGAAACAGCAGCTCCATCGCCCGTAGTTAAGCCAAATAACTTTTATCATTCTCTGTGCAGAAAGTGATCTTTTAATTGCTGTCTATGACTGACCTGTTGCAATCTGAAGGCAACACTTGAGGCTTTGATGGTGAAATTGTCATTTTCTAAAACTTGGAAGGAAGCATTAAATCTAGAAACTAAAAAGAAAGTATATAGTTTTATATATCAAAATATATATTTTTTAAAAATCAAAGCGCCCTATTCCAGGAGGCATGTTCAACAAACAGAGTTAAAAAATTAATTCTGAGTTGGTTAACTCTGAGATTGGCATTTTCAGTTTCAGAAGAGCTGATCAGAGTAAATTCAATCAACTTGTCACAAACAATTCACCATGGCAATGAGTAATCTAGTGGACCAAGTAATATTTTTTAATATAATATATGTCAATGCCTACCATGATATTTAAACAGGAGGGCAGGAAAGAGTCATTTTGATTAGCTTTCATTATATACGTTTTCAAGCCTTCATGTTTCAAATCTTTTCAGTCTCATCTTCACTTAAATGTCAAGTCAATGGCTTTATTGCCATCCCAACCATGTGCAGTGGTACAGTACACAGTGAAACGACACAGCATTCCTCCAAGACCATGGTGCAACAAATGACATATAACAGACAATCAACACAGGACTACATAGAATACAATGTGCAAAAAATGCAAAAAAACAAAGACAGTCCAACACCAGACAGAACAGATTGTTTCCAAAATCCAACTTCAACTGTCATTTTTCCATCTGTGTGACCAAAAACAACAAAACAAATGATTGATCCTTGATGAGTTTGTTCTGTGTGTAAAGCTTTATAGAGATCATTTTTATTTGAACAATGATTGCTAAAGTAATCTACAGTAAATGTTTGCTATGCAAGGAAACTGTCCACAAAGTCACAGCATTATAAAGATGGAGACTATAGATTTTTGGAGTGCCGTTAGTATTAATTTATGCATAATTTATAGCATCATAGTGTGGTACTTCAGTATAGCCCTACTCAGCAACCATAAAGGGAGTAACATTTTTTTTAAGTGGCAAATGCAACCCAAATGCAACAAACAGCACAAACTGTTTGTGTGTTTGCTAGCTGAAGGCTTAGCTGCTGTATTTCACAGGGAGAGAAAAGAAAGAGAGCTCAGTTCACTCAGAGATGAGAAGATAAGAAAGACAGACAGTAGAGGATGAAGGGAGGTTAGAGTAAAAGGTAAGGGCTGCTCAGTGGTATTTAATAAACTGGGAATGTAAACCTTACATGCAATATGATCTTTTTTAAAATCAGATATTGGATCTATATATATGTTATGAAGTTATATTTATGCATATTGTGAAACCTGCTGCAAAACAAACTGAGGCAGACTAACTGTGTTATTTAAAGGTTGCATGACAATATTCTGCAGGCTAGTGCAGGATAAAATGGTTTGTTTGCTGTACTGTGAGATGGATTTACAGTAAAGAACAGTGAGTTGGACTGGTGCACAGTGGCTGTGGTGTTTATGGTTATAGCTAGGTTACATAAAATGTAGCAGAGATTAGTAAGATTTTTAATTGATGCTTATTCATTCACTGAATTCCACCATTACACTAAATTCATACTGTCTAGTATAAACCATCTAAGTTGTCATACAACCAAGTTTAGTATAAAAACAGTTTACTGTCATTATAGAGGATGAAAAACATCCAAGACATCTCATGAAACATGAGCAGTAAACCTCTTTCAAAAAAAAAAAAAGTCCCCTACTTTTTCGAGGATTTGTATCTCCTGACTTCCTACCTCTGCACAGTCTGTTATGTCACAGTAACTCATTTAGAGTTGACGTTAACTCTCTTTCTTGAATGGAAAACCTAAAGTTTTCCTTATTCAGCATGAAAACATTTTGTTAGCTAAACCGCTTTCCAAGTTTAGGGCCAAAGTCTTAAAATTAAATAAATAAAGCTTCAGATGAACAATAAGTTGACACCATGATACCATGTTATTATTTATTTTGCAAAAACGAAACAAAAAAGCAGAAGCAGTGTGTGCAAAGCTAAGTAGCTAAGATTCAATAACTTGCATGACCACCTTTAGCAACAATAACCTGAAGTATTGCTGGTAAATGTGATTTTCTGTATAACTTCATCAGTCTCGCACATCATTGTGGAGTAATTTATGGCCCACTCTTCTTTAAAATGTTGCTTCAGTTCATTTAGGCTTGGTCTGGACTATGACTGAGCCATTGCAACACATTGTTACTCGACTATGAACTCTTCTGTATACCAAAGCATTTTACAGTGAAATGCTAGACCTCTTGTCCGACAGAAAAAGCTTGGCCGACATTGGGTCATGCAATAGGACAATGATCCCAATCACACACTTACAGATCTACAACAGACGTGCTGCAAAGCAAGTTCAATTCAACATCCTTCCACCACTATGAGAATGAGGTAAGAGCTGTTTTAACTGATTTGCAATCCTAACCCATGTTGCTATGGTTTTTTGAGAGAGAAGAAGCTTTCTCCTGGCAACACCAACTAGCAATAGTCTCTTGCAACTTGGGGATGAGGGGAAAGAGAAGTGTTAAGAGAGGACCACAAAGAGACAACAAATAAACTTCAGAGATTAGACAAAGCTTGATAACATCCAATAATTGAAACATCAATTGCAGTTTATACTTGCCATTGTCATGTTTGCACACCAAAAGTGATATTATATCTACTAGCCAGCAGTGTTTTCTGGTGTTGTTTTGGCTTTTGGCACACGTTCCAGATGCCATTTTTCTAAGATTTTTATGTCTGAGTACAACAACCTCAGTTTTATCTTAGTTTAATTGGAAAATTAGAGCTTATGCAGGTCTTATGTTGTTATGACATCTCTGCAGTTTATGGATGGATGCTATACCTTCGGATGATACTGCCTAAGGGAAGCATGTATGTTGTAAACAAATTTGGTCTTAGCACAAAACCCTGTGGAACTCCATAATTACCCTTAGTGTGGGAAGAGTACACAAAGGGATCGGACAACCAATGTCATGATATAATAGATGTAATACTATTGACAGAATAATTGATCTCTGTGGGAGTAGAGTTCAAGTATCTGCTCTGCACTCCATTGGCACATGGCATTGAAGAAAATAGCAGTGAAGGAAAAGAAAAAAGAGGGAAGCGGAGAAGAAATGTTTAGTGCATCACGTTAACTCCCGCCAGCAGCCTCAGCCTATAGCAGCTAAACTAAATAATGGTACAGGTTCACCTTTGAGAAACTCTAGGAACCACAAATAAGCCTGCAGTCTGGGAGAGAAGTGCTCTTTTAGATTAATGATAATAGGATGGTAATTTGCATATGATCTTTTTTTTCCTACCAGTTAGTAAAAACTGCTGTGTTTTGGATCCAGTGAAGACTTCTTAGGGAATCTTTGGAATCAGTTAATAAGGAATTATGGTAGTTCAGCCTAGAAGTAACAAAAGCATGAACTACTTTTTGGTATCACTCTGAAATAGGATATTTCTAATCTTGATTTGTTGCAGAAAAAATATGATGAAAGAAGGCATTCCTAGACATTTGTTTAACTGAGTCCAGGTCGAAAATGACTCCAAGATTCCTCACAGTATTACTCGAGCCTAAGGTAATACCTTCCACACGAAGCATCTAGTCAAACACAATTTTGTCTTGTACTTTTAGGGCCAAATACAATAACCTCAGTTTTGCCCCAATTTAAAAGGAAAAATTACACTGTATTCAAGACTTTACATCTTTAAGACATACCTGCAGTGTATTAGGGCATTATCTACACAGCAGTGAGATGACCTTTTTTTCAAGAATCTGTCAGATAAATTAAATTCTGAAGTCTAGCAGGATACGCACAGAGAAGACTTTATTGTCATACACTGTAGATCATTAGTAACAATCAGTGGTACTATTCCTGTCCTATGATGTAATCTAAATACTGAAATTCTTCAAATAAATCTTTCCTCTGCAAATGATCACACAGCTGATTTACAACTCCTTCGAGAACTTTTGAAATCAAAGTTAGTTTAGAGATCTATAGTTAGCTAAGGAAGCTAAATTAAGTAAAAACTTTTTAAGTAATTCTGTAATTTCAGAATTCCAGCCACTTTGTGGTATGTAACCTGTTACTAAACATAGTAAGTCTTGCAGGGATAGTATCCAATAGACATGTTGATGATTTGAAAACTATCTCTACCTCAGAGAGATCAATAGGTGTAAAGCGGTCTAAATAAATATCAGCAGGATTACTGAAGTTGTACTTCACAGTTTATCCAGAACTTTGAGTGATTACTGTGTGTTTGCTTATAACCTCTTGATTTGATTTTGCAGAAAGCACTTTTGATAGACTATAATCTTCAAAAATTGACCACAGAGATCTTCCAGCATACAGTGTGAAGGGAAGGGGGATTTAAGTTTATGAATCTCTTGAATTTAGGAGGGAAAATGCTCGTCCAGTCAGCAGAGGCTTAATGCAGCGTTTGAAACCTCCGTTAGGCTGACATGAGCTTCAGTGGGACTCAAATGCAGATATAAAGCTGCTGATCCAGGCTCAGCAGAGGAGACAACCCACGAAAAGTGACTTCAGTTAGCAGAAAACAGCATGAAAGTGAAGTGTGATTTAGTCCAACTTGAAAACAAACTCCCTTTAGCCCTGCACAAGGTATTTCTTATATAATGATCTCAGTGTCTGAGAAGATAAACTTCATTTAACAGTCATCAAGAAGCAGAAATGTTGCTTGCGGAGCTGGAATATAAAATAAGTCAGCGTTTTGATGATAGAGCTTCATAAGAGCTGTGATGTTTGATACGAAATCATTATCTTGCCATGCTTTGATGTCAGCTCACATTCAGCAGTGGTGCCATCTCTTTGAAGCATTTCAGTTTTAACTAGAACAAAGCAAGGATCATTACTGCAGTGCTAATTCACTGTACTCCTGATTCTGTGGCTGATGCTAATGAGATTTTTGTTCTTGTTTCTCCAGGGACTATCCACGTGGATGTGCATGACAGTGTGTTCTCAAACCTGAAAATATGGTAGCTCACATTGCGTCACAGGACAGTCTTGGAGTGTTTCATTGTTTGGGCTTTTTAAATTTGATTTTATGTTGTTATATTGAAACCTTTAAAGAGTCCTTTACAGACCCATGGTTAATGACTTCAAAATGTATAGAACATAAATTCCTGCATTTATGTGGTACCTGTGGCTCAGGAGCTAGATGGCTTGTCCCCTACACACACCCCTGTGGGTGGTCTTCTATCCCTCAAGCTTGGGTCCTCCACCAGAGGCCTGAGAGCTTGAGGTTTCTGTGCAGTCTCTTTGCTGTTCCTAGGACCGCGCTCTTTTGGACAGAGATTTCAGATGTTGGTCCTGAGGTCTGCCACTCGCCTAGCTGGGGGGTCACTGCACCGAGTGCTGATTACCACTGGGACCACTGTTACCTTCACCCTCCACATCTTCTTGAGCTCTTCTGTAAACCCTTGGTACTTCTCCAGCTTCTCGTGTTCCTTCTTCCTGATGTTGCTGTTATTCGGTTTTGCTACACATTAACATGCCCATATTCTTCTGCTTGTCCACTACTATGCCCAGTTAGCCATCACCAGTTTGTCCGTCAGTTTGTATGCCCTGCCTGCTAGCATCTTGCACCCTTTACGCATCTTTACGCAGCCTGCACCTGGGGTCTTGCCTGGTGTGGTAGACCCCAGCCTCTATGGATCTTGTGCTCAGAGCTCGTGTGCTGCCATGATTAGTGCCTCTGTGCTGTCTTTCAGTCCTGTGTGTGTGTGTGTGTGTGTGTGTGTGTGTGTGTGAACTTTGTATGAATTGAATTAAATGTTAACCACTGTTAACATTCAAAACTGGGCTGAACATCCTATATTGTAGCTGGTGGACGTAACACATAATAAATTGTAGTTAAATGATTTAAGTTGGGGGAAAAAAGATTTTTATTGATGATCATCTTGACATTTATTTTACTAAAATTCAATTTGCATTCTTTCTATTGCTTGCTAATAACTGCTATATTGATTGGGAGAATTAATTTCTGTTTATAAAAGATACAGTGGTTTCAAAATTTTCATTTTTATTCCGCTTTTGCCTACTTCATACAGAACACCCACCCCCTCCCCTTCATGAAACACCTATAGGAGACTACACAAAAATAGCATCCATGGTAGAGCTCCAAGGGAAAACTCACTTTGGCATAACCTTAAACAGGCTGTTCATGTCATTCCAAAATTTCGCACAGCAAATTGTAAATGACTCATTCCCATGTATCCCAAACTTGGTTAGCAGTTCCTGCTGTCAAAGGTGGCACAACCAGCTATTAGTTTATTAGTTGTAGGGACAATTACTTTAAACACAGATCCAGGTAAGTTTGGATGACTGCTGGAAACTGACATCCCTCTTGTCAGCCTACAGCCTGTCTGAGCTTCCTCAACACCTCCTCTGGACTGAGAGAAGAGTCCACTTTGATGACTTTGTCTCTGGACCTGGACCCCTAAAAAATACAGACGAAAGGACTTAAACGATATATGATACAATGGGATAAAACTTTGCTCACCCTAAAAAAAGAACCTTCTTACTGTGACAGTGCACCATCATGAAGCCACAGAATGAATGACAATGACAATTTGGCCCAATTTGGCAGCTTAAAGGTTTAGGAGCACAAAAAACAAAGTCAGTGTCACTCCTCTATATGGTCCCTGCTGCATATTTAGATCTAATAATAAGGTATCTATATAAAACATATATTGTGTAATACATTTACATTTTCAAAGTACACATGTGTACTTTTGGGTACAAAGTTAATTTACACCCCTGGAGCTGACACCATTTAAAATTCTCAGTGCATAGGACAAGTCACACTACAGTAATGGCTGTTTAGTGTTACGACCACTATCGAGCTCGTTCTTCAAACCCTACCATACCCACAACATGCAATCTCTGCAGTGAAGCCCCCAACAGACAGTAACAGTGACACAGTGCCATCTACTGCTGCCTGCTTACAGCTGCTTACACATACTCAATGCAGTATAGAATGTGAATACTGTGGTGTAAAAAGTGTTTTTGCCCTTCCTGATTTGCTATTTTTTGTATGCTTGTCACACTTAAATGTTTCAGATCATCAAACAAATCTAAATATTAGAAAAACATAACAAGTAAACACAAAGTGCAGTGATTTCTCCCTAAACCTAATAACTGGTGCAGCAACAACTTTATCAACAACTCCCTTAACAGCAACAACTGCAATCGAGCGTTTGTGGTAACTGGCAATGAGTGTCTTACGGCGCTGTGGAGGGGTTTTGGCCCACACATCTTTGCAGAATTTTTGTAATTCAGTCACATTGGAGGAGTCCTGAGGCAGCAAAACAGCCCCAGACTATCCCACTACCACCACCATATTTTACTGCTGGTATGATGTTCCTTTTCTGAAATGATGTGTCAGTCTGATGTCAGATGTCATGGGATGCACACCTTCCAAAATGTTTACCCTTTGTGTCATCAGTCCACAGAATATTTTCCCAAAAGTCCTCAGGATCATCAAGATGTTTTCTGGCTAAGGTGAGATAAGCCTTTGTGTTCTCTTTGGTCAGTGGTATTTTTTTCTTTGAACACTCCCATGGATGCCATTTTTGCACAGTCTCTTTCTTACTGTTGAACAATGAACACTGACCTGAGCCTGCAGTTCTTTAATGTTATTCTGAGTTCTTTTGTGTTGTCGATGTGCTCTTGGAGTAATTTTGGTAGGCTGGCCACTCCTAGGAAGCTTCACCACTGTTTCATGTTTTCGCCATTTGTGTATAATGGCTGTCACTGTTGTTCACTGGAGTCCCAAAGCCTTAGAAGTGGCTTTGTAACCCTTTCCTGATATATGTCAGTGACTTTGTGTCTCAGGTGTTTCTTTAGATCGTAGCATGATGTGTTGCTTTTTGAGATCCTTTAGCCTGCTTCATTTTGTCAAACAGGTTCCATTTAGTTGATTTCTTAATTCAACAGGTCTGCCATTAATCAGGCCTGAGTCTGTTTAGTGAAACTGAACTCAGCTTTCAAAATCACAGCTAAGTCATCATTTAAATAGTTTAAATTACTTTTTCCACACATGACCAGATAGGTTTGGATAACCTTTCTCCATTAATCAATTAAATCACCATTTAAAAACTACATTTTGTATGTACTTAGGTTGTCTTTGTCTAATATTAAAATGTGTTTGATCATCTGAAACATGTAAGTGTGACAAATATGCAAAACACTAAGAAATCAGGAAGGGGGCAAACACTTTTTCACACCACTGTATGTAGTGAGATATGTACATGAGTGACGGTTTAAGTAAATATTAAGTGAGAAATGCTTAGTGACAAATGTCAATGTATACAGAAATACTCAAATGTGTACTGAGATTGCACCAAGATTCCACTTATAAGTTTCAGCAACCTTGTCCAGACACACGTGACTTTTCTTCAGGCCCAGAACCTCAGCCAGGTAGCGAATAAGCTCAGCATTGGCCTCTCCATCTGTAGGTGGTGCTGAGATGGCAACACTTACTGCCTCTGTAGAAACTTCTGAAAGCATGGCAGAAGAGATAGCAGTGTGATTTGTGTTTCACTTTGTTCATATCAACAATTCTGTTATACAAACACCTGTGATGCTGCTGTGTTTGGAGCCGGGCTTTGCATGAACTCTTATGGTTACAGCACCACTTTTGTCTTTGGTTACTGGACCACAGGCTTCTGCTACGGCCGCTCCTCCACAACCTGCCAGCTGTTCTTTCACCTGGTTTAACAGCACAAAAGAGCTTAAGTCAAACATTACTGGCTCTTTACATTCATTTTCTACCTTTAAGTCATCTTACAGTAAAACAATTGGGAATCTAGAAATAGCTTACACCATAAGTAACACACTTGACAAAATCTTCAACCTTCCTTTTTGATTTTTCCTGCAGATCATATGAGCTTTCTAAGCTTATAGGGGAGTTTGTTCACAAGTGTTTTTATAGTAGTGACATTATCCAAGTCTCTCATGCAGCTGATACCAGACATTGCATTTAAATATCCTGTTAGGAACATTACAAAAGACTATAACACACCACCATCTTCTAGCTTCATTATTTGCCAGTCTTGATGCATGCTGAATCATCCAGGTACAGAAATCCAAAAAAGTGGATTCTGTTCATCTGGACGTAGCGTTTTCAGTGGGAGAAACATTTCATAACTCATCCAAGTGACTTCTTCAGTCTGAGCTGACTGCAGGTTTCCCCATCAATGTAATCTTGTAACAGATTTCAAGTTTTACACTTTTACTACTGTTTACGTTCACTGCTGCCACATTGGATCAGTAACACGGGGTTGGTGGAGCTGCTCCTTCTTTCAGAGTTGGTAATTCTAGCTGTTGGGACTGGAAACTCAGAAATTCCATTCTAATCTGGAGTAAGTGGAGTAAGTGTGCTATCACCACACAGCTGTGGAGAAGTGTTTCTATGGCGACTAAAGACAGTAAAATGAAGAGGAGTGAAAACCCCTGCTGTCTGCATCAGGTAGAGAAACAGAAAGGATAGAAGACTAGAAATTCAATCTCAGAGAAAAGCTTACCACGTGAAAACTAGAAGTTGTATAAGAAGTATTCTGTGGGAGCAGCAGCAGCAACTTCCCAAGTACAAAATACACATTTTTCACTTCTCCAGTGTGTATTATAAGGACACAGTTCCAATATACATGTTCAACAGACAGACAATAGACAGCATGTTCTTCTTCTTTTCATCCTAAATATGGGAGCTGTTCTACCTTTTTGGGTATTTGTCTGTTCATGAATTAGTAAAAACAAAAAACAAAACCTACTTTTGTAAGGGTTGAATACTACGACTAATACTACTAATAATACTAATAATAATACTAATAATAATAAGAAGAAGATATTGTGACTTAATGCTGTTGCACTGGCACACTTAATAACAAAGGTCGCAACAAACGAAGAAGCCCTGCACTCAATCTTTAAACTCCTTAAAATTCAAATCAAACTGTTTGGACCTTTAGCATAAACAATGTCCATCAAAAAGATGGTTGAAAGAAGTACTTACTTTACTTTAATTGACTCATATCAATGAGAAAATGAAGTTAAAAAAAAAAAATCTATATACACAAAAGTGGAATAACCGCTCTTACCTTTTTGGGCATTTGTCTGTTTCTGGAGTAGTGCCTTCTGTGCAGGGCGACACCGGGCAGAGGGGCTCTGTACCGGCAGCTGAGCACCAGCACAAGGTTGGGTAACGTTACAGCCTTTAAAGTGACAGATCTAGCCTGCTGCAGAGACGGTATAAATTTAACACGGTAAAGACAAGCTACGGCAAGACCTGAACAGGAAAACATCTACCGGCTACCTGTTAGCTTGCTAGCTTTTTGATGAATTTCCGGTTTTCAAAATAAATTCTTCCGCTTATCACAATCTTAAATGAGTTGTTATAAATGATAATAAATATATAGATTTTTTTATACTTACATTTTCTGCTACTTATCAAAGAAATGCATAATGGGGCTAGTTGGCTTACAAATGTAAGCATTTAATTCATACCAGAGCCAGAGAACACATTTATTTAATAGACTTGCATATTTTAGCAAAGATAAATAATATTTTAAAAAAGTACGGGGTGGTGCGACACATACGTCCTGTCTTGCTCTTCCTTCCTGCAGCACAATCTGTGCTCGTGTGTAATGGAGGAACAGGAGTGACAAAATGATTTAATTAAATACGCCATTAAATAATTAAATGTTTCATTAATTAATTAACATTTGAATTTGTTAATTAAATAAATAGTTCAATAATGAATTAAATGCCCATTCATTTCATCTAAATGCAAATTCACTTCATTAAATAAAATATATTTATTTATTTCTAATGTTATCTAATTAATGACACATTTAATTAATTATTTATTTATTTGCTAGTTGCCAGGGAATCAAAACCTTTATCCTTAGAGATTTTGGGGGGGCTCCCATTAAATGTAGTTTCTTTCTTTCTTTCCTTTTTTTTTTAACCACACATGGCTGAGTGCTGAACAGGGGTGAGTGCTTGATGAGATTGGGAAGAAACAGGAAGAACCCCCCAGTAGAACCAGAGTCAGGGAGGGGCAGTGGGGGTTGAGGGTGAGGGGAGGAACACTATCTGAACACTGTTACAGAGGCTATAAGAGATAGCTTATCAAGCATTATTGTATCCTAATTGCCCCTTGGGGATAAATAAAGTCTCTCTGATTCTGATTCTGACTCTGATCCAAGTTATCAACTCCATTCTTAGTGCCTCACAGTCTGTCTTTTTTAAAGCTTGATGTTTGATATTTGCACTTTATTGATCAGGCTGCCGCCACAATGGCTCTCATATAGGCTCCTGATTCTGACCCAACTGTCTCTGTCTCTTGGTCTGTTATTTTTAACCAGTTTGAACCTGTGAATCCGGCGTTCATATAGAATGTAATTCAACATATTGAGCCTTCGGGTTCTCCCCATGATGTTGTTCCTCTTCATCTCTCAGAGGCTCTGTATAGTTTAGTGCAGTTGGTTATTGCCATTATTAATATCAGTTTGTGTTCTGGTTTGGTCCCTTCAAACTTTAAACATGCAACAAAGCAAAACCTGGCTCGACCAAACAGTGCAGTAGTTAAATCTAGCTTCTTTCATTTAAGGCGGCTGGCAAAGTTGAATCCTCTTTTATGATGTCTGGGCTGGATTACTGTAATCCACTTTATATTGAAGTTAGCCAGTCTTCCGTCTTACTTTTGTTCAAAGTCTCACTGAGTGTCTTTTGACAAGAACATGTAAAATTGAGCAGCTCTTGCCCCACCTTACCTTCGAGCTGCTTTAGCCTGACACTCTTGTCCAAGCTCTTAGGTCATCTGACCAGTACATATACAGAAATCTAAGCAGAACCTCAGAGTGTACAAAGCGTTCTCTATTGCTGCCCCTAAGTTACAAGGGGCAATAAATAAATTGCTTTTGCACAACAATAACTTGTGTTGCCCATCTTTAAAAGTCATCTTAAAACACAGTTATAATTTTTGTCTTGAGATATTGACTTTATTACTATGTGTATGATGTTATGACCTTATTTTTATTGTATTATAGTTGATTGTTTTTGTTTTTAGTGTTTTGAAGATGTTTTTAATTGATGTTTTTGCGTTTTTATCATTTTCCTTAATTCTCTATGTAGCACTACAATACATTTTGATATGTCAGGAAATAAAATTGGCATTGCAGGCACTAACACTATTCCCTCACAGCAAAGGTCCTTTGTCAGAGGTTGGGGCGTAGCAGTCAGCTTTACATCAGCATCCTTTCTTGCTGATTAATATTTACTTTAGTCTGCTTAAGCTGTAAAAGTGAACAGTCACTGTTTGGTAGACGAGGCCAATCTAATCCAATTAAATCTGCTGTACTGTGCCAGACCAGGAAGATCAATCTTGTAAATTCCATCCTTCTGGATCCAGTTCATGAAGTAATTTGCTGGGTCATTGACTGAGGCTCTTATTAAAATCTGTCCTACTTAATAAGAAAGCCTTTAAGCATTTTATTTTAAATGGAATGACCACGAAGTATTCTAACAAGTTTTAGGGAAAGACCTTGTTACTTTACCTTTAACTTGTCCAGTTACTTTTGAAGCTAAGAAAGTAGTGAACTGTATAAAAATGGCTGTAATTCCTAATATCATAAAAAATGCAATAGTCCTCCAGTCCACATACTGAAGTATCTCGAGTGAAGATTGTGAACGCTGAGTTGCCCCCAATGCATCCATAAGAGTGAAAATGTGTGTGTAAAACTTAGAAAGGCTGCATCACACTCATCTGATCAAAAATAAGTGATCAGTGTATCCAAAAGCACAAAGATTCGCAACATAGATTTAAAATTCTAACTGGGTAGCCACCAGCTAGTATTGAAGCTGCCAACTCTACAATCCT